>NC_042620.1:215773971-216087612 GCF_901001135.1 Rhinatrema bivittatum
ACTGGCCATGCCAAGTGTGGTTTCCAATACTTCAGGATCTCTCCATCAGCAGGCACATTCCCTTGGGAAAGTACCTGCTTCTGATCACTCAGAGCGATGGGAGCCTACGCCACTCCAATCTTCACGTCTTATCCATGACGGCATGGATGTTGAAAGGTTAATCCTTCAACCACTTAACCTTTCTGAACCAGTTTCCCATGTCTTGATTGCTTCACAGAAGCCTTCCACGAGGAAATCTTACTCTTACAAATGGAAAAGGTTCACATCATGGTGCTCTTCTCAGTCCCTTGACCCCTTTTCCTGTCCAATCCCGAAGTTTCTGAACTATCTGGCATCTATCTGAGTCAGGTCTGAAGACTTCCTCCATCAGAATGCATGTCCGTGCGTAGCAGCCTTCCATAAAGGTGTCTGGTATGTCCCTATATAAGTACAACCCCTTGTAACACGCTTTTTGAAGGGCTTGCTCCATATCAAGCCTCCACTACGTCCTCCGGCCCCTTCTTGGGACCTTAATCTGGTTTTGGGTCGGCTCATGAAACCACCATTCGAGCCTCTTCACTCCTGTGACCTTCGATATCTCACATGGAAAGTGATTTTTTCCTTTTGGCTATCACTTCAGCTCGCAGAGTTAGTGAATTGCAGGCTCTAGTTACCTATCCATCTTACACTAAACTTCTGCAGGACCGGGTGGTACTCTGCACTCACCCTAAATTCTTACCTAAGGTGGTTTCGGATTTTCACCTTAATCAATCCATCATACTACCTACCTTTTTTCCCAGGCCCCATGCCAACCCAGGAGAACAGGCTCTGCATACCCTTGACTGTAAGCGGGCTTTAGCGTTTTACCTAGACCGTACTGCTGCCTACAGGGAAAGCCCTCAATTGTTTATCTCTTTCCATCCTAACAAGTTAAGGAAGCCTGTGGGTAAGCAGACTCTCTCCTCCTGGTTGGCGGACCGCATATCCTTCTGCTATCAGCAAGCGGGCATTCCATTCCAAGACCGTGTTAAAGCACACTCTGTGAGGGCCATGGCAACTTCAGTAGCACACCTACGATCGATGCCGCTTCCTGAGATTTGCAAGGCTGCTACCTGGAGTTCTCTTCACACCTTTGCAGCCCACTATTGCTTGGACAAAGCTGGAAGACAAGATTCCATCTTTGGCCAGTCTGTCCTTCGTAACCTATTTACAACGTGATGTACCAACACCCTTCCGCCTGCCTGGTGGGGTTCAGGATGCCCTCTACCAAATTCCGCCCCAGTTGTTGTGCCTGTTGCACGCCTTTGGGTACATTTGATGCATGTTCGGACATCCTCAGCTCGGTACTCACCCATACGTGAGGACTACCGTCCTGTGAGAAAGCAAATGTTGCTTACCTGTAACAGGTGTTCTCACAGGACAGCAGGATGTTAGTCCTCACGAAACCCGCCCTCCACCCCGCGGTGTTGGGTTCGTAACGTTTTGTTGTTTTATTTTTTGGCTCTGCCTGTAGCTTTCAAATAAGACTGAAGGGGGACCCCTGCTGGCTACAGGGTCAGTGCCATGCTGGGCATGCCCATTAGGGGCCAGTCAAAGTTCTGGAAACTTTGACAGAAGTTTTCCGTGATTGGGCTCCATCCTGATGATGTCACCCATATGTGAGGACTAACATCCTGCTGTCCTGTGAGAACACCTGTTACAGGTAAGCAACATTTGCTCTCTCTAGGATACAGATATTTAGAGAGAGAGAAGCAAATTATCATACCACTGTAAATATGCCAGGCTTGGGCTGTTAGGTGCTACAAACCAAAATATATCCTTCTACCTGTGTTGAAACAAGTTTGCAGAAATACTGACTTTCAGGCAAATTTTGAAAGCCTTGTGCATTGCCAAAAGTGGGAGATACGCACATAAGTTGGGCTGGCACGCGCCAAGTGGATTTTAAAAACCGGCCGAGTATGTGTGCATCTCCCACTACACACACACAATTACATTTTTTCAAAAAAGGGGCGGGGTGAGAGCATGGTGTTGGCTTGTCTGGGAAGACCAAGAGGCGCGCACGTTAATACTTATGTGCATACCAGGGTCCCCCTGCCGAATGACTTTACTACTGTTATGGATGGCGTGTAAGTAATAAAAATAAAAAAAATTCTAGGCTAGTCAGCGGAGTTTTAAGGGTTTGGGCTAACAGAGAGAAAGGGGGATTGGGAAGTTCTATCCCTTGTCTGGATGAACTGGGAACGAACTGGTGAAACTGGCAATGGTGTTGGATGCACACCCCTTTTAATATCACTCCTCCATGTACGCGATGGAAGCAGGATTTGCGAGCACATGTGCGCGCTCTGCCTATTTTATAACATGCATGCTTTACGTGTGTATGTCATAAAATAGCTGCATCCATGGGTGCGAGCTGGCAAATGTGTGCACATGTGCGCCTGCGCACCTGTTACCGTCCATGTCGGTTTGTTTTTTTTAATGTAAATGCAATAAATTTCAATGAAGAAATAGCTCAGACAATATACAAATTTATACAATATACAAATTGTCATGGAGAAATTGCACATTAGTATAAAGTAACTTTTCCTGACCTTGGGTTGTATGGTATTCAGTCTTTATGCTAAATGTTTCTCTTTCTTGTTCTCTTTTTCACCATTAGATTTCAGCCAAAGACCCTGTGCTGGCTGAAAACTCCTCTATCCAAGGGCCACTGCCCCCTCTCAAACTTTCCTGGTACAGAGAGCTCCAGTAAGACTTACCCCTCTTCTAGCAGACCGTGTGCCTTCTAGCTGTAGTTCCTTTCCTAATGCTTCCCCCCCCAAGATGCCTTGCTGCACAGTATGGGGTTGGGGGTGGAGACAGGCTCCACATCCTTTTCAACAAGCTGAAATGGCTGGTGCTAACCCTCCTCTCTCCCTGCCCATCCAAGATACGATAGGGACTGGGTGTCTGAAATGGGCTCCCTAGCGTGGGAAAACCAGGATCCTGGCCTAAACCGAAGCCACTGCCTAAATCCCCCTGACAGCTTGAGGCAGGCCAAAGAAGAAATGCTGCTGCACCAGCCATCATCCTAGCAGTGGCTGGAGGCAGAGAAGATAGGGTTTCTCTGTGCGGCACTACTTTGTGATCGCGTGGTAATTCTGTCATGAAGAAGCTGGCCTGGTAAGGGGACATAACCTGTTTGGCTGAAGTGCTGTAGCAGGCTGAAATGAAGTTAGCAAGTAGCACATTTAAGACTAATCGGAGAAAATTCTTTTTCACTCAACGCACAATAAAGCTCTGGAATTTGTTGTCAGAGGATGTGGTTAGTGTAGCTGGGTTCAAAAAAGGTTTGGATATGTTTTTGGAGGAGAAGGCCATTACCTGCTATTAATCAAGTTTACTTGGGGAATAGCCACTGCTGTTTATTGCCATTAGCAGTGGTAACATGGAATAAACTTAGTTTTTGGGTACTTGCCAGGTTCTTACGGCCTGGATTGGCCACTGTTGGAAACAGGATGCTGGGCTTGATGGACCCTTGGTCTGACCCAGTATGGCATTTTCTTATGTTCTTATGCATCAGTGGCATGGGATCTTCTTGGTGTTTGGGTAATTGCCAGGTTCTTGTGGCCTGGTTTGGCCACTGTTGGAAACAGGATGCTAGGCTTGATGGACCCTTGGTCTGACCCAGCACGGCAATTTCTTATATTCTTATCGTATTACAAACCTTGATCTTAAGGCTATGTTACAGGAAGCACCATCAATTTGTAGCTTTCTAGTTTAGTCTGTAGGTGTGTGTTCCATTTACTTTTAGTTCTATTTTAGAGGCTGGTATTACAAATAAAACATCTCGTTTTACCAGCATGTTTTGTTTTACAACCAATGTGAAAGAAATGGCATGCAGAACAATTAGCCCTGCAATGGCTTTCCTTATAGGTCAACTGTTTGCACCACATAGGCCTAAACAATTAATACAAAATAAACACGTCTTTTCACTTGTTCTTTTTAACAAAACCTTTATAGTACTACAAGAATGTACACGGTATGAACAATGGCAATAAGTATTCAGGTAGATGTCGCTGCCCCAAAGAACTTACAAGTTAAGTGGACACCCGAGATAATGGGAGATAAAAGTAACTTGCCCAAGGTCACAAGAAGTGTTGGTGGGGGAGAACGGGATTTGAACTCAAACTTCTCTGGTTCTCAGCCTATTGCTTTAACCATTAGACCACTCTCCTGCCTTTTATTCTTCAAACAGAAGAATGTTTAATATTTGGGCATTTGTTCACCGGACCAAAACTTAAGTCGTCTTGTGTCACTGAGCTAAAGGCATACACTTTTTATGTCCCCTTCCTAGGGAAGAAGAAGGGCGATATCTTTTATTTGTTATCTTGCTTTGGAAACTACATTCGTCATGCTTATGTTAAATTTAAAAAGTACACAAGAAGAGGACCTTTTTTTTTTTTTCAAACATGAGGTGGACGTCATTTCCGGATGGTGAATCTTTTCTGGGAAAGGAGATGTTATGAGACAGTCTAAATTGAACGTGTAATTACTCGCTTAAAGATGGTGAATTTTGATATGAACCTCTGGATTGACTGTGTGAGCAAATTATTGAAGAGCCTTGAAGATTTTTGAAGATGATGAATACCCTGTTGGGATATGGTTTGACACAATTGTGATTCATTGTATAAGCGCTCTGTTTGAAGGCTCTTCAAGAGTTGATGATATTAACAAACACACCTGTTGAAAAGCATCAGGGGAACACTGTCTGGGAATAGTTGTTTGTTAATTTTCGATGTTTAAGTCCATCCCTGAAGAAGCCTTTGAGAGATATCAGGCGAAACGAAGATCTTTGTTGGACTTTTTGGACTAACATCTGTTTCTTTCATAAATAGTACTTTATAGAATATTAGCACCTTATATACTACTTGCACTTTATATAAATTATTAAAGATTAAAAAATATTATTGTATAATTACATTCTTATATACATTGTATACAATATATTTCATGTTTATTGATAAATTGATTTTATGAGGGTGTATGTGTGATGGATGAGTGTGTTAGATTTTAATGTTAAGATAGGTGATTGGCATATATGAATAAACAAATTCATTTGTTGAATAGGTCCTCTTCTTGTGTACTTTTTACATTATTGTGACAAAGAGGTTGTTTACTTTTTGACCCTTGTGTGATAATACCATATGTTAAATTTAAGTCATGGACTGCATTCCCAGCGGTAAAAATACATACACAAGCGTAGAGCAGTGTTTCCCAAATCTGTTTTTTGAGAGGCCCCAGCAGGTCTGGTTTTCAAGATTCTGGGAATATAAATATTCATGGGATTGATTTGAATATTTTTGAGCTGGGAATGTGGTTACTCTGAAAACCGGCTCTTTAAGAGCTTCTGAAGGACCAGGTATAGGATCTGTGGTATGTTTGTCAGGGAACAGTGTGAAAATCGTATGATGAGCGTGATACTAATTCTGGTATAGTTTTGGATGAAATTGTTTAAATTTGTCTTTTTTCTATGTTTGTTGCTGGAGATACCAGTGCACTAAGCTTCTGCAAGGCAAGGAAACCCGCTTCCTTAATAACATGTATTATAGTGTATGACTGATTTGTACAGTTATCTCGGCAGTGAAAATCTGCCATTTCCTCTTCCTGGGGTAAATTGTTACAGCAAACTCTTTCATAAGTAAATTCCATATAAGGAGCTGCTTTGATATCCAGGTCTATCTTACCTGTTGGCATGCGGGTGTGACATTTCGGCACCTACAAGGAAGATTATGAACTCTACCTATAACAGTATATTTCTGAATTGTTTCAGCAGTTTGGCGACTTCTCAACAGTGTGACAAGGCTTGGGGAGAGCCAATGAAACGATGAGGTACAAAGAGAGAGGTATATAACTTGGATTTCCGATTTTCTGAGATCTGGTGGCTATGGTAATGGCTGCGGAATCGTGGGAAGTAGGTTGGTCCAACTGCCAGTTGTGTCTCCCATGTGAGGCCTCTCTCTCTCTCACTTCCGGCCTCTTTCCGCTTCCACGGAGTTGCTACCTGATTCGACAAACGTGTGATGGCGAAGGGAGTATGTTGGAGGACAAAAGACATGAAGAAATGTAGTGGGAAGAAAGGAAAAGCTTGGGAATGAGAAACAGTTAAATGGAAGGTGGGAGAGGTGAAGGAAAAAATAAAATGAAGCAATTGTAAATATGAAAGAAAATAGATGCATATGCCATACTAGAAAATATTTTGTTTTCATAATGAAAATTGCAAAACTTGCCAGAAAATTACCTGATACGCTTGCCTATGCTTTATATTATGTGTGGTGGAATTGACACACACTTTTGTAACCTATGAAATCTACCCTGTACTGCAACAGGCGACCGAGAGCCTTGGGTAGTAATATCTCAGTACAGATCATTTTGGGTTTGGTGCTTGAGGATACATTTCCAGACGAGGTAGAGGCTAGCAAAAGACTGTGGTTTCCACCCAGACACCCATGAAGTGAGACTTGAGCGGATTATGCATATATTAGAGTGCAGGAAGGGGGGGGGATGTGATTTGAGGCCTTAAAATACCTCCAAGAGGCAAATATTTTTTTTTTGTTTTGAGTGAAGGTTTGGTACCAGAGGTCAGGATATCGGAACTGGAGAGAATAAATTCAGGATTAGTATAAGGAATTATTTATTTATTTATTTGGCATTTTTTAATATACCGATAACAGTTTGCACATCGTATCGGTTCACATTTAACTTGGAAGTTATAGGCTGGGCCTTTACATGGAACAGGTAACAGTAGGTAAAAACTGAGAGAACAAAAACAGCCAAAAGTACATAGGTTAAACGCTAAGAAAGAACTTATTTACAGACTTACATAGCTAATCAATGGCGAAAACGGGGATTCCAGAATACAATTATATGGTGGGGGTAGAGGACGGGTAGGCCTGTAGGAAGAGCCATGTTTTTAGTTTTTTTTTTTAACTTGGGAGTGGATGTCTCCGTGCGCAGATCTGGGGGGAGAGAGTTCCAAAGTGTAGGGCCAGCAAGGGAAAAAGCTCTGTTCAGAGTTGAGATAAGTTTGTAGGGTTTGATAGTGGGTGCAGAGAGTTCCTTGAAGGGCTGGACGAGTGGGTCTTGTGGAGGTGCGAGGAAGAAAAGGGGGGCAGAGCCAGTTGAGGTTTTTGTTCATAATACTTTTGTGGATGAGGGTTAGTGTTTTGAAGAGGATGCGAGATTATTGGCAGGTGAAGGCAGCAAATGGCAATTGCAGGGAGGTGGCAAGATTAAAAATGGTACTGGAATTCAACAAAGCCCGGGACAGCGGTGGGGCAGTGAGGGTGAAACTGAACATGAAGAACGGTTTGCAGCAGGTTGAGGAAATGGCTGGATTAGATGGGCCTGCGAATCTCTTCTGGCATCACATTCTGTTTCTGTGATGCCTCACAACTGTAGTGGAAAGTATGAAAATAGTCTGCTTAGATTCTTCCTGCGTTTTCATGGGAACATAATCAAGAGATGACCTTCCTTGCATGTACCGTAACCTTTTGGCTCGGAAACTACTTTTTAAGTATTAGTATTTTCTGAAAGTGAGCAAAAGAAAAAGGGTAGTGGGGGTTTTATTTTGTCCAGCAGAGGCAGCAACATGATCAGTTAGTAACAAGGTTTCCCCAATGAGGGGGGCTTGACATTTGCAGATTTATGTAGCTGTTTATCTTGAGCTGTAAAGATAGCAACATTGGCTGGTTCATTAAATTCCATTTCATTTTATGTCGTTGGTTTCCAATCAAGGCATATTGCCAAGTCACCAGTCGAGAATTCACGTTCTGAAATTAATAGGGGAGGGTTGCCATGGAAGCAGAGTTACTACCCCTACCATGTAAGGCAGGTTGGTGGCTCCTGCATAAAGCTCCAGCCTGCTGGATGATATAACAAAAACATATTTTTTTTCACGTAAAAAGTTGATGCATGATAGTTTTTGGCATGAACAAATACAGGCATAAACAAGGCTGATAAGAACATAAGCAATTGCCATGCTGGGTCAGACCAAGGGTCCATCAAGCCCAACATCCTGCTTCCAACAGAGGCCAAACCAGGCTACAAAAACCTGGCAAGTCCCCAAACACTAAGAAGATCCCACGCTACTGATGCTAGAAATAGCAGTGGCTATTCCCTAAGTCAACTTATCCAAACCTTTTTTAAACCCAGCTACACTAACTGCACTAACCTCATCCTCTGGCAACAAATTCCAGAGCTTAATTGTGCGTTGAGTGAAAAAGAATTTTCTCCGATTAGTCTTAAATGTGCTACTTGCTAACTTCATGGAGTCCCTCCTAGTCCTTCTATTATCCGATGGTATAAATAACCGATTCATATCTACTTGTTCAAGACCTCCCATGATTTTAAAGACCTCTATCATATCCCTTCTCAGCCGTCTCTTCTCCAAGCTGAACAGCCCTAACCTCTTCAACCTTTCCTCATAGGGGAGCAGTTCCATCCTCTTTATCATTTTTGTTGCCCTTCTCTGTACCTTCTTTAGTGCAACTATATCATTTTTAAGGTGCAGTGACCAGAACTGTACACAGTACTCGAGGTACGGTCTCACCATGGAACGCTACAGAGGCATTATGACATGTTCTGTTTTATTCACCATTCCCTTCTTAATTCCTAACATTGTTTGCTTTTTTGACTGCTGCAGCACACTGAGCAGACTATTTCAATCCACTATGAAACCTAGATCTCTTTCCTGGCTGGTAGCTCCTAATATGGAACCTAACCTTGTGTAACTACAGCAAGGGTTATTTTTCCCTATATGCAACACCTTGCACTTTCCACATTAAATTTAATCTGCCATTTGGATGCCCAATCTTCCAGTCTCACAAGGTCCTCCTGCAATGTATAATATCCGCTTGTGATTTAACTACTCTGAATAATTCTGTATCATCTGCAAATTTGATAACCTCACTCGTCGTATTCCTTTCCAAATCATTTATAAATATATTGAAAAGCACCAGTCCAAGTACAGATCCCTGAGGCACTCCACTGTTTACCCTTTTCCACTGAGAAAATTTATCATTTAATCCTACTCTGTTTCCTGGCTTTTAACCAGTTTGTAATCCATGAAAAGACATCACCTCCTATCCCATGACTTTTTAGTTTTCTTAGAAGCCTCTCATGAGGAACTTTGTCAAATGCTTTCTGAAAATCCAAATACACTACATCTACCAGTTCACCTTTATCCACATATTTATTAATCCCTTCAAAAAAATGAAGCAGATTTTTGAGGCAAGACTTCCCTTGGGTTAATCCATTTTGACTGTGTCCCATTAAATCATGTCTTTCTATATGATCTGTGATTTTGGTCTTTAGAATAGTTTCCACAATTTTTCACGGCACTAACATCAGGCTCACTGGTCTATAGTTTCCTGGATCGCCCCTGGAGCCTTTTTTAAATATTGGAGTTACATTGGCCACCCTCCAGTCTTCAGGTATAGTGGATGATTTTAATGATAGGTTACATATTTTAACTAATAGATATGAAATTTCATTTTTTAGTTCCTTCAGAACCCAAGGATGCATACCATCTGGTCTAGGTGATTTGCTGCTCTTTAATTTGACAATCTGGCCTACTACATCTTCCAGGTTCACAGTGATTTGGTTCAGTTCATCTGACTCATTATCCCTGAAAACCATCTCCAGAACTGGTATCTCCCCAACACCCTCGTTAGTAAACACAGAAGCAAAGAATTCATTTAGTCTTTCTGCAATGGCCTTATCTTCCCTAAGAGCCCCTTTAACCCCTTGGTCATCTAACGGCCCAACCAACTCCCTCACAAGTTTCTTGCTTTGGATATATTTTAAAAAGTTTTTATTATGAGTTTTTGCTTCTACGGCCAACTTCATTTCAAATTCTCTTTTTGCCTTTCTTATTAATGTTTTACACTTAATAGGAAAAAGCATAAAGATTGCCACGTTTTCTTCAGATGGATCCTTTTTCCAATTTTTTAAGGATTTTTTTTGGCTAAAATAGTCTCTTTCACCTCACTTTTTAACCATGCCAGTTATCGTTTTGCCTTCCTTCCACCTTTCTTTAATGCATGGAATACATTTGGACTGCGCATCTAAGATTGTATTTTTAAACAATGTCCATGCCTGTTGAACACTTTTAACCTTTGCAGCTGCATCTTTCAGTCTTTTTTTCTATTTTCCTCATTTTATCAAAGTTTCCCTTTTGAAAATGTAGTGTTAAAGCTGTAGATTTACTTATTGTCCCCCTTCCAGTTATTAGTTTACATTTGATCTTGTTATGATCACTGTTGCCAAGTGACCCCACCACAGTTACCTCTCTCACCAAATCCTGCGTACCACTAAAATTAAATCTAAAATAGCTCCCTCTCTTTTGGTTACTGAACCAGTTGCTCCATGAAGCAGCCGTTTATTACATCCAGGAACTTTGTCTCTAGCAAGTCCTGATGTTACATTTACCCAGTCAATATTGGGGTAATTGAAATCTCCCATTATTACTGCACTGCCAAATTAGTTAGTTTACCTGATTTCTCTTAGCATTTCATCATCTGTCTGATTTATTTTGTCCAGGTGGATGGTAGTATACTCTTACCCAACACATGGGATTTCTACCCATATAGATTCTACTGAGCATTTAGTCTCTTGTATGATCCTTATCCTGTTGGACTCTCTACCCTCCTGGACGTAAAGTGCCACACCTTTTGGCACTTTGACAGTGATGTTTGTTCAGGAAGTAATTGAGAGGGTTAGAGAATAATTACATCACAATAGAAGGTAGAACAGAACAGTCTGCACAAAAGAACTGATAAGTTGACAAAGTAATCGCACAGCAAAAAAAAAAGTCACGTTTCAATCCTTTTGTCTGTTGCTCTGATCACCCTTCTCCCCTGCCTATAGCAACACATGTAACCAAGCTGCAGACTCCTGCACTGGGGCCATCCGAGCCTGTGGCTGGAAGCAGAGGTGGGCACAAATGATAGATACATATGGACAATCAAACAAAAACTATAGGTGCTTTCACTTAATTCTGAAATGTGTCTAAAAACCACACCTGATGGTTACAGAGAGGTGATAGTCACCTATCCACTTAAGCTGTTCATTCAATTAAAGATATTTTACTCCACATATGTTTAATCATTAAAGCTTTGTAAATGCCCTGACTTTGTATGGGTGTATAAGGATTTGATATATTTTATGTTGTGTTTTTAATTTGCAACATTTTATTGATGTAAACTGATGTGATTGATCCAGAACACCAGTACATAAAACCAAATAAAATAAATAAAATCTAATAATTTGGTCTCTGTTTCAACTTCTGATTGATTATCGCCACCATTGTTGCCAGGGGACGTGATTATTGCAGTTAGTGTAGCTGGGTTTAAAAAAGGATTGGATAAGTTCTTGGAGGAGAAGTCCATTAACTGCTATTAATCAAGTTGACTTAGAAAATAGCCACTGCTATTACTAGCATCAGTAGCATGGGATCTTCTTAGTTTTGGGGTATTTGCCAGGTACTTGTAGCCTGGTTTGGCCACTGTTGGAAACAGGATGCTGGGCTTGATGGACCCTTGGTCTGACCCAGTATGGCAATTTCTTATGTTCTTATTTTGATAAGAGGGAAGCTGTGAGATGCCGTTGCAAGGAAGCTGACATTTTACCTACCTTCACAATGCCTGACCCATATGCTTGAGTATTTTTTTTTTTTAACTTCCATGTTTCTTGTGGAAACCACCATTATATATACAGTGGTATTGCTACTGAAGGGGGAAGGGGAAAAGAGAGACCAGTGGGTGGGGGCCGGCCCCAACGGCTTGTGCCCCAACTTCCCAGCTGTAGATAGGGCAGCAGGCAGAAGTAGCAGGGCTCTGTGCTGCTTGCTCTCCAGGTCTTTCAGTAGAAAGGACAATGGAGCAATCTCTGCAGGAACTTGTGCCCTATGAAGTGCTATGGGTCCCCATGGGTCACCTCCTCCGCCTACCTCTGCAGCACTGTGCATGCTCGGAGTCCCTGCGGCCTGTATTACAGGGATTTTAATGCTAAAAAAAAAAAATTGGTGCTGAAATGGGAGTAAAAATATGCACTAAAGTTAGCACACCTGCATGAAAATCCCATTTAAATGAAGTTAGCTACTGCTTGCCAGTACAAGTAAGTACATTAAAGCCTAACCTGCTTAATCCTAAATTTTTTTTTCTTTTATGCTAGAAATGTAACTGCTAGGTCATAGATGCAGTAAAGATAACTCACATTGCTGGGCCTATTGCTTTTAGTCTATGGTTCTGCACCAGTGTGGTCCTGGTTCTTGGGTGCAAGGTCCCCCAGGTCCAGGGTGGCCCTCCATACTCAGGAACCCTGGGTTCAGGTCCATGCTGCCATAGCATTATAGACTAAAATCACTAGCCCCAGAAATGTGAGTTTACTACACTTTAGACCCAGGAGTTAAGTTAAATTTCCTGCATTTAACAGCTCCCCACTCCTCCTCTCCCCCCAAAAAACAAAAATACACAAGGTTAAGCACTGGGGTACCATAGGCTAAGATCCTGGGGCCAAAGGGACTATGTTCCAGGACTAGAGAGCCCCCACCCATCCACAAACCTGTCCCTCCCCTCCCCATACTTGCCTGTCCTGTAGAATGCTGCCCTCCCGTCTTCCTCGCTGGTCCAGCTGAGGTCAGTGACTGGTGGTGAGGACAGGAGGCGGCGGCATTCTACCGGATAGGTAAGTATGGAGGGAGAGATGGTTGAGGTGGCCTCCAGGGTACAGTCCCCCTGGCTCAAATTCTGAGTAGCATCTTCCTGACTCAGGGGGGTGGGTGGGGGGGTCCTGGTCTGGACCAGATTACCTCTAGTTTTTTAGTTAAAGTTGATGCATGTTTTTAACTTTACTACTGGTTTTAGCAAACCTAGCCCAATATAAAAAGGTGCACTAATCTTAGCACACTATTGTGCTAAAAAAACAGGAGCAGATCTTTTATCTTGGTGCACATTTTTAAACTCCTGAGGTATTTGCATACTATTTTCTTACTGCATCAGGAGCAGGTTTTTTTTTTTAACATAGAAGTAAAGAAAATGTGCACTAAATTTTAGAGCACATTTCTTACTCTCATTTTATTACATTGGGCTCAATGTTCTCCAAACTCTGAACAGCAGTTTGTATGAGTCCCAGAATTAGACGCAGTACTTTAAAGCTTTATTTGTGTCAAATAAAGTGGGATAGTTGCTTTACTTGTCTTGCTGTTGACTCATCTCGGTGGTTTTCTGTTTTTTTTTTTTGTTTTGTTTTGTTTTTTGTTTGGGGATTCAGGCAGCTTTCTCCTCCTTTTTTGGGTTTCCAGTTGCATCAGACCAGCTCTTACTGGACTGTGACACCTCGAACCTTCCTTTTGTAACTAACTAGGGTGGTGTGTTGTTTTTTTTTTTTTTTTTTTGCTTTAAAATCCTCTACCTGCTTCCAATATGATTAGCCCAACCACTGCAAGAATAGTCCCAGATCAGGGCTGCACACAATGCTTCATCCGAGCGTTTTAATTGATGCTTTGGATAATGGATGTGCGGCGTATTAATTAGTAAATACTAAATTCTTATGTTTGCACCCTGAGGATAGCCAATAGGATGGCTTTTGCAGATAGCTGGGTTTCCCTCCATCCCCTGCCCCTGCTGAACCTGATGCAATAAGACGCTAACAAATACAGAAATAATGAGCTGAGCTTCAGTGCACTTTTCTTTACTCATGTGCTAAAAGCAGTTGACTCCTGATGCAGTAAACTAACGGTATGATAATGCATTGGGACTTCAGTAAAAATAAGCCCACTTACACAAAAATGTGCACACAAACATGCGCTTAGTACATACAAAACATGTATGCACGTAGCCCATGTTAGTGCACATAAATTCCCCTGCCCCACGGACTCTTAAGCTCAACCCCATAGGGTTATGCTAGTCTCTGAAACTTTACTTCTGATCAGCAGATACATTTCTAGTGTTAGGAAAATAAAAGTGAAGCCTACACATCTCCTCTCCATTGGGGACTAATAGCTAATGCCTTGATTTAATATGGGACTTGCCTTGAGGAGCGCATATATTTGCGTAGCCATTCTTTTGTTCGTTAAACTCCTTGTTAAATCTGGAGCAAAGTTGTGCGCAGAATGTGTGGACAGCTGAGTGCATCTTCTGACCTCGGACTGTCGAAGAATAGGAGTTGAACTTGAAATTTGAGCCCTGGTTTCTCTTTCATGCTGCTACTGAGTCATTGGGCCAATCCCCATCCTTAAAAAAAAAAATATAGATATATATATATATATATAGATAGATATATAGATATATAGATAGATATATAGATATATAGATAGATAGATAGATAGATAGATATATAGATATATAGATAGATAGATAGATAGATAGATATATAGATATATATATATATATATCAGCTCTCTGGTTTTTCTTTCAAGATCATTGTGAATTTTAATCCTGTCCCATAGAGTTTTTGTTTATAGACATTTATTGGAAAATCTTCATTGGGGCAAGATATCTATTATGACTGCTCCTGGGGGAATTCTGTCCTAAAAATTAAAATGCTAGGTGTGGAACTTTTAGTCTTGCAATATAATATTCTGCTTACTTTGGGGAAAAATAATGCAATATAATCAGTCTTTAAACTACAGTACAGAAAGTTCTTAAAAGATGCAGAATTGTTGAGGTTTTGGTGCAAAATTCCCTCAGGACCCATATCTAGGGTCTCTGGTTTCAGGGATTTAAATTTGACAGACCCAAGGAGCTCCGAGCTGCATATCTGTGATGGCTGCTGTTGTAGTCCCTTGGCCACATGGTGTTGCTCAAAGAACTGTAAAATGTTAGACTTTTTAAAACCCTAGTGGTATGGCCCCAAGTGGGAAATATTCAGTTTGTATGTGTAGCTGTGCAGAAAGGAGCCGAGAGCCAGAGAGACATAACTAGAAGCATAGTGAAGGAAGAAATGTATTTATTTATTTTTTATATACCAACATTCAATCTCAATCGGGATATCACATCGGTTTACATTCAGGTACTGTAGGTATTCCTCTATCCCCAGAGGGCTTACAATCTAAATTTTTGTACCTGAGACAATTGAGGGTAAAGTGACTTGACCAAGGTCACAAGGAGCGACAGCAGGACTTGAACCCTGGTCTCCTGGTTCATAGTCCACTGCTCTAACCACTAGGCTATTCCTCCTCCTCCTTTCTGGCTCCTGTCGAAGCTGTGAGTTCTGGGAGGATAACAGCAACCACACTACTTCTTTATCTAGTCGTAAGAATGGCATTAGCAGTGAATTTGAGAGATTGCAATCATACTCAACATACCCTGACTTACAAGTAAGGTTCATTCCTGTCAAGGTATGTGCAAAATCAACCCATCTGGAGATATTACTCTGTAACATATCTCCACAAACATCTGGCAAACTGCAAAAATCAATTAATCTGATAGCAATTGTAGTATTAGTTCTGGCTAATACTTAGAATAATACGCCTCCTTCCAAATGGAGACCCAAATAACATCACACACAATCACATAGACATTAATAACATCATGGTGACAGTACAGATGGGCAACAAAAGAGAAGCTTATGGAACTAAATACTAATTAACTTTATTCAGAATCATCATGGCTAGTTGTAAGGTTGGAACTTGTAAAGTGGATTAAAAAGCTTTTGATAACGTCCATACTTCTGGATAATAAATTGCCTTGCAATCTACAGAGTGAACCCTGGATTGACCGAGTACATCAAGTTTATCATGAAAATGTGACAGACTACACTCAGTCTGAACTATGAAGATGTTGTCAATATGTCATTCCTAACATCAAAATCCAGTGAGGAATATTTGAGAGATTCACCACTCTGTTTCATCTGGCATGGAATCCACCGAGCACTCAACTTCTTGGACTATGGATATAGTCTTAATTCTAATGAGCCACAGATAAAATTACACTTAATAATTGTAGACAGTTTTGAAGCTTTATAGCTCCTCTAACTATTTAGCAGAACAACTCAAAGTAGTGAAGAGCTTTTCAGATGACCTTAGGATGACATTTGGCCTGGACAAATGTGCTAAGGCAACTATCCATAAAAGAAAATTAAGCAAAATGGAAAAATCTCTCTGACTAAAGAATGTAACATAAAAATTGAGTAAGAAGGAGTTTATGAATATCTTGGAGGAGATGATGCAACAATCCAGCATAAGATATGGAGATAAAAGATCAGCAGAGAATACTTTAGGAGATTGAATTGATATTGAAAAGTGCTTTAACAGCACAGAATAAAATACAAGCTATCAATTAACTTGCAAGCTCCATACTATCCTATGGCTTTGAAATTATGGATTAGACCGATTAAAGATCTCAAATAGTTGGATGTAAGAACAAGAAAATCCCTCCATGCCCATCAGTTAATCAAGTAATCTGTAAGAATCAGCATATACCAAGATTATACATTCCATGGGCTGAAGGTGGTATGGGCCTTTTTGAAATAATTTACATATACAGCTTCTGTTACTCCTTCCAACATACCTAACAGCATCAGCAAATCCAAATACTCAAAAAGTGCTGAAGTACAAAAGTGAACGGCCAAAATCAGTCTCCATTGTTAAACCTGGATAATTGTTTCAACAAGTAGGGTAAATGAGAATTTACCAGTGCACGAGGGAAAAAAAGCAACAGAATTTGCAAAGTAAAAGAAACTCATTAAAGAATTAGACCAGCAAACAAGGGTAAAATAATTGACAAAAGCATGAATACTGGTGGAAATAGTTACTTCAGAAATCCCACATTGATCAAAACTTGACACAGCAATGGCTAAGGAGAATTGAATTTAAACCTAAAAATGAGAGATTGATAACTGCACCATAGGATAGTAGACTGTGGAGAAAATGGTTCACTGCCAGCCTCAAAAAAATACTATAAAACTGATAAAATGCAGATTCTGAAGAAGAGAACTTGACGTGATTTACACATCTTGTTGCTTGGTGTGGCTTGCTGATGTCAGAAGGCTTATATACAGAAATGAAGAATAAGATGGCATGACTCTTCCACTGGAAACTGTGTAAACGCTTCAAGATCATGGTACCTGAAAAGCACTGGGATCACAAACCTGAGATAACTGTAGATAATAAGTTCTGATCACCTGAGGCATTCCTATTCAAACGATAAACTTGGTGCAAGAAAACAGGATCTTGTTTGGGTAAAGGAGAAAAGCACAAGAACAACATTGTTGATAGAAGTATCAGTACTAAGTGACTATTCTATATGGATCGAGAGAGCATCCTCAAGTACCAAAAAATGCAATCTGAGATCAAGGGAAAGATGACAAAGATACAGAAATAGGTCCAGTTATATTGGGTGGCTTTTAAAAAGAACTTCCAAACGCATCTTGATATGATGGACTCCAGAAGGAGGCTGTCTTTGGTACAATGCAAGTATTTAAAAGAGCATTAGTAATAAATGTGAGATCAGAGACCTGGTGGAAGGAGGATAAACAATGGGACAGTGCAATATCAGAGTACAAATTATTTCGCAATGATAAGAATTTGGTGGGGGTGTGGCACTTTGTCCAGGAGGGTATAGAGTCCAACAAGCTAAAGATCATACAAGAGACTAAATGCTGAGTAGAATCTATATGGGTAGAAATCCCCCGTGTCTTTGGTAAGAGGATAGTGATAGGAATATACTACCGTCCATCTGGTCAAAATGGTCACATAGATGATGAAATAAGAGAAATCAAAGAAGCTAACCAAAAATAGCAGAAACTGTTCTAAAGATCAAAATCACAGAGCATATAGAAAGACATGGTTTAATGGAACACAGTCAGCATGGATTTAAATAAGGGAAGTCTTGCCTCACTAATCTGCTTCATTTTTTTAAAGGGGTTAATAAACATGTGGATAAAGGTGAACCGGTAGATGTAGTGTACTTGGATTTCCAGAAGGCTTTTGGCAAAGTCCCTCATGAGAGGCTTCTTAGAAAACTAAAAAGTTATGGGATAGGAGGTGATGTCCTTTCGTGGATTACAAACTGGTTAAAAGACAGGAAACAGAGTAGGATTAAATGGTCAATTTTCTCAGTGGAAAAGGGTAAACAGTGGAGTGCCTCAGGGATCTGTACTTGGACCGGTGCTTTTCAGTATATATTTATAAATGATCTGGAAAAGAATATGACGAGTGAGGTAATCAAATTTGCAGATGATACAAAATTATTCAGAGTAGCTAAATCACAAGCAGATTGTGATTACATTGCAGGAGGACCTTGCAAGACTGGAAGATCAGGCATCCAAATGGCAGATCCAATTTAATGTGGACAAGTGCAAGGTGTTGCATATGGGGAAAAATAACCCTTGCTGTAGTTACATGATGTTAGGTTCCATATTAGGAGCTACCACCCAGGAAAAAGATCTAGACATCATAGTGGATAATACATTGAAATCGTCAACTCAGTGTGCTGCGGCAGTCAAAAAAGCAAACAATGTTAGGAATTATTAGGAAGGGAATGGTGAATAAAATGAAAAATGTCGTCATGCCTCTGTATCACTCCTTTAGTGAGACCGCACCTTGAGTATTGTGTACGATTTTAGTCGCCGCATCTCAAAAACGTTATAGTTGCACTGGAGAAGATACAGAGAAGGGCAACCAAAATGATAAAGGGGATGGAATGGCTCCCCTATGAGGAAAGGCTAAAGACATTAGGGATGTTCAGCTTGGAGAAGAGATGACTGAGGGGCATATGATAGAGATCTTTAAAATTTTGAGAGGTCTAGAACGGGTAGATGTGAATCGGTTATTTATTCTTTTGGATAATAGAAGGACTAGGGGGCACTCCATAAAGTTAGCAGGTAGCACATTTAAAACTAATCAGAGAAAATTATTTTTCACTCAACGCACAATTAAGCTCTGGAATTTGTTGCCAGAGGATGTGGTTAGTGCAGTTACTGTAGCTGGGTTTAAAAAAGGTTTGGATAAGTTCTTGGAGGAGAAGTCCATTATCTGCTATTAATTAAATTAACTTAGAAAATAGCCACTGCTATTACTAGCAACAGTAGCTTGGGATATACTTAGTTTTTGGGTACTTGCCAGGTACTTGTAGCCTGGATTGGCAACTGTTGGAAACAGGATGCTGGGCTTGATGGACCCTTGGTCTGACCTAGCATGGCAATTTTTTATGTTCTCATCATATCCAATATCCCCTGGCATATGAGTGAGATTCATTCCTAACAAAAACGAACCCATTTGGAGACATTATCCCTAAAAGAACCCTATGACTTCTCAGGGTCTGTATGGACATCCCTGATCTCTGATCATGATGTTGCACTACAAATGCCAGTAGTTATAATGAGCCGGTATTGCCCATAACTCATGTTGGGATCTACAGATAACCAAATTAGAAGCCCTAAGCATAAGGTAGTAGATCACTCCCTCTGTCCCCACCACCACCATATTCTCATTGCACCAGCTTGTTTCTCTCCCTCACACCCCTTTGTCCCCCAGCACAAGGTCTCCTCAGTTTTCCTGCTCAACACACGCTTCCCCCCCCCCCCCCCCCTTCCCTTCCTGGCTTGCCTCTCATGACTCAAGTCTTCAGCTGGTCATCCTTCTAGTCAATCTCCATCAACCCTCCAATCTCTACCAATCTCTCAATGCTCAACTCACCTTGTTTGGACACTCGTGGTCTCTGGAATAGCTGTTCTCTTTCGGTACTGCATAGCTATCAATGCATTTGAACAGCACAATGCCCAAAAACTCCTGCACTGGTTTCTTTGTCTCATGAGACCAGCATGGACATTTGGACACAGCACCAAAAAGGAACATCTGTTCTGGGGGCTACTGCTGCAAGTGTCTAAACAAGGTGAGAGAGGTACGGATAGACAAGTGCAGTGGGTGGTGTCAGGTGAGGACACCAGCTGGTTCCCTTCTTTCCTGTCAGCCCTCGCCCAAATTCTGTGTGGGTAGGAAGCTGAATTGCACAGGGGGTACAAAAACTGTTGGGCCAAAAAAAAGCTTCAAATTACTTTAATTTTCTCCCCTTCGTGACTGAGAGCAGGCTAAAAATGGGCTAAAAAAAGAATTAAACGCCTTTATTGTATTTTAAAACTACTTATAACCTGTACAGATCCAAAACTCTCGATGGGGTACATAAAACAGCATAGCCAATATCAAAACAAAGCGTAGCAGCAAAACGCGCAATCACAAAGTGACATGCACCCTTTGCTATTAACACCCGCTTTAATGCAAAGCTTCAGAAAATAGTTATTCCAGGAGTGATTTACTGCAGCCTCATGAGAATGGCAACTCTGTTTTAAAACTGTGAAAACCCTGCAAGATGTCTAACAAGAAGCATAAACTGACCGGTTAATTACTGCTTAATTATCAAGCTTGCCTCTGCTGAAAAGTCTGCTCAAACAGGTGTTTTAAAAAAAAAAATTTTTAAAAAAAATAAATCACATGGTTAGGCACAGTTGCTCTGGCAGCGTGGTTCTAGTGGAGGGGGCCAGTGACTGAAAAAGTTCTATCTTGCGTTTCTATTAAATGGAGGATATCTCCAATAGGTCGCATTGGTTACATGTATCTTTTTTTTTTTTTCTTCCTTCCTTATCCATATATTATGCCCTAGAAAAATTGTTTTCTCAATTATCTGATTATGTGGTTGAAAATAATGTTAGATGATGCTCAGGAAGGGTTTAGAAAATACTGTAGCACTGAGACTTATTTCATTGGGTGAGAACCTTTTATCTTGTTTGGATAAGGATGCATCATCTCTCTTTACTTTGGATTGATCTCGCTAGTGCTTTTGACCTTGTTGATCATTCAATTTTGTTACATTGTTGTGAATTATTAGGGATCAAGGGTCAGGTTCTGCTATGGCTTTCTAGCTTTTTCCAGGGTAGGGAACAATGTGTTTTTGTTCAAGGCAATCTTTCTGCTTCCCGTAATGTGAATTTCAGAGTCCCTCAAGATTCTACCTTATCCCCTTTGCTTTTTAATTTGTTTTGATCCCACTGGGTAATTTGATTCGATTATTTGGTTTTACTCCTTTTATTTATGCAGATGATATACAGATTTTGCCTCATTTAAAAAAAAAAATCTCTGAGGAGGTGGTGGTGGGCAGATTAAATTTATGCTTATAAGCCATTTCTCGATGGTTTGTTGAAAATAGGCTGGTTCTTAATGCTGAAAAACCTGAGTTGTTGAAAATAGGGACAGGGAAATCCCTCTGTTAGCCCTAGCATGAATGGTTTAGCTTTGATCTCTAAAGATCAGGTAAAGTCTGTGGGAGGTAATTTTAGACACTGAATTTTCTTTGGAAAAACATATCTTGTAAGTTGCAAGAAATACATATGTTAGGATGAAATTACTGAGGCATTTGAAACCATATTTGGAGTTGCCTACTCTTTTTTTTATGGTGGTAGTTGATGCCCTGGTTCTTTCAAATCTCGATTATTGCAATGCGCTGTTCCTGGGATTACAGGAAAAAGCGATTCGAAAATTACAACTTATTGAAAATACGACCGCCCATTTTGGGAAAACCTCGAAGAAGTTCGGCCAGACCTTTTGTTCTTCGAACTGCATTGGTTATCCATAATGGATAGAAGCAGATTCAAGAATGCAGTGTTGTCATTTAAAATCATAAATGGTGGTATTGGGTCTCCCATCGGTAGAAAAAAAATGACTTTATTCCCGATTGGGTGCAAGATCACTTTCAAATGTAATCCTGAGTTTATGGAAGAGTCTGCTTTTGGAGATAAGAGAGGAGTTAAATTTGGCTACATTCCAGAAGAAACTAAAGACTTGGATTTATGTCGGCAAATAATATTTGCCTATGTATAATTAACATCTGTTCCAGGTTTGGCTATAGGCAGAACTTGACATGTATAAGAAATGAATTGTGATAGGATTGTGTTGGGAATGTTTTATGTCTGGTGCTTCTCAGCAATAACTTGACATTTCAGGTAAAAATGTATTTTGAAGAAAGCGTAAACACACTGTAATTGCAAACGATGAAGGCTTCAGGTGCTCTTTGGTCTCATTGCATGTCTACCTCACATTTCACTCCAGTAATGGTATATCAATACTAGGAATGTGCAGAAGGGAAAAATTTGTTTTGGTGCGTTTGGGACCCATATTTCTTTCATTTGTTTCAGTACGAAAAATTTGTCATTAGTTTAGTTTTATTAGTTTTGTATTAAAACCTATGGGGGGAAACAATACAGTCTACTGGGCTCCAAAATAGGGATTTTTGTTTTTTGTAAATCATTTCTAATGAAACGTGTGAGAAGAAATCATCAGAAGGGGGAAAGAACTGCAAAGTGGTATAAAAAGAGGCATAAATAGCCTATCCATAGGGCATCCTTCAGATCCCATGTGGAGGAGGAAGGGGGGAGGGGAGGGCATAGGGGAATTAGGAGATGGGGAACACATGTAACAGTTTAGACGTTAATCATTTTGGAGTACAAGTTGGGAGGTGTAGAAGAGCCACGCACCTCTTAATCTGTTTGTATTAAGTATGTTTATTAGTAAAATTCAATAAAAATATTTTACTTAAAAAAAAAAAAAAAAAAAAAAAAAAAAAAAAGGTTACACGTGCCGGGCCTAAGTCCCGGGGCTTTACTAAAGGGTTGGGAAGGGGGAGGGGGTGGGGTCAGAGGCTCCAGGCACAGCGGCCATTTGCCGCTGTGCTTGGGATCGCGCGCAACTTGCGCCTCCCCAGAGGCAGTCGCAAAAGGTAAATAAAAAATTTTGAGGGGGGGGGGGGGTTAGAGTAGGGCTAAGGGGAGGAAAAGTTAGGGGACGGGGGAAGGCAGCGAGGCTCGGCGTGCACAAGATGCATAATTGTGCACCCCTTGCACACGCCGACCCCCGATTTTATAACATGCGTGTGCCTGCGCTCATGTTATAAAATCAGGCATACTTGTGCGCGTGCCGGGTAGCGCGCACGCATGTAGGCCGCGCGCGCTTCTTTTAAAATCTACCCCTAAGGCTCCACAAAGAGGTAGCAGGCTTACAGAATAGGTAGGAATTCCTAGAAGTAATGTGAGTGGAGCAAAGAAGCAGCAAGAGGAGGAGCAAAAACCCCAAGGTGCAAAAAAAAAGAGAATGTCAGCCCAGCAATATTGTCATGAACACATGACAGGGAAAACATGTCAGACAGGGACCAGGATTCAGACAAAGTGGCATCAAGCTTTCAAAAGCATAGGAGAGGCGCACAGCAGCACCCCAGACTGGCATTAGGACTGGTTGCTATGGAAACTCCCACATGACCTGACCAGTCTCAGGCTCTGTCTTTACAATGCAGCCAATGCTTCTCTATGGAAAACGAACATGAATGAAACTGACTTATGCTTCATTCCTCATTTGTTTTCGGAGTCAACGAATCAAACGAAAGGGCATGCTTGTCATGGATTGGCCATTTGTTTTAAATGAATGCACATTCCTAATTGGTACTAGAGAAAAGGGGAAGCTGCTGCAGAGCTAGGGTCAGCTGGGGGTTTGACTAACAGTTGACTTGCACCCCTTTGAAGCTTTGGACTGCAATGTGCTAGCCCACCTTTTATTTATGTTTTTTTGTAAATGCTCCTCGATAATAACTTCTTAAAGTGTCATGATACTTTTAGTGATCACGCTGTGTTTTCTAGTCTTGAGTTTTCCATGTTATGTTATATTAAATGAACTCCGGTATATAAAAGCCTTTAAATAAATAAATAAATAAATAAATAAATATTCCATCAGTTGATCCATTTTCAGTTCTTGATCTGGGATTTGTGCAGTTTTGGCAAGACTCTTGCATGCATTCTAATCGAACTTGGAGGAGTTTTGTGCTAAAAGCTCCACCTTCTCCCCACCCTGTGATATTCATGTCTCTGCTTTCTACAGCCACAGAACAATTAGTCCTAAGGTGCACAGCACATTTTGCCTCACCCACCCAGACAAGTCTGTAAACTAAAGTGCTGGATAAATAATTAATTGAACAGAATTCCCCCATTAATATTCCTGGGTATTTTATTTCTATTTATTTACAGCAGACATCTAATGGACTGAATGTAGGCACATTATTGATTGCTGTTTCATAACAAAATATGAGGAAATTTATAAAATAATTTATAGAGAAATTATGGGGATACCTTTTGAGAAGCCTAGAAAGTTGCTAAAAGTGCCTGTGTACTTTGTACCTTCTATTTGGGTGAGGGGAGGGAGCAGGGAGGAGACTTTTTTTGCAAATGCCCATGTTTTCTTTTTTCCCCCTAACTGAACACACCTCTGAGGATTCTCTCTTTTTTTTAACCTGGCCAAAAGCATGCACATCATGGAAGCTCCTCTGGGTAGAGGGCAGTTTTTAGTCAGGCCAGTTTACCTGGGTAAATGGCTTTCAAAATTGCTTCCCCGTGTCTTCAGTCAGCTCATTGGATTTATTTTGTGCAAGCAAAGCAAGTTGGAATATGTATGGGCACACCTGGGCATTGAGGTACAAGGCCTTTGGCTTCCAGGAAGTGCAAATGTGCACATGTGGGTGTCATATAGCTAGATACCCTGGTGTGCTCTCGGAAAAGAGACCAAAATATGAATCAAAACAGAGGCAAAAATCGGATTTGAATGAAGAATTCTGAAATGAAAGCTTATAACTGACGCTCAGCTGGCAGATATGGATGCATGATTTATTTGTTGTACTATAAGTATATGTACACATGGATGGTTGGAAGGTCTGTTGACAAGTCCGACATGCTCTGGTCTGTTTTGTAAAGAGAGTGATGTCTTGGTTTTTAATAAACTATATTTCATGAAGAATATGCTCCACTATCCTCCGCCCCCATCTTGTGTTGGAAATTAAAGGGATAAAACAGTACAAGATAGCTCGCACAGAACCACGGTCTCTGAGGTATATTTACAAGCTTTTGGGATGGATTTAAGATGTTATTTTTGCATATCTAACTGGATCATGAAAGAGAGAAGGAAGAGACATCTAGCTGCCCATTAAATTTGCTTTGTGCTGCACATCTATTTTTCATGTTGAATTTGCTTCGCTGTATCCAGGTGTTCTGTTCCATTGAAATAGATTGGTAGGTATAGAGGGATTTGTTCAATCCATCAAGAAATTCTCTAATGATGGGGGTCCCATGGCACTCTTCCAAATACTGAAAAAAATTGGGAGGTGTGGTGGCCTAGTAGATAGCCCAGTGAGAATTCAAGCCACCAGAGTTCAAATCTCACGAATATTTTTACTCTCAAAAATTTAACACCAGCCCCGGAGCTGGCATTAACTTTTGGGGCTCCTCAAGACTCAACAGAAAACCATAAACTACTGCTTTTCTTTAGTTCCTCCGACTTAATATTGTGGCGATTATTTAGTCAGAGGAACTGAAAAAAGGAGTAACATAAAAAAAAAATACAAAAAAAAAGTATTACTGGTGGTCAGGTTAGGAAAATGGATGCTCAATTTTATGAGCGTCCGTCTTCCTAACCTGTGCAAAGCCACTTCTTCTGGGCGCCCAATGTCAGAGGTGCTAGGGATGCACAGGTTCCCCTAGTGCCTCCTTTTTAGCGAAGTGGGTCATTTGCCTACTGCTCCCCCAGGAGAGGAGGATGGGCGCATGTTAATTTGGCAAAGGAACTACCTGTACTGAATTCTAATAATGCTGTGAGCTGCTTGCATCATTTGGAGAGACAAGCTAAAAAAAAAAAAAAAAAGAGGGGAAGGGGGAATATTATGGATGCAGATTAGATGCCGTAAAAACACATGGGCCTGTTCTGAGGTTTGTCTTTCTGGTAATAAACCAGATGCTTCTTAAGGGACTAGATTAGTGTGTATGTGTATGAGAGTTGTAATGCACTTTATGAAATGCTTTATTTAGTACTTGGAGATCAGCATGGCCATATTTGGCGTTTCTGTGCTGTCTGCTGGCAGGAGAGTGTGCGAGCATGTTTAACTTGGCCTTATATGGAGCGGCTGTGCTGTCATCTGAAGCAGGGAGGCCGGCGGCAGAAGAGGCTGCTTTTTCTCCGGCTAATGCAGCACTCGAGTTGAAAAGGCAATGTAGGTTGTGCCTTTTTGGTGTATAAAATGGTACAGAACATACATTAAGAAAATGCACCCAGAAGTGTGTATGGGGGTTTTTTCTTTGTTTTTTGTTTTTTTTGTAGGAAAATGCCTTGTTTTTTTTAAATAAAGATGTCATAGTTTCATCTGCTTGCAAGGCATGGTTTGAGCTGATTTTCTAACCCAAAAGCAACGTTTTTTGTTTTTTTTTTCTTGTGCCTGGTGACTTTTAAATATATGAAGAAAATAGAGCAAACCATCGTATATATGCATAACATGAAAGTGGTTTTGTGGGTAGATTGTGCACTTTTTTTTTTTAAGTTTTTGAATTTGTTTTGCTATGGAATTTCGTTGAAAGGCAACATGAATCTTTCTCCCTGTGCTGGCGATCCCTGCGGGCATACTGCGTGCATCTTCCTTATACGGGAGGAGAATGCTGATTGAGCAGCAGATTTAAAGATATGATCCGTTTTTAAGTTCTAGGATAGATTCATCTTCACACTCCTCCCACCGCCACTCCTTCAACCGTTAATTATAGGCATCCTACCCGTAACAACCCCTTTAACTCCTATAAAAAACAAACAAACGACTTTTGGCAGTTTCTTGGTTAATCTGGCTCCCACTTGGGCTTCATTTACCAGAGGCCGAGCATTCCTGTCAGTCAGTTGTTTACAGCTTGTTCATCCCTGCCAAAAATAAAGCTGCAAACTGCAGAAATGTTACTCATACGTCAGCATGGAAGCCCAGTGTGCTGGTTTCTCTGCAGCTGAACTTCTTAGATTTGGTATTGAATAAAATAATGAGCATAAGCAAATACACTTGCCTATTTAAATATTTGTGCCAAATATTTAAAAACCTTTGAAGGAGTTTGCCCTGTGTTCCTATATTTTATCAAGGCCAAACAAACCCAGTTTTATTCACCTGCACATTGCCTGCATAGCAGGGCTTTCTATCAGAAAAGCTTTCCTGGGCTGACTTGGTTGCACGATTCCAGCTTTTTCAAAATGCAAAATTCTAGTTATAGATGATGTGATCAGAGATTTTAATCCACCTCTAAAGATTTTCTTTCCTCAGTCTGTAAACAAAGCAAGTTTTCTCTTTCCTTCCTTCCTTCCTTCCTTCCTCTCTCCCTGTGGCAGCTGTCTGCTTTCATAGTTGTATTTAGGACTTAATCCAGCCTCAGGGACTACCTTAGGATAAGAAACAGACCTGAGGGCCTCACAGGGCTCATCACGCATTGCACCTGGCACTTTATCTTCAGTCTTCTTCCTCTTCCCACAGCCCATGTGTTCTTCAGTAACCTTGCTAGCAAAGGCTGAGGCACGAGTCTAAGCCCCTAGGAGCATTGGATGCTGTAGGACACAAGCAAAGAAGCTTGTGAACCATCTCGCTGCTTTTCTTGTAGTTCTCTCTCAAATCACTGCCATTTGGGGGGGTTAAGGAGAAGGCTTAAGCAGTATGTTCATGGGGAAACAAGTCATCAAGATAAACACTTTGACCACACTGTACTTAAGCCAAAGGCTAGTCTAGGTGCAGTCTAAGGATGACCATATTGCTTATGTCTGGAGGGAAGGCAGGCAAACTGTGCCAGCCCCAGTTTTCCCCCACTGAAGGCATGAAGATGTAGGTCTGACTTTTCCTATTGCATTCTCTAAAAAAAAAAAAAAAAAAAAAAAAAAAAAGAGGGCTACATCCCCATTGCATGAATGGGGACAGAACCAGGACCGGCTCAGCTTGCCACTCCTGGACATGAAGCTATATGGGTACCATAAACCGAAGGGGAAAAGTTCAGAATTAACCGAGAAGAAAACACAAGAGTGGAATAAATCTCAAGTGATACATTTTTAGAAACAAAATGTTTAATGGTCTTGACAGTGGATTTGGTATCAACTTTCCTGATAACTGCTCATGATTTCTTTCATAACCCATCTGAATGTGTATTGGGGCTCTAATTCCACCTTGGCTCCTCAGAAGATCTGAAATCAGAGTTTCTCGGTCACTGACGTAGCGTTATAATGCTCTTCTTGATGGATTGAATCGAAGTTTCGGGCCGATGCAGTAAAGTGCGCTCAGGCTGAGCGCACTGTTAGCCCCCGCTTGGCCGCGCATTTTCAACGCGCTATTTTTACCCTTTATACAGTAAGAGGTGATAGCGTGTGGAAAGTAAAATGTGCAGCAAAGCCGCACATTTTACTTTCAGAAATTAATGCCTGCCAAAGGCAGGAGTTCATTTCGGCCGGCACCAGGAAAGTGTGCAGAAAAAACTGCTTTTCTTTACACCCTCCGACTTAATATCATAGCGATATTAAGTCGGAGGCCCCAAAAATTAAAAAAAATTAAAAATCTGCCCACAGGTTGGAAGACGGACGCTCAATTTTGCCGGTGTCCGTTTTCCGAACCCGTGGCTGTCAGGTTCGAGAACAGACTCCTGTAAAATTGAGCGTCTGCTGTCAAACCCGCTGACAGCTGCCGCTTCTGTCAAAAAGGAAGCGCTAGGGACGCGCTAGTGTCCCTAACGCCTCCTTTTACTGCGGGCCCTAATTTGCATACGGGCTGATACTGAATCACGCGCCCCAGGGAGTAAAATGATCTCATCTGACTCTAAGCGTTAATAAAAATAAATTTATATAAAGATGAATTGTTAGGCTGCATGTGAAGCTAGATACCCTCATAGTGAAGCCTAGGATGGCTTCTTCTGTCCTTTGCGACCAGGCAATTCAATAGGCTGCTACACTGTTCCTACCATTGTCTTTCTTCATAACTAGCTCCAATTAAGAGGTGGTGAACAACCAAGGAAGCTTTCCATCCATAAGCTTTCCAGGTTTCATCCTGTACTCTGTGGGACTTGACTGACCAACTATTTTTCTTGTTTTATTCTTTCAGATTAAGAAGCAGCAGCAAGATGTTTTGGGTTTCTTTACCGCCGTAAAGATTAACTATGAAGAGCGAGATATTGCCGCCAACGAAGAGAATCGAAAATGGATGAGAGAAAATGTTCCTGAGAACCATAGGCCCGCCACTGGAAACCCGTTGCCGCCTCAGATCTTCAACAACAGTCAGTACTGTGGGGTAAGGAGAAGTTAGAAGGGTCTAATTCTTGCTAGCAAATGGATGAATTGCTTAAATGCATATATCACTTGATATAGGAATGGGTTCTCTTAAATTTTCTGTGTTCTTACTAGCTCAAGTTTAGAAAGGGGTGTGTGTGTGTGTGTGTGTGTGTGTAGATAGAGAGATCTATCATTTAGAGATCTGACCTGCTGTCTAGGTCAGGGGTGGGTAAACTTTTTTTTTTTTTTTTTTGTTCTGGGGCTGCATTAAAAGTTATCAACCACAGCAAAGGAGCCCCTTGGTGCTCCTTGATACAGTAATTGAATCTCCTCTGCACTTGCTACAGGCATTTCAGTATCCAGCAGGCTTAAGCACCATCGTTTTTAGCCCCTTAGGAGCTGCTCCTGGACCCCCGCTGGACCACCAGGGACTTTTGGCAGGTCTTGGGGGGTGGGGGGGTTTTGTTAGATTTTTTTGGGTTTTTTTTAATATTCACTCCATAAGATGCACAGACATTTTCTCCCCAGCCTCTACCAAAATCAGCAAAACTTTCAACCCAAGAGGTGCAAGGTGCTTTCCTGGCTAGCAGACTACCTCACCTCAGTCACAAATGCAGAACACAGACAGCCTTACCAAATATGAATAAAAAGGCTGTAAAGTATAAATAGAAAGGTGCAGACAAAAAAATTGAACTGAAAACTGCTAAAAGCCAGACCCATAATCAGTACAATAATGCAAAAACAGAAATATCACCATTTCTTATAAAATATAAATCATCAGTTATAACAGTGAGTAAACCATATTAATAAAAAAAAAGTTCAAAACAGATGACACACAGAGCATCTAATAAATAAGGATAAAAAACTTTAAACATTTCTCAAAAATCAATCAAATATTTCAAAATAGCAGAATCATCAAACACACAATTAACACTAATAAGGCTAAAAAAATTTCCTCTCTCCGTACCTGGAAACTTTTTGTTTTTAGTCAACATGAGATTGTAGTGGATTAATAGGGGGAAGGAAGGGAGAGAGGTGGAACACACAAACTTCCTTCATTTCTCTCTCATTACTTCTGGGGGAATTCTGCGCACAAAAACTTAAAATTCTGCAAACTTTAAATTGGTCAAAAAATAAAACAAGTTACATGACAGTCTTTAAGTAATTACCATATTTTTCGCTCCATAAGAAACACTTTTTTTTCCCCCAAAAGTGGGGGGAAAATGTCTGTGCATCTTATGGAGCGAATATAAAAAATATTAAAAAAATATAACAAACCCCCCCCCCCCCCCCACAGTAATCAAAATGGCACCGATGGCCCTTTGCCCTTACTATGTCACTGGGGCAGCCCTTTGCAATTACTACGTCACAGGGGCTACCACTGCCATTGTTCAGCCCCAGTGACATAGTAAGGGCAAAGGGCCGTCAGCGCCATTTTGATTACTGGCAGCCGACGGCCCAAGTCCAGGAGATCGCTCCCAGACCCCCGCTGGACCACCAGGGACTTTTAGCAGGTCTTGTGGGGGGGGGGGGGTCAGGAGGGTGGGGGTTTGTTAATTAATGTAAAGGGTTGGGATGGGGGTTTTGTTTTGGGGGGGGGGGGGTTCCCACAGAAAGAGAGAGAGAGAGAAAAAAAAAGAAGTTTTCTGATCTGGGGAGTGGACCAAAATGGCCCTCCCCAGACCCGAAAACAAAATGGGGAGGAAAAATAATGTTATGCACTCCCCTAATTTGCTCCATAAGACGCACAGATGCCCGGGGACAGAGCAGGTTTAACACAAATTTTTTTTTTAATTTTCCCCCTCTGAATCCTAGGTGCGTCTTATGGTCAGGTGGTCTTATGGAGCGAAAAATACGGTACATTTTAAATTAATACAGAAAAATGTTATTACTTAGAGATGCAGGATTTTAAATATTTTGAGCAGAATTTCCATAGAAATTCACTGTAAGAGTGTCCCTTCCACTCGCTCTCCCTACTCCCCAGGCCCTAACTTCTCCACCTGCCAGTATCTCTCCCCTCCACCTCTAGGCTCAACCCCTTCCACTGTATTGCCAGTCCCAGAGTTTGACCCCGTTCTCAGTACTACTACTGCCCCTCACAGGCTCCCTCTGTCCTCTCCCTTCCCTCTGTCCCTCCTCTGTCGCACACATGCACCCTTTCTCTAGTACACATACACACAGGCTCCCTCACACTCTCGCGCTCACACACACACACACACACACACACATCCCTTCATACAGGGCCCTCTTTCTTTTTTTTTTTTTTTTCTCAAAATAATTTTTATTGGGATGAAACATGAACAGGGCCCTCTTTCTTGCATATACACCCACACAAACTCCTTCTCTCCCTCACACAGACATCCTCACACAGGCTCTGTCTCACACATACACAATCCCTTCACACAGGCTAGCACCCTCACATACACACTATACCTTTTTCATGCACACGAGCTCCCAATCTCTCTCACACATACACACTCCTTCACAATCTCCTCATATAGGTTCTCTCTCTCTCTCTGAAACCCACACTCAAGTATCTCCCCACCCCCCTCTTACCAACCATGTTGTGTCTCACCCTCCCCTCTCTCACACACACATTCTCTCTCACCGGCATCCCCCCCGCTCTCTTACCTCCCATGCTCTCTCTCACCCCCCCCTCCCCTAATATAGGCTCCCTCTCTCTGAAACCCACGCTCAAGCATCCCCACCCCCCCTCTTACCAACCATGCTCTCTCACCAGCATCCTCCCCTCCCCTCTCTCACCGGCGTGCTGCGACCGGAGCACATCTGCATGTGCTGCAGGACACGCTCCGCGGCGAAGATGAAGGCCCGGGCACATCATCCGCGGCACATGGGGGGGGTCTTCCATCTTCGCCACGAGTGGCGCGCCGGGCCTTCATCTTCGCGCTCTGTTCACAGCATTCCGGCGTCTCCTCTGCAATTCTGCGCAAATTCTGCGCTCCACAGAAGCGCAGAATTCCCCAGGACTGTCTCATATACACACACTTATACTCATGCACCCTTTTACCCTCTCTTCTTCAGTCCCCCATTCCTTCCCTCTGTCACTCAACCCCCTTCCCTCTCTCTGTCATTCACCCTTCTACTCAATCTTCTTCCCACCCCTCTTTCATTCACTCACCTCCTTCCCTTTCCTCTGTTATGCACTCCCTCACTTCCACTTGCCCCTTCTCTTCCCCCTGTCACACTCCCGTCTTCCCATCCCTCAGTTACTCCCTCCCCTTCTATCAATCCCTTTCATCACTCCTCTCCCTTCCCTCTGTCACTCACTCTCCCACTCAGTCCCCTTCCCTGCCAGTCACTCCCTCCCTCCCTTCCCTCTTACTCACCCTTACTCAATCGCCTTCCCTTTCCTGTCACTCACCCCCTCACTCCCTCTCTCATCACTTCCCTCTATCACTCACCCTCCCATTCAGTCTTCTTCCCTTCTTCCCTTCTCTCATTCTCACCCCTTTTCCTTAGTAACTCACCCTCTCCCTCCCACTGACTCCCTTCCCTCTGTTCAGCTTGGAGAAGAGACGACTGAGGGGGGATATGATAGATTTGTTTAAAATCATGTGAGTTCTAGAACGGGTAGATGTGAATCTGTTATTTACTCTGTCGGATAGTAGAAAGACTAGGGGGCATTCCATGAAGTTAGCATGGGGCACATTTAAAACTAATCGGAGAAAGTTCTTTTTCACTCAACCCACAATTAAACTCTGGAATTTGTTGCCAGGGGATGTGGTTAGTGAAGCTGTGTTTAAAAAAGGATTGGATAAGTTCTTGGAGGAGAAGTCCATTACCTGCTTTAATTAAATTAACTTAGAAAATAGTCACTGCTATTACTAGCAAAGGTAACATGGAATAGACTGTGTTTTTGGGTACTTGCCAGGTTCTTATGGCCTGGATTGGCCACTGTTGGAAACAGGATGCTGGGCTTGATGGACCCTTGGTCTGACTCAGTATGGTTTGTTCTTATGTAATCATCACCCATTTCCCTCTCCTCATTCTCACCACCCCCCTTTCATTCCCTTTCAGTTACTACTGCCATGACTCACCCCTCCTCCCCAGGATGATGTCATTGTTGTTGTCTTCTACCTGCTGGCTTGATACTGGAAGCCCATGGCAGGTCACCACTGGGCCCACCACTGCTTGGGACCTCTCCTCGCTGGCAGAGGGTGGGAATGTAGCCTGCGTGCAACAACAGGGGACTATCACATGGGGCCTCTGTCGTGTTGGCGAGGATGGGAACCAGAATCTCCACCACATTAGAACCCCACCAGCACAGCATTATATAGCACCGACCCTCAGGCCCTCTTCTCATTGGCAGAGCGTGTTGTTGCGCGGTGGGAGAACATCTCCAGGATGGTGGGCCAACACTCAAACCTGCCTGCCTGATGTCATTAAAGGCCGACATTGCACTTTTCATTGTGTCAAGACAACAATTTGGCACCCAGGCAAGCAGGTCTGTGCGTCAGCTGACTGCACATAATACAGCATTTATAAGACCTTGGAGGGCTGGAAGAAAAGCATTGATGAGTTAGATTTAGCCCACGGGCCATAGTTTGCCCACCCCTGGTCTAGGTCTTGCTGCCTGGGCAGGATGCCAATGTTTGGTCCTCTCTCCAGCCCATGTAGGTGCATATGACAGCAGGCATGAATACCACTGGTCCCAAAATATACCATTTGCTGGGGCTTAATAGCATTATAGTGTCTGTGTACATATACATATATATATAAATATGAACCACTACTCCTAGAACTTTTTTTTTTTTTTTTTTTAATCACCCAGTCCTGTAACTTTTTTTGGAGACTTGTACTGTGCTGCAAGTTATTGTAAAGCTGTCCTGGTGTGACAAAGAAGTTATAATGTTACTTGTATTGAATTTGGCCTGAAAGTTAAAGCTTCCACAAGAACTTACTGTATGTATTCGGGTGGGTGTTAAATTCTGTCCTTGAAAGTTTCCAAGCCTATCTAGCTTGCAGAAAAAGTAAATATGTAAATAAATTACTATAGCCACCATGTGCTAATAGTAAAATTAATATTCTTTATAGATTCCCTGCAACGAAAATTTGTTTGCTGCCCTGTCGGACCAGAGTTTGATGCCACAGGCAATATCCTGCAGCTAAAAATATTAAACAAGTTTGGCCGCACAAATTACTATTGTGGTTTTATTCCCATTTTGCATATACTAAAGCAAATACTTAATTGTGCAGATGATGATTAACCTAGGACACAAGTTTGTTTTGTTTTGGGTTTTTTTCTTTGCACCCTGTGGCCGATTTTTAGCATAACTGGTGTGTCCTATACATTATAAAATTTATTTTGTTTTAGTTTGTGCTGTTATCCCAGGACAAGCAGGATGCTAGTCCTCACGTATGGGTGACGTTACTGACGGAGCTCTATTGCGGGAAAACTTTCTGTCAAAGTTTCTAGAAACTTTTGACTGGCACTGTGAGGCCACTGAGCATGCCCAGCATGCCATGATATTCTCTGCCACAGGGGTCTCACTCTAGTCTTCGTTTTTCCGCGCTGCTGTAAGCATCGCGGTGATAGGAGTTCTTACTCACTTTTCTGACTGAAAAAGTCATTATTTCAAAAATGTTTCTCCCATACGGGATCTCACTCTCCCTTTTCTCACCGGACGGTGAGAAATTGATATCATTTTTACACTAAGTAAAAACAATTTTTTTCTCTCATAACATTCTCCATTTCCATAGACGGCCATTGATAGAGACATGGCTTCGGGTTTTAACAAATGCCCAATTTGCAATCGGACCATGTCTATCACAGACCCACACCTTGAGTGTGTTGTCTGTTTAGGCGAAAAACATGATATTTCGTCCTGCCAACAGTGTCAAGAGATGACTCCTAAAGGAAGAAAGCTTAGGCAAGAAAAAATGGCACACCTTTTTCACCTCCAACTCCTTCCTTCACCTTAGACGTCGACAAAATCATCCCCAGTAGGAGTTACAAAAAAAGTCCTGCTGAAGAAACGTCAACTGGAGGGATCAGGGGATCAGGCATCACCAACACCGTCAACGGCGTCGATAAGGTCGGTAACCGAGCAAAGGCTTAAACATAAACATAGTCACAGTCATGCCCCGACACCACAGTTAGCTCCCTCCTCGGGGGAACCGATCGCAAAGCGGCAAAAACACAAGGAAACACCGCCACTGTCAGGGCCTACTTCGGTGCAACCTACACAGCCATCGCAAGAGATATCATCTCCTCCTCTACCGACGCCGGCTGCTCCACCCATACCACAGGACTTGTCGATGCTAATCAAGCAAGCAGTAATGCAAGCCCTAAAGGAACAACTCCCGGTAACGATGCCGGTGACGTCACATACGCAGGTGACATCACCGATGCCGGTAACTTTACCGATGACAATGGCAGTATCGATACCAGTGACATCACTGATGCCGGGACTATTCCCGATGCCGGGGGAAACCCCGATGCCAGTGGCAACATAGATTCCACTGGTGACCTCGACGCCACTATCAATACCAATGTCGGTGCCTTCGGTTTTACCAGACACCATGACAATGTCGATGGCTCTATCGGTTCCGGCACCGATGCTAATCTTCACCCTTGCACCGACACACGGAAGACAAGTCAAAACGACTACGGTGACTTCAAGGAGAACATCGAAGACACCAATCGCTTCTTCGATGCTGAAGCCTTCACCAACGGTGCCACTCCTTCCTGGGGCTCCAGGACACACTCCTTCCTGGGGCTCCAGGACACACAAGATATCAAGATTTATTGGATTCCCTACCCTCTAATCCAAGGGAGGAAAATCCGGAGGACTCGTCTCCTGACGATCCTTTACCAGGACCTTCAGCACCTCCACAACAAACCCAAGAGTATGACACTTGGAGTGAAACAAACTCAGACACATCATCTGAGGATTTTATGTCTGACCCATCACCACCAGATCCCTGAAAGAAATCTCCTCCAGAAGATTTTACTTTCACCACTTTTGTACAAGAAATGGCGGACTCCATTCCCTTTAAATTATTAACAGAGCAGGACACCAGACAAGAAAGCTTGGAGGTACTTCAGTTTATCGATCCTCCAAAACAGGTAGTTGCCATTCCAGTGCACAATGTTCTCTTACAATTACAACATTGTCTATGGGAACATCCCTGCTCCATTCCAGCAGTAAACAGGAGAATGGACAGTACCTATTTAGTGCAATCCACTCCTGGGTATCAGAAGTCGCAGCTCCCTCACCACTCAGTGGTGGTGGAATCAGCACAAAGAGATCAAAAAGAACAAGAACACATTCATCAAATCCCCCAGGTAAAGACCACAGATTTCTGGATTCCCTGGGTCGTAAAGTGTTTCAAGGGGCCATGTTGAACTCTAGAATTTCTTCCTATCAGCTCTACATGACCCAATATCAGAGAAACTTATGGAAGCAAATCCAAGATTTTGTTCCATCTCTCCCTACTCAGTATCAGGAGGCTGTCCAGGCCATCACCCACAAGGGTCTGGAGGCCAGAAAACATGAAGTCCGTGCGGCCTATGACGGATTCGAAACAGCTTCAAGGGTAGCTACATCAGGAATCGGTGCCAGGAGATGGGCATGGCTTAAGGCCTCAGACCTTAGACCAGAGGTTCAGGATAAGTTAGTGGATTTCCCTTGCCTGGGAGACAACCTGTTTGGATCCAGGGTCCAAGATGCAGTGACTCAACTAAAGGAGCACACTGAGGCAGCTTTCTTCCCTTCCACAAGATCCTCCTGCACACTCAGGATGCAGGCCTCAAAGGAAGGACACGAGACGAAACTTTTACAGACAACGGAGGTATTATCCTCCTACATCTCGTACCAGGCCTTCTAGGACTCAGCAGAGACCACAACCAAGACAGCCCAGGGCAGCTAGGCCTCAACTTGCTACACAGGACCTGCTGCTGGCTTTTGAAACCACTTCCAGAGAACTCAGCTACTTCTCCAATCCTCAGCCAGAAATTCCAGTAGGAGGCAGGATATCCAAATTTTACAACAATTGGATAACAATAACGTCAGACCAATGGGTTCTCTCAATAATATCTCGAGGTTACCAACTCAATTTCCTCTCAATTCCTACAGATTTTCCCCCGAGTCATTTTCATCTCAGCAAAAATCACATACTTCAATTACAAGTAGAATTATCCACCCTTCTGAAAGCCAGGGCTGTAGAGCCGGTACCCCGGTCTCAGAGGGGCAGAGGATTCTATTCCTGTTATTTCCTCATTCCAAAGAAAACAGGAGGCCTTCGTCCCATCCTAGACCTCTGAAATCTCAACAAATTTCTGAAGAAAGAAAAGTTCAGGATGGTTTCTCTAGGCACCATGCTTCCACTTCTTCAAAAAGGAGATTGGCTTTGTTCTCTGGATCTTCAAGACGCTTACGCTCACATTCTAATATTCCCTCCTCATCGCAAATACCTTTGCTTCATGGTGGGTCAGCAACATTTCCAATACAGAGTATTGCCATTCGGCCTTGCCTCTGCTCCGAGTGTTCACCAATTGTCTGGCAGTAATTTATTTATTTTATTTTATACCGACATTTGATCTCAATTGAGATATCACATCGGTTTACATTCAGGTACTGTAGGTATATCTCTATCCCCAGAGGGCTTACAATCTAAGTTTTTTTTTTTGTACCTGAGGCAATGAAGGGTAAAGTGCCTTGCCCAAGGTCACAAGGAGTGATAGCAGGACTCGAACCCTGGTCGACTGGTTCATAGTCCACTGCTCTAACCACTAGGCTATTCCTCCTCCTCCTCCAGTAATAGCAGCACACTTGCACAAACAAGGTGTCCATGTGTTTCCATATCTAGACGACTGGCTCATCAGAAGTCAATCTCTACAAGGAGCTCTCGCTTCTCTCAATCAAACAATTACTGTACTCCATTTGATGGGATTTCTCATAAATTATCAAAAGTCCCATCTCACTCCATCTCACCTACTTCAATTCATAGGAGCAGAATTGAACACTATCCTCTCAAGGGCTTTTCTACCCGAGGATCGGGCAGACTCGCTCCGCTCAAAGAAACATGCAACAGCTCATCAGTTTCTAACTTAACTAGGCCACATGGCCTCCACAGTTCATGTCACTCCTATGGCAAGGCTCACCATGAGAGTAACCCAATGGACTTTAAGATCACAATGGATCCAAGTCATTCAACCACTGTCCTCTCCAATTCAAGTAACCCACCAGCTACGTTCCTCTCTACTTTGGTGGGTGAACAAGGACAATTTGCGCAAGGGCCTACCCTTCCAACAACCAGTCCCACAGATAACGTTAACTACAGATGCATCCACCTTGGGTTGGGGAGCTCACATAAACAATCTCCAAACCCAGGGGACTTGGACAAAACTTGAAGCAACATTTCAAATCAATTTTCTGGAACTTCGAGCTATACGTTATGCGCTGCATGCGTTCAAGGACTGCCTTTCACACAAGACTGTTCTGATCCAAACGGACATGTGGTACATCAACAAACAGGGAGGTACGGGCTCGTATGTATGTATGTAGATCTGATGGTAAAAAAGTCTACCCCATTTTGCATAATGTTAAAATCGACTTAGCAGAAGCTGTCAGAGACTTAGGGATAACTATTGATTGTGAGCTAAATTTTAAAAAACATATTTCAATAAAAACAAGAGATGGGTATTATAAACTTTTAGTAATTAGACGTTTGAAGCCACTATTAGATTTTAATGATTTTCGTTCGGTTCTCCAGGCTCTTATCTTAACCTCATTAGATTATTGTAATTCTCTTTTACTGGGACACAATCAACTTTATGACCATTACAAGTGTTACAAAACGCAGCAGCACGGGTTTTAACAAATTGTAACAGGCGTGATCACATTACACCAATCTTAATTAGTTTGCACTGGTTGCCTATTACTCAAAGAATTCTTTATAAAGTATGTTGTATTATTCACAAGACAATATATGCCCATAAATCTGACTGGTTAAATTTTTCTATTCGAGTGCACACATCTCAAAGATCTTTAAGATCCGCCAACAAGGGTTTGCTGCTTGTTCCATCTGTAAATACTGCTCATTTGATTTCAGTATGGGAAAGGGTTATTTCTGTTGCAAGCCCATGCATATGGAACACGTTACCAACAGAGTTACGCCTTGAATCAGATTTTAGGAGCTTTAAAAAAGGACTAAAAACATGCCTTTTCGAGCGAGCTTTTGCAGGCAACTGTTAGTCATCATTAATATGTTTTAAGTATCATTTTATGGTTTTTTTAGTTTTTTAGAGTAGTTTAATAAGTTTTAATTGTTGTGATTTTGTATTGTTTAGTTTTAAGATTTTATTTTGTATTTGAATATGTGATTGTCAAACAGACTTAAACATATTGTACACCATTGTGATGTGACTACGAATGACTGTATAGAAAAGCTTTTAAATAAATAAATAATATATGTGTATATATATATGTATGTGTGTGTATGTATGTATGTATATATATATATATATATATATATATATATATATATATATATATATATATATATACATACACACACACATACACAAACACATGAATGATACTCATAGCCCCATATTGGCCTCGACAAGTATAGTTCCCCACTCTTCTAGACCTCTCAGTCAGGGATCCCATTTGTCTGGGGGTATCTCCCACTCTCATAACTTAGGATCAGGGTTGTTTGCGCCATCCCAACCTTCAATCCCTATCCCTGACAGCATGGATGTTGAAAGCTTGATTTTACAACCACTCAATCTTTCAACCAATGTATCTCAAGTGCTTATAGCTTCACATAAACCTTCCACACGAAAGATCTATTCTTCCAAATGGAAGAGATTTACTTTGTGGTGCAGGCAAAACAATATTGATCCTTTCACATGCCCCACTACTTCTCTTCTAGACTACTTATACCATCTTTCAGAATCTGGTCTCCAGACTTCATCGGTGAGAGTACACTTAAGTGCAATGTCAGCTTACCATAACAAGATGGGAGATGTACCAGTCTCCACACAACCTCTGGTCAGCAGGTTTATGAGAGGTTTAACTCAACTTAAACCACCAATTAGGCCTCCAGTCACAGAATGGGACCTCAATCTGGTTTTAACAAGACTCATGCGTTCTCCTTTCGAGCCCATAGATTCCTGTGATGTTAAATTTCTCACATGGAAGACTATCTTCCTCATACCATTACATCAGCTAGAAGGGTTAGTGAGTTACAAGCACTTGTCACGTACTCACCCTACACAAAGTTCTTACATGACAGAGTGGTTCTCCGTACACATCCACAATTCCTTCCCAAGGTTGTCACGGAATTCCACTTGAACCAATCCATAGTTTTATCCATATTCTTTGCAAGGCCTCATTCTCACCAAGGAGAATGAGCCTTACATACCCTGGACTGTAAATGGGCACTAGCATTTTACTTAAACCGCACTGCAGTCCACAGGAAATCCAATCAACTTTTTGTATCTTATGATCCAAACAAACCAGGTACAGCAGTGGTGTGATTTTGATGTTTAGAACACTTTCCACTATTTTTCCTGGCACTGAAGTCAGGCTAACCGGTCTGTAGTTTCCCGGATCGCCCCTGGAGCCCTTTTTAAATATTGGGGTTACATTTGCTATCCTCCAGTCTTCAATGGATGATTTTAATGATAAGTTACAAATTTTTACTAATAGGTCTGAAATTTCATTTTTTAGTTCCTTCAGAACTCTGGAGTGTATACCATCCGGTCCGGGTGATTTACTACTCTTCAGTTTGTCAGTCAGGCCTACCACATCTTCTAGGTTCACCGTGATTTGATTCAGTCCATCTGAATCATTACCCATGAAAACCTTCTCCATTACGGGTACCTCCCCAACATCCTCTTCAGTAAACACCGAAGCAAAGAAATCATTTAATCTTTCCGCGATGGCCTTATCTTCTCTAAGTGCCCCTTTAACCCCTCGATCATCTAACTGTCCAACTGACTCCCTCACAGGCTTTCTGCTTCGGATATATTTAAAAAGGTTTTTCCTGTGAGTTTTGCCTCTACAGCCAACTTCTTTTCAAATTCTCTCTTAGCCTGTCTTATCAATGTCTTACATTTAACTTGCCAATGTTTATGCTTTATCCTATTTTCTTCTGTTGGATCCTTCTTCCAATTTTTGAATGAAGATCTTTTGGCTAAAATAGCTTCTTTCACCTCCCCTTTTAACCATGCCGGTAATCGTTTTGCCTTCTTTCCACCTTTCTTAATGTGTGGAATACATCTGGACTGTGCTTCTAGAATGGTATTTTTTAACAATGACCACGCCTCTTGCACACTTTTTACTTTTGTAGCTGCTCCTTTCAGTTTTTTTCTAACAATTTTTCTCATTTTATCAAAGTTTCCCTTTTGAAAGTTTAGCACGAGAGCCTTGCATTTGCACACTGTTCCTCTTCCAGTCATTAAATCAGATTTGATCATATTATGATCACTATTGCCAAGCGGCCCCACAAAGTCCTGTGCTCCACTGAGAATTAGGTCTAAAATTGCTCCCTCTCTCGTCGGTTCCTGAACCAATTGCTCCATAAAGCTATCATTTATTCCATCCAGGAACGTTATCTCTCTAGTGTGACCCGATGATACATTTACCCAGTCAATATTGGGGTAATTGAAGTCTCCCATTATTACCGCACTACCAATTTTGTTAGCTTCCCTAATTTCTCTTAGCATTTCACTATCCGTCTTACCATCTTGACCAGGTGGACGATAGTATACCCCTATCACTATAGTTTTCCCCGACACACAAGGGATTTCTACCCATAAAGATTCAATTTTGTATTTAGTCTCATGCAGGATGTTTATCCTGTTGGACTCTATGCCATCCCGGACATAAAGCACCACACCTCCTCCCGAGTGCTCCTCTCTGTCATTGCGATATAATTTGTACCCCGGTATAGCACTGTCCCATTGGTTATCCTCTTTCCACCATGTCTCTGAGAATGCCAATTAAGTCTATGTCATCATTCACTGCTATACATTCTAATTCTCCCATCTTACTTCTTAGACTTCTAGCATTAGCATACAAACATTTCAAAGTTTTTTGTTTGTATTTTCATTCTGCTTTTTAATTGATAGGGATAAGTTAGAATGTTTTAGCTCAGATGAGTTTTTAGTTACAGGCACTTGGACTACTTTTCTAATTATTGGAACCTCACTGTCAGGATGCCCTAATTCTAATGCATCATTAGTATCCTTTAAAGATACCTCTCTCCGAACCATGCACTGCTGAGCAACTGTCTGCTTTCCCCTTTGTTCTAGTTTAAAAGCTGCTCTATCTCCTTTTTAAAGGTTAGTGCCAGCAGTCTGGTTCCACCCTGGTTAAGGTGGAGCCTATCCCTTCGGAAGAGACTCCCCCTTCCCCAAAAGGATTAAAGAGAGTAGAGGAAAGAGATGATCCCTGTGAGAAACTGAAGAGGTGGCGTTTTTTAGCTTAATGATTTGAGTACGATCAGAAAGGTAAGAACGAAACCATTTTAACACCAAACCTGATATGCCAAATTCCTGGAGTCTATATAGTAGTATGCCGTGATCCATCGTTTCAAAGGCGGCAGATATATCAAGGGAAATTAGAAGAAACTGCTGTCCAGAATCTAAGCCACGTCTATGCATGTCCGTAAGCGAGAGAAGGAATTCTGTACTTAACGTACAGCGAAAACAGATTTAATGCGGATCGAGGTGTTCAGCTCTTTCAACAAAATCATTCAATAGCATGAGGATCGCAGATTCTAAAATTTTGGTGAAAATTGAGAGAGATGAAATTGGGCAATAATTATTGGGATCAGATGGATCAAGAGAATGTTTGGTTTTGTAGAAGAGGGCATACAACTGCATGCTTGAGCGAAGGTAAAACAAGACCTTCAGATAATGAAAGATTGAGTTTGGCTAAAATGGGTGAAATAACATTTTGAGAAGATTTGAACAAAGCGGCAGAGCAAAGCACGTGAGGACAGAGAGTGTTCGATTTAGAGATTAAAGTTTCAACTTCAGAAGAAGAAACGGTATCAAAATTACTCCACTGGGAGGTGGGAGGAATGGGGGATTGAGAGTACCAACCTGGAACATCTGTAAAAGAAGAGCAAATTTTTTCAACTTTCAATTTGAAAAAAATGGAAAACGAATCCGTGGATGGGACGTTTCGAGCTGGATAGTCTGAACCAGTTGGAGAGGTAATATGACAGCCACCCTAGAAGTGGTTGCATGGGCAAGGGCGCATATGCGTCCTCTTCAGCGCACATTGCTTTGTGCAGTAGAGTCCACAGTCTCAGGAATACTCGATAAGACTCCAGTTACAGGTGGAGACTGACATCCAAATGAAATAGTGGTTGCAGGCAGATCATCTAAGGAAGGGAGTTTCCCTGAAAGTTCTGGAATGGCTGCTGCTGAGGACTGATTCAAGTCTCCAGGGTTGGAGGGGCTCATTGTCAGGAACTGATGGTGCCGGGGTTCTGGAGTGCAGAGGAGTTGCTCTGGAGCATCAATCATGTGGAAGCGCGTGCCATTCAGTTGACATGCTTGCAGTTCGTCAACCATTTGCAGGGTCAAGCGGTCCGAGTAATGTCAGACAGTGCGATGACAGTGGCTTACATCAATCACCAGGGAGGCACCAAGATTCAACAAGTGTCACAGGAAATAGACCAACTCATTGTACGGACGGAGGTACATCTCCAGGAGATCGCTGCCTCCTACATTGCGGGATCAGACAATGTGAGAGCTCTTTTTCTCAGCAGACAGTCTGGATCCAAGAGAATGGGCATTGTCAGATGAAGCTTTCCAGCTCATAGTGTGCCGCTGGTGCCTACCATATCTGGACTTACTAGCGACGTCACACAATGCAAAAGTTCCTTGTTTCTTCAGTTGCAGAGATCTAAATTCTCTGGGCATTGATGCTCTAGTGCAGGAGTGGCTGAAGAGCAAGCTTCTGTTTGCCTTCCCCCCCCCCCCCCCCCCGTTGCTCTTGTTGGGCAGGTTTATTTGGAGGATCAAGAGGCACACAGATGGTGATTCTGGTGGCTTCTGACTGGCCCAGAAGACCGTGGTATGCAGACCTGCAGAGATGTTTTTTGGGCTCTCCTCTCTGGTTTCCGGTCCAAAGATCTGTTACAACAGGGGGTCTGTTTTGATTCACTCAATTTTGTCTTTCAGTGTGGCCCTTGAAAGGGCTCATTTGCTGAAATGTGGTTATTCCATGGCTCTGATTTTCACCTTTCTTCAAGCTCAAAAGGTTTTCACCTCCTTAGCCTATGTTCGAGTTTGGCAATTGTTTGAGACTTGGTGTGAGGAACAAGGGGTTCATCCTCCATTCGGTTAAGATCCCGCTCATTTTGGATTTCTAACAGGATGGGCTGATTAAGGGCTTGGCCCTTAATTCCTTAAAGTTCAGGTGGCAGCTCTTGCCTGTTTCAGGAGTCAGGTGATTGGTGGATCCATGTCGGCCCATCTGGATGTGGCCTGGTTCTTGAAGGGGTAAAGCATCTTTGTCCTCCCTAACGGTTGCCAGTGCCTTTGTGGAGCCTTAATCTGGTTCTGGATTTTCCAGTGGGTCCCACTTTTCAACCACTGTGTATCCTGTCCTTGAGATTACTTACCTTGAAGACGATTTTTCTTGTGGCGATTTGTTCTGTGCATAGAGTTTCCGAACTGTAGGCTCTTTCTTGCTGGGAACCATTCCTGCGAGTGGTTTCGGACTTTCACGTGAATCAATCGATTTCCCTGCCGACGCTGGATAGGGAAAGATGTGGATGAATATAGTCTGTTGTAGACCTTGGATGTCAAGCAACATTTCTTGAAGAATTTGGAGGTTTCTAGACCTCTTAGAAAGACCGACTAACTATGCTCCATGGTGGGGGCAAACAGGGTGAGCTGGCATCGCGGGCTACAATAACCCACTGGATTAAGGGGGTTACTTAAGCAGGTTAGGGTTCATTCTCCTAGGGCTCAGGCAGTGTCATGGGCAGAGCTTTGATTGTTGCCTCCTGTCGAAATTTACTGGGCTGCGACATGGTCCTCCTTACACACGTTTTCCAAGTATTACTGACTGAATGTGCAGGTCCAGGAGGACGCAGCCTATGCACATGTGGTGTTGTCGGATTGTGGGCAGCCTCCTACCCTCTTTGGGAATAATTTGGGTACATCCCACTGGTTGTGGATTAACCTGTCTGAATGCTGAGAAATGATAAATTATTTCTTACCTGATAATTTCTGTTCTCTAGTGATGTCAGGTTAATCCACCTTCCTGCCCTTGGCTGCCGGTTTGTGATTCTGTGGTGGTCTTGAGAGGCTGTTTTTCCAGGGATAACCGGTGTCAGTTTCAGTCCCTAGATTAATTATGTTACACTCTTTGTTTGAGCTCAGTGTTTCCTGTTGGCTGAGTGCTTGTGTGGTTGTCTGTTAATAGTTATAATCAAGAATTGTTAGTTTTGTCCACAGATGGCTTTTGAGAGAAGACTGGCAGGCTGATATTGGAGCAGATATATATATACCGTGACGTCAGCTTTGTTTCGTTCCCATCTGCTGGTAGAGGTGCATAACTCATTAGTCTTGGATTAACTGTCTTTACTAGAGAAAAGGAAATTATCAGCTAAGTAGTAATTTCTCATTATTATTAAGCTTAAGGTAGATCTTCCCTTAAGCAGATGGTAACCTATGAGGTTTTAAATAACCTGATCTTTTGGACCTGGGAATATTCGTGGTTTCTGCAAGAGTTGCATTTTAATTACGATGGGTATTTTAAATTGAATGTTCTTAAAAGATTGAAGCCTTTTTTCCAAAAGATTTTAGAACAGTTTTACAAGCACTTGTTTTGTCAAAATTGGATTACTGTAATTCGATGTTTTTGGGCCTACAAGCGAATGTTACTAGACCATTGCAATTATTACAGAACTCAGCGCTAGACTTTTGACAGGAACTAGAAGATCTGATAATATTATGCAGATATTAAAGGACCTTCATTGGTTGCCTGTCAAATACAGAGCTCAGCATAAAGTTCTATCACTAATTCATAAAACCCTCTACAACGAAAAGATACATTTTCATATCCCATCAAGAATTACAAGATCAGCAGGTACAGGGATGTTACCATACCTTCTCCTAAAATTGCTCATTTAAATAATGTGAGAGACAGGGCTATTTCCATTGCCGGGCCCCAGCTGTGGAACTCTCTACCGCAGGAACCAAGGATGGAATCGGCCATTAAAATATTTAAAAAGGATATTAAAACATGGCTATTCAAACAAACTTTCCAAGAGTTTTAACCTAAGGATTATATACCACCTTTAATATAAATATTTAGTTAATTGTATTATCTCTGATCTTATTGTTCTGCTTCTTTAACTGTTTACATTTTATGATTATTTTACTATTTTATTTGTTTTTATTAGCTTATTATGAAACTTTGTATTTACTTCTCTTCATTTAATTTTGGAAATGCAAATATTTTTAAATGAATATTTGTTAACTAATGTAAACCGATGTGAGATGTTCTCATGAAACTTCGGTACATAAAAATGAATAATAATAAATAAATAAGCAGAGGTTGGTGTTTTTTGGTCGGGATGGACAGGGTTATATTCTGCTAAGCTTCATGCTTACGCATGACAAGGCAATGCAGAGCAGGTTGGTGGCTTTGGCAAGCTCCTGCCCACTTCCCTTCTATACATTCTATGATCTTTCTACAGCCTGCAAAGCAGGGGCAGAACCAAGATGCAAGTCAATCCTGGAGATGTCATTGCATTCGGCAGTCTTCTGGAAATCTCATTTACTTATAATTCAGAGAAACGTTATAGCAAATGGTTTGTTTTTCTTTTTATTCCACCCAATTCCCCCTGCAAATGTATTTAACCTACAGGGTGGCATTGGAGGCCGGCTACTTTTCTATGGGCCACCCTGTATAATGAGTAGAACTGAGTAGTATGTTTTGCGTGCACGTGTTAACTGAGGATTTGTAGGCTGCCTATCCTTAAGCAAGATGATGAGCAGCCTTTCCATGCGAGAGTAAGAACTTTTTAGTGAAGGTTTCTAACTTTGTATTGTTGCTTCTTATATTCTGGATGGTTTATAACTCCTTTGTCCATTTTCCCCATCAGGATTATGATGCTTTCTTTGAGGCCAGAGAAAACAACGCAGTGTATGCATTTTTAGGCTTGACCGCTCCACCTGGTTCAAAGGTATTTTTTCTACTTCTCTTTCTACTCTTTATGTACCAATTTGTAACCATACTTCTAGGAACTTTTTTTTTTAAAATCTTCATTCTGTTTAAGCGGTATTTAAAAACTGCATCTCCATTCTTGAAAAATGAGTTTTATGGGAATCCAAGGTGGTACCTGACTGTAACACCTTTGATTGTGTGCTCATGTTTTCAATAAAAATACTTATTTCCTTTTTCCTTTACCTGTGTTATGGGGATGGAAGGCTAAAGCGAGGCCAGTTCCTGGAGTCAACCACTTCCTCATAACCCTTAGTTTGGGTTTTTTTTCATGCAGAACCCTGGTGGTTTGTCTTTTGGAGGAGTCCTCCACTGAAGGCTCGACAGTGGAACCTCAGTTGTATGAGGTTTTGTTGAGCCCCAAGGAATGGATGCATCAGCCATCTTTTCTGTGCTGTATTCGTTGAGATGTTCCCCAGCTCAAGCAATACGGCATATTCAAGGAGATTGAATTTGGCAATTTAGGGAAATTCAAAAATCTCAATCTCCTTGAATGGTTTTCCAACATTTCCAGTTTAACCAGCTGCTGAATATTTAACTGTTGCTACATTAACAGATTCCATTTGCTGTTCCAACTCAACAATCTTCTGATTCCTGCTGAATCAATTCCACCTATAGCTAAGGTTTACCTTTTGCCTAGTAGAAAGCATAAAGAAGGTGGGAAGGTGACTTGACTCATGGATAGCTTTAGTTTAACTTAATATCTTGTTGGAGCCAGATTGGATTTGGAGACTAGGTTTTTTTTTGTTTTTTTTTATTTTGTCTTTATTAATTTTTTCAAAAAACTTACAAAGTATCCACTTTGAAACAGAAATATGGTATTATTTTACATGGATGAACATATTTTTATAAATGAGAAAAAACGAAAATAAATCAAGGAAAATAATCTTTTTCCAAATATATAATACCCATTAGACCCCTATACTTGGGGGGGGGAGGGACAGAGTAACTGCACATTTAGGAGATTACAGAGGAAACAACATTAAACTAATTTAAACATATGGGTCTCACAAACCATTACTTTAATCAGAATTCCTATTGCTCAGTTGTAACAAAGCTTTTTTCCCTTCTACAAAGCTCATCAGGTGCTCTGGCTGGTAAAATATGTGTCCTCTTTATATTTTACGGTACACTTACATGGGAAGCGTAGATTAAAAGATGCTCCCAATGCTAGTATCTCTTGTTTTACATCAAGAAATGCCTTTCTCCTCTGTTGTGTACTCTTTGTAACGTCAGGCTAGATTCTGACTACTGCACCCATGAAATTTGCTTTGGGCTTTTTAAAATAAGCCCGCATAATGACCCCTAAGTCTTTTTCATTAAAAAAAGAGATAAGGAATGTTGTGTTCTCCGCTATTTCATATGCTGATGATTCAAGGAATTCAGTCAGATTTTCAAGAACATTAGGAGTTATTTGTTTTTTCTGATCTTTACTTATCGGGAGAAAGCATACTTTATCCAGAGGCGGAGTTTTTTCAGAGGAAATTTCAAGTTCTTCCATGGTTATACGAGGTGATTCTCCTATTACTCTGGGAAAGTTTAAAATCCTAAGATTTAGATGTCTCATCACATTCTCCATATATTCAATTTTTCTATTTATAGCACCATAGTTCTGCATCATAGTTGACTGCACCATTTTAACTTGTTTAATTTCTTCTTCAATTTGTTGGAATTTACCTACTGTTTCCTGCTTTGATTTTTGAAGGTTCTCATTCAGCTGGCACATCTGAGAGAAAAGTACACTTATATTTACAGAGCACTCTGATAAAGATTTAGCCAAAGTAGATGTTAAACACCACAGGGATTCTAAAGTCACTATCTCCGGTCTCTTCATGCTTATTACTTCGCCAGGTTTAATAGGAGTAATGGAATCTAGGTTCTCACCACATCCACTGGCTTGATCTCCTGCCATCCCCAGCACAAAGCCTCTGGCGGTATTCTCTCCGGACTCTCTGGGCGTCTGAACAGCGTTACCCTCCAATTCAGCCCCCTCTGCCAAGACACCACGAAGATCCACTTTGGGACTTCCTGTCAGGCACTGAGTCGAAGTTCCCCGTTCAGCTGGAAGTAGCCTCTGATCCAAGGGGCTGAGGGAAACTTCCGAAGTTGAGTCGCAGTCTCCTTCCACCGGCCCGACAGCCGGACCACTCAAGCCCTCCTCCTTAGGTTTGATGGTGCATCAAGGAATGGTTTTCTGCCCGGGGGGTAGCGAGGACGTCGAGGGGTAAGTCCTCTGCTTCCCTTTTCGTTTTGGGGGCATTATTTCTTAAGAAATCTTAAAAAACAATTAAAAAAAAAAAACTCCAGAGCAGTCTGTGTGTAGCCAGTCGAGATGCCATCTTGACTCTGCCCCCCTTTGGAGACTAGTTTTTCATTACAAGGATGGTTTTGTTTTTGGGTCAAGAATTTAGATATTTTCTAGCGTGTAGACAGATGGACTCGGGACCAGTGGGTTATGCTCTCCTGCCAGCAGATGGAGTCTGAACAAGCTGATGTCACAGTACATATACTCCGCAGTGACACTAGCCTGCCAGTATTCTCCGTCTCCAGCAGATGGTGGACGTGCCTCTCCTTATGGGGATTGCTTTAGAATTTGGAAAGAGAATTTAACAAAAGAAAAGCCCCACTCTCTTGCAGTGATATCAAATGGTCCCGCCCCCCGTTGAGAATTCCTGAGGTGATTTCCGTGTCCCTCAGATGTGTGTCTTTATCTGGTAGGTGGGTTTCCCTGTGTGGACTTAGCTGATTGTACAACTTAAAGGCAGCGGGAAAGGAGGCTGAGCACGGTAGTGACGGTACATGACCTCTCCCCCCACAGCCGGAGACAGTCTCTGTACTTAGCCGGTAAGAGTTGAGCTTGGGTAAGTTTAAAAAAAAAAAAAGTTTCTAAGACAGAGACAGTATAGAGGGGTTTACGGGACTTACTCCAGTCTCCGTGTTCAGCGTGCTGTTCCAACATTCATTCCCGCTCCCGTGGGGGTAAGGGGAACTAGGCAGCCTAAAAGGTTAAGTGGTGCCAGTGGGCTAGGCCTCACAGTTAGGCTTTTTGCCTGTAGGCCATGGTGGTGTTTTCATGCGCATCTGAGCATGCCTTACTGCCCTCTACAGGACGTCGTGTGCGCGGTGCGTCTTCTCTGTGCATGCGTTGTGTGCTCAGTTTTAGGTGCACCTTTTGCTCGCACAAATTTCTCAGCGCTGGTAGTGCACCCAGGCCTTGACATACAGTCTGTGCGTGTGTTTTTTGCAGCACTTACTTTTGGGGCGCCTAGTTTTTGTGCGCATAAACTTTGTGCACTTGAAATTTTCAGTGTGAGCCAGCTGGATGCACATTCTCAGTCACCTGTGCACTGATGGCGCCAATGAGCAAGAAACCTAAGCACCGTTTTCTCTATTTATCTGTCATATTCAGGCATCTCTGCTTGACATATCGTCTAACCTGTGTCAGCACTGTTTAGAGGCTCAGGAAGAGTTGGCTTTCTCTGATTTCACTAAGCCTGGATCTTCCCAGCCTGATGATCGTCTGGTTAAGGATCTGTCTGGAGGTACACTGGATCTTGGAACTTCCTTGACTGGTTCCTCCACAGGAGATGGCAGTTCAGTGAACCCCACTCCAGTTCCTTCTGGGTTTGGCTTAATCCGGCTGCTTTTTCTTGGATGGAGTTTTTTCAAGGTTTGCAATCCTTTCTTCAGGTGCAGTCCTCAGCTTTGCCCACTCTTGTCAGGTAGAACCCTCAGCTGGTGGCCCCGCCTTCATCCAGTCCTATGTTTAGGCTCCAGAAAAACCTCAGTTCGCTGTGGGTAATACCGACAGGAACCCGGATGGCACTGATAAGGCAGATCCTGGTTCCCTGGAAGATGGGGAAATTCCTCCATGATTGGAACTGCTGGCCCTGGTTTCCAAGAACTTGAAGATGCTGGGTGTTCCTGGTGCAAATTCCTTGTCTGAGCCGAAGAAGATCCCATTTTGGTTTCCTTGCGTAAAGCCTCTTGTTTTTTTTCCCTGTTATGGACACCATGCAGGAATTGATTCATCTTGAATGGGGAGCTCCACAGGCAAGTTTCAAAAGGGTTTGGACATTGGAAGGCCTGTACCCCCCTGGATCCACCATTGAGGGAGCATTTACATTTTCCCAAAGTGGATGCGCTGGTCTGTACCATCTCTAAGCGGATGACTATCCCCATGGAGGGAGGAGCGGCCCTGAAGGATATGCATGACAGGTGGATTGAGACTATCCTTAAGCAAGCCTTTGAAGCAGTGGCAATTACTTTACAGATAGCTTCTTGTTGCGCCCTAGTAGCATGATTTTGACTGCTTCTCTCTCAGGAAGTTGATGATTCTGGAATAAATTTCAGAGCAGTTATGGAACCCGCTGCCACCTTTTTAGCTGATGCGAGCCTGCAATTATTTTATTTATATACCTACGAAGCAGCTATTTTTACAGCTGAGAGTGCAAGACAAAAAATTACTTATATATTATGCATTTTAGATTACTTTATATTGTTTTATTATGAATGTATTTTATTGTGTTTTATTTTGTTTAATTTAATCTATTTTAAAGGAGCGAGCTCATATTATCCGGTTATTTTATTTGTGTTTTATATAATAATTTAGTAGTTGTGTATTATGTAAATTTAACTGTTCTTTTATTTGCATTTTATGTTTCGGAAACCATTGTGATGGCCAATCTGAACGACGGTATATAAGAATTTTATAAATAAATAAAATACCTCAGTCAGTTCGACACACAGCAGGGCAAGGTGTTCCTACCGGAAGCTTGAATTTGGAAGTTGCTAGCTCAAGTCTGTCAGTCTGTTGAACACTCTGTACCCACCTGTATGGTCTTACCTGCAGGTTCTTGGCTTAATGGCAGCGACCTTGGAAGTGGTGCTGTGGGTGAGGGCACATATGCATCCACTTCAATGCTCCCTGCTGCCTCTGTGGAATCCCCAGTTTCAGGACAATTCTATTCGGCTCCAACTGCTGATGGAGATATTCTCCCAACTGCAGTGGTGGCTGCAGGTGGATCATCTAAAGAAGGAATTCTCCATGTCTCCACCAGAATGGCTAGTGCTGGCAACAGATACTAGTCTCCGAGGTTGGGGAGCTCACTGTGAGGAGCTGATAGCACAAGGGCATTGGTGTGCAGAAGAGTCTCTGGAACATCAGTCGACTGGAAGCCAGGGCCGTCTGGTTGGCATGTTTGCAGTTCAGCGACAGACTGCAAGGTCGGACAATGCAACAACAGTGGCTTACGTCAATCGGCAGGGAGGTACCAAGAGCCAGCAGGTGTCACTGGAAATAGATCAACTTATGGAATGGGCGGAGGTGCATCTCCAGATGATCTCAGCCTCACACATTGCAGGCAAAGCAGACTTTCTCAGCAGAGAGAGAGTCTGGACTCAGGAGAATGGGTGTTGTCAGACGAGGTGTTTCAGCTAAACAGAATCTCTGGGGTCTCCTGGACCTGTTGGCGAATCTGCACTATGTGAAGGTTCCATGATTCTTCAGCCGCAGAAGGAATCTGAAGTCATTGGGGAATGTGCCCTAGTGCAGGAATGGTCGGCAGACAAGTTGCTGCATGCCTTTCCTCCATGGCCCATGTTAGACAGATTGATTTGCACCACAGGGGGATGGTGCTCTTGGTCGTTCCAGATTGGCCCAGGAGACCGTGGTATGCAGATCTGCGGAGGCTCCTGCTGGATTTGCCTCTTCGACTTCCATCACACAGGAACCTGTTGCAGCAGGGACCTTTCCTTCATGAAGATCCGACTCAATTTTGTCTTACGGTATGGCCCTTAAAAGGGCTCGCTTGCTGAAACGTGGATAATCTGCCGCAGTGACTTCCAGCTTGCTAAGAGCTAGAAAGTTCTCCACTTCCTTGGCCTATGTGTAAATTTGGAGGTTGTTATGAGGTCTGGTGTGAGGATCGAGGTGCTCTTCCTTCCTTTCTTTCTTGGAATTTTTGAAAGATGGCTTGAATAAAGGTTGGCTCTTAATTCCTTAAAGGTACAAGTAGTGACTCTCGTCTGTTTCAGGGGTCAGGTAAATGGTGGATCCTTGTTGGCTCATCCTAATGTGGTCTGTTTTCTGAAAGAAGTGAAATATCTTTGTCCTCCTTTGCATTTTTGCGGTGCCCCCATGGAATCTTAATTTGGCCTTGAAGTTTTTGGCAGGCCCTACATTTTGACTGCAGTTGCTGACTTTGAAAACTGTGTTCCTTGTGGCAATTTGTTTGGCGCATACGGTTTCTGAATTGCAGGTCTTGTCTTGCCGGGAGCCATTTCTCCAGGTGACTTCAGGGGCAGTACAGCTGAGTACTGTTCCTTCATTTTTACCAAAAGTAGTCAATGGGTTTCACTTGAATCAGGCCGTCTCTGGATAAAGAAAGATACAGAGGAGTATCGCCTGTTGCAACCCTTGGATGTCAAGAGACATATTGTCAGGTGTCTGGAGGTTACTGAACCTTTGTGGAAGTCGGATCGCCTGTTTTGTCCTTCATGGCGGTATTGGACAGGGAAGAGCCAGCCTCGCAGGCAACTATAGCTTGCTGGATTAAGAAGGTAATCACAGATGCATATGTGGATGCTGGAAAGCCGTTGCCTCTTCAGGTTCGGGCTCATTCCACTTGGGCTCAGGCAGGGTCATGGGCAGAAGTTATATTGTTGTCTACCATCGACATTTGCCGAGCTGCAACGTCGTCCTCCTTGCACACCTTTTCCAGGTACTATTGCCTGGATGTTCAGGCCCGGGAGGATGCGGCCTTTTCGTGTGCGGTTTTGTCTGGACCGTGGGCAGCCCCCTACCTGGGAGTAGCTGGGGTGCATCCCACTTGTTCTGGATTCATCCGACTATCCTAAAGAAAAGAAAATTATCAGGTAAGTAGTAATTTCTCATTTGTCTGCTAGACCAGTCAGTTACCCTTGGAATTTCCCTTTACCTCAACTGCTGGAGACAAAGGTTACACCCACTTTATAATGTCACTCTTTTGCACAAAGGGAGGAGTGGTTGGAGGCCCTTGTCAGTAGTGTCTGTCTCTTGCAGCTGTGGACAAGAATAAACTGATTCATTGCTCACTCCCAGAATTGGGGTACGGCTCTGGCCTCGTAAAGTTTACCAAGCTCTTGGGAAAACAACCTTTCAGGGTTGATTTTTCCCAGCTCGGCTGCTTCCCAGAAATTTTTCTGGTCATAGGCTCTTAGAACTTGGATCTCTATTCCCAAGGGACCGAGGATCCACCCTAGGAAGGGACCTGGCCTTTCCAAATTTTAGGGCTAGAAGTCTCCTCTCTAAACCCCCTCTGCCTCCTTCCCTCTGAGCTTCTGCCTTTCCTGTGTACTGCAGGATTAAGTCAAATAAAGCTGATTTTAAAAAGAAAAAAAAAAAAACAGGGGGAGGAAGAGCAGACTTCCTGGGGAGGAGAGGCCTGAGGCAGGACAACCATGTTTTAGGGCAACAGCCGGCAATGAAAGCACATTCCTCTGGAGTTAGTGAGTAAAACTGAGGGTGCAAAGCACAGTTCATGTTGCGCCGAGGGGAGTTTGGAGCAAGTCTGCATATCAGTGGCAGTATCACAACCTTCCCCCCCCCACCCAACCTGCTGTGCATGGGAAATGGTTCAGCTGAAGCAGCGTTAGGCTGGGGTAAGCACAGGGATAACCCTGCCCCAAGCTGATAGGAAACTAACTGCTTGCCTTAAAGTTGCTGAAGGAAGGCCTGAAAGCCTCTCCACTCGAGCGGTTGGTGACTTGAAATGCTGAATGTGCTTGGGCCACAAGTTTCGCTCATGTGGTACCAGGAAGGTGGCCAGTGTAGTAGACTCATTCTACCCTTCTTGCAGCAGTGCATTAGATGTAGAACCCAGGGAAGGGCCCAGTGAGAAACCCCCTCAAGTGAAGGGCCATGGGAGAGAAGTGCAGCAACTCTGGATGTCACACTGGGCACTTTTGGGGAAGAAAAAGCCCTAAACCCAGGGCACATGGCCATGATAAGTCCCTCTGATAGAGAGGGATGTTGAAAGGTTCCAAGGGAACAGAGCACTAGACCCAGAGCAGGACTTTGTTCCAGAACCTGCCACAGGCTTGGCAGGGATGCATCCAGTGGGCTTTTCTCCCGATTTGGTTCTGGTAATGCACCAGGCCTTTTGCACCATGTAGAAGACAGATGCTATGGCAGGGGCAAAGTCCCTTGACCATGGATCTTTGGGAGACAAAACTGCAGCCCCCAAACATCCACGAGGTGTGCAGAGGCAGAGAGACTCGTTTGGGGTGTCTGTCATGCTGAACTCAGGAGAGGAAGGGTGGTCAGCAGATGAGTAAGCAGAATAAATGTTTCACAACTATGAACAGAATAATATCCAACAATTAAAAACTCGTACAAATTATTTAAAATTCTCCAAACACCAATAAAATACTTCAAAACAGCAGATACATCACATAATATTCAGTAATTAAAATGGCAGTCATTCAAGAAAAATAAACTTAAAAAGCCACCTTTACTAACCCCCTCCAGCAGCTCTCCTACTCCTGTTCCATGCAGCCAGTAGCACACATCAGAAGCAGTAGTGGCTGAAGCTCTGTATTCATGGTCCTCTTCCTTAGTGCCCAAGACCAGTCTTTCTGTCTCTCATACACACATACCAGTTACACCCCCATGACCAGTTTCTGTCTTTCACACACCAGTCACCTTCCCGATCAGTCTCTCTCTCTCTCTCTCTCTCTCTCACACACACACACACACACACACACACACACACACACACACACACACACACACACTGACCAATTTTTCTCTTACACATATGCACCAGTCACCTTCCCGAACAGTCTCTCTCTCGTGCACACACACAGGCTTCCCACTTCCATGTTTTATCTTATATATACAGGCTTCTCACTCCCATGCTGTGTCTCACACACACTCCTATGCTAGCTCTCTCCACATGCACAGACTTCTCATTCCCACAATCACTTTCTCTCTCACACACACACACACACTCCAGTCATCTCCCTAACCAGTCACTTCCATTGTGTGTCCTATATACACACATCACCTCTCTGACCAGTTTCTCTCAATCACACACATGCTCTCTCTCACACACTTTAGATAGATGATCTCAATCAGATGCTCTCACTTACACACAGGCTCTCAGTCACAGTTACACATGTGCACTCTCAATCACACACATATGCTCCTCCCGGAGCAAGGCTGCTTTTCGCGCCCTGCTCCGGGAGGAGGGAAGAGTGAAGCGGCGAAGCAACTTTTTGCTTTTGGTTTTTTCGCTTTTTTTTTTTCGCCGCTGTCATCTCTTCTCCCCTCCTCCCTGGTATCTGTCATTTCAAATGACATTTGAAATGACAGATACCAGCGTGGCGTGAAGCCTTAGGCCCGCGCACCCAGGATACTGTATAGGCGCTCTATCCAGTAAAATGGGTTGCGCGGGCCTAAGGCATTATGGACGCGGTTTACATTTAAATAAAATTAGTGTTCAGGATCGAGCGGTAGGTGAGCTGCACTGTGCGGGCGGTAACCGCGGGTGCCGTAGGCACTAACGCAGCTCTTCCTACCGCTCGGTACTGGATAGACCTGTGTGTGACTCTATATAAAATCATTAAGACCCTTGCAAACATGTTATCTTGCTTATTATGTACTTTGAGTGCTTTTAGGAAATGGCCATTTAACATTTCAGGTTTTCTTTTATAAACACAGGAGTAGATTCTCAGGATGCCACTGAGTGGGGACTTAATCAGCTATGTTTTAGCAAATTTTCAGTCATAATCTAGCCATCTAGGTTGTGGCTGAAAATGGTTAAATTATTCTTACTTGATAATCTTCTTCCTTGAGTCCTGCTAAACCAGTCTATTACTCTTGGGATTTCCCTGTCCTCAGCTGCCAGCAATTTTGGTTTTTTTTTTTTTTTCAAAAAGCGACAATTTTGGTTTTTTTCCAAAAGCGACTTACTTTTGGGATCTGTCAAGATCCCAAAAGTAAGTCGCTTTTGGACGCCTGCAGAACTTACTTTTTTGAAGCCATCAGCAGGAACACAATCATAGTTCTGCAGGCGTCCAAAAGCGACTTACTTTTGGGATCTTGACAGATCCCAAAAGTAAGTCGCTTTTGGAAAAAAACCAAAATTGTCGCTTTTTGAAAAAAAAACCAAAATTGCTTTTGGGTTTTTTTTTTTTGCTTCGCCGCTGTGTCTCTTCTCCTTCTCCCAGAGCAAGGCTGCTTTTCGCGCCCTGCTCCGGGAGGAGGAGAGACACAGCGGCGAAGCAAAAAAAAAAACAAAATTGCTTTTGTTTTTTTTTTTTCTTCGCCGTTGCTTCGCCGTTGCAGTCTCCGTGGCAGCCCCAGTCCGGACATCGGAGGGGGGCTGCAACGTTTTTTTCGCTTTTTTTTTTTTTGGCTTTGGGAGCAGGGGAGAGGACTGGGGCTGCCACGGAGACCGGCACCCATGATCGCGGCCGGGGCAGGTGAGCGGGGGCTGGGGGAAAGCTTGCCACCTACCCTTACCCCTGCCTCTACCGCAGGGGTCAGGGTAGGCGGTAAGTTTGCAGGTTAAACGCGCGACAAAACGGCAGGGAAAACTAGCGATAGTCGGGGCGCGGGTTACGGGATGCTAGGGAATAGCTAATTCGCTCATTTGCATGCAATATGCATGCCGCATGCGGAAGGGGTTGCCCGGGGAATTTAGGACGCGGTAGGAGTAGGTTAAAGGGGATTCGGGATCGCAGGAAGGGCTAACGCGGCCGGAAAGTGAGTAAAAAGCGGCTTAGGAGCAGGGTAAATGCGGCCGCACTTTACAGGATAGACCCGACAATGAATTGAGTTAGGACACCAATCTGTGATTCCAAGTAAGACGTATTTTGCATTTCAAGGTTTGCAGTTGCAAGAACACTTTTTTTTTTTTTCTTAATGCAAATCCAGATGGTTATGGCAGTTACAAGCAGCAGTAATTAACTGGGCAGATTTTGTACTGCGTAAACATGTTCTGGAAAATTGGGACAGACGTTCTGCTCTCTCCCCCCCCCCCCCCCGCCTCCATTACACAGCTGAACTAAAGGGAGTGTGGATGGCGTGCAGTGAGCTCAGCATTTCTCCTGCTCAATGTGAGATGGAGAGCTATCTAGGCTGAAAAAATACCATGTACAGCTCATGAGGCCTTTGATCTACAACTCATTTTTCACACAGTTTCCCAATCAATTTGCCAAGCCATTTGAGAACATGCTGTACTTGCCCTTCCGTGCTTTAGTAAATAGCTCATGCAAATATTAACTTACAGAGGGCAGTTAGCAGACCCAGAGATATGAAAAGCATAGTATAAGTAAGAATGTATATTTTCCCCCTACAAATCCTTTCTGCTCACCTGCTGTTATCAGCGAGTCATCATACATAGCTTTCAGCGCTTTCCCTGTTCATCCACCCCTTGTGTGTATATACACAGAGCTTTGCATTCATCTGGCACAGGATGGCACTCCCTCAAAGCTACTTTCGGTGCTGTTCTTCATCTGGTCGCTAGATTATCAATAAAAGAGTGCTACATGGCTCTAAAACAGAGTCTGGAAGCTGAGACTGATGTTGCCCGGTCTCAAGTTCAGAAGCCTGAGACACAGCCTAGAAGAAGCTGCAGAAAAATCTTCTTGTGAATTGCATCATAGAAGTGTTGCAGACAGGATGGGCTTCAAGGGCACAGTGGCTTTGAAGGGGTGCCAAGCGCAGTGCACCAGGGAGTATCAGTTCCCCCCCCCCCCACCCCACCTCTCTAGCCATAGAGAGCACAGGTCACCACTGGTGCTAAAGCTGGTCCTGATGGCAGAGTAAGCATGCTTCTGTTCCATTTTAGTTTTGGACCCACCCCACCCCCCCATTCGCAGCCCATTTCTAGTTGCCACAGAGTTGTCCATCTATCAAAGTCTACATCCCAGTCACTGCTACTTGTATAGCTGTCATGATTATTTTACCTTTTTATTTTTGGACGAAGCTCTCTTTGCATTGGAAGAAAAAGATGAAGTTGAGTGGTTGCTGTGCTAGTCCATTTGGATATGTTGAAACAAGTCTGTAAGCAAGCTGTGTGTATGTGTGTATGTATATATATATATATATATATATATATTTGGACTAACTTAATACATTTGTGCTAGCTTAATACAGCATAAGGTTAATGCAAAATGACTGAAAACAAGAGAGTAGCTGCCTGGGAAGTGAAAATTTTGTACCACTAACCCTGTGCCCAGAGCCTTGTTACCTTAAGATCCAGAAAAAAAAAATCAAAGGCATGACTTTTTCAGCCAGGCCTTCCTCAGAGACCCACTTCTGACTCAGCTCCCTGAACTCCAGCCCCACGTACATTCTCAACTGGGCCTAGAAACTATTCACAAATGGGTTTCCCATGTTGGATACCACTGCTACTCTTAATTGCACATTCTATTGATTGTAAGCTACCTTGAAACCAACTTTGGGAAACGGCAGAATATCAAGTGTCCATACATAAATAAAATGATTTGTTTACATTGCAAAAATAATATGGATTGGCCCTGTAGCTCATTGACACTGCTGCACACTGCCATTCAGAGGACCCGGGTTTGATTTCCAGGGTCAGGTCTTCCGGTTTGGCCAGGGTAGTGTGTGCTACAAAGGCAGTGTTCACAGAACCTGGGGTGAGGGCGTCCCAGTCATTGTGCAGTGGCGACACCTAGCGGCCAGATTGAGGGCCCATGATTGTAGGGTCCAGAAGGAGCCCTCGTGCAGGGTCATTGGTCAAGGTTTGTCACTGCAGTGTCTGAGCTTGGTGATTTATGGAAAGGATATAAAAAAAAAAAAAAAATTCATCATAGTTGCAAATGAAGGCTCAGGACACCATTTTCCAGCTATGGTTCTAATTAAGGATGCAAATATCGTTGAAAAAATGTAGCCTTCCTTTGATGTACCTGTGCACTCTCTAGCCAGGCCAACAGCAACCCAGCCTGCCCCAGCATGGGGAGCCTGGAAATCAGCCACGTGCTGACTTGAGCAGATAAGAAAAGTTTTACTAACATTTAAACTGTTACTATTTCACAAACTTGGTTCCAGTTGAACTGGAGGAAACTGCCAGGATATCTTCGCCACCCCTCAAACTCCATCTGGTCTGAACATTAGTTTTTGTGCTGAACTGTGTGCACCTCCTCAGAACTTCTTTTAATGTGACTTTTTACTGTGTTTTGCAGGAAGCTGAAGCACAGGCAAAGCAGAATGCATGAACCTCGACTGCCTTCTCCGTTATCTAAAGGGAATCGCCATAGCTTACATGAATAGCAAATTTTGTCTTTTGCTTTAAGGAAAACAATAGTTTACTACCAAGTTTTTTTTGATTATAGCTGTGATTGCTGCGTTCACAACACATGAAGAGAGAAGAATGAGACCTGCAGTTGAAGTGTGAACAGTTTGGAATCAGTGGAAAGAAAAAAAAATCATGAAAAGATAAAAATCCTTGGAAACTATAGACCAAGAAGTGATTGGTTATAGTTTTGCAGCCTCTCTGCAGAGAAATGAAACACATACTTCGGCAGTAATAACCAGAGAAGAATAATCTAATTACTGACCATAAAACGGAAGAAAATAAAGAATAATTAGGACCAGTTACCTGAGTTGCCTCAACATTTATCAAACCGTCCAGAGTTTCTGATATTTGGGTAAAAAAATGAATAGTTGATGACTGCGTATTGTAGATTTGATGTTCTATGTTTTTCTGGGACACAGATTGAGCCTCTATGTACTGTAACAAAGTGCATTGTGTGATTTATATACATCTTTAAAAAAAAAAACAAACCCAAAAAAACCATTGCCATTTAATTCCATATTTGCTTGACCAAAGTGGGACCTTTCCACACAAAAGCCAAGATAGGCATGAGATGCTGCTGCTGGATTCTGCAGCTCTTGTAGACCACATTTAGACTGAGAATTGTCTGTGATATGCCACCAGATTGATTTTCAACGCATTTCCTTCACTGTTATTGTTTAGAAGAATATGCAGGTGTGCTGTTGTCACCTTTTTCTTTCAAAATAGTGCCATTTAAATTCTTAAGCAAGGGAGCTTCTTATTGTATTATTTTGCCAGCTTTAAAAGGAAGCGGTGGTTATACAAGTAACTTACAGTAGAACAACATCGGCTTATTGCATTAAACAGAGCCTTCCATTTATCAGATGTGTTATTAAACTTGATATCCTATAGATGCATTGATGCCTGCTCAGAGGAGCACAGTGGATATATCCAAATGTACTTTGAAAATGGTGACCATGCATTTCAGATCTGTGGCAAAGAGCAGAGAGGGAAGGTAAAATTTAGACAAAACTGAAACACAAAAGCAAAAAACATTTTTCATATGAGCAAGCTTGTATTTTAGTGCATCAGTGCTACACAGCCTTTATAATTGCAGGAAATAATGTACATTCCTCTTTTCTTTTTTTTTTTTGTTACCTGGTAGTTTCTTTCTCATTTTTTCTTCCAGTTCAGTCAGAAGTAGGGTTGAGAGCTAGCACTATAATCCTTCACACCTGGGCTATTTTATTCTGTTTTGTAGCCTTATCCCTCCCTTTAAAGCCAGCCAGTACAGCAATGGTTCATGGCCAGGGATCAAGCAGCCATGCTCTCTATGGAGCATGCCATCTTCATCCTTCAATCTGGCTGCTAGAAGTCACTGTTGAGCAAAGCCCATGGCTTTCCTCCCTGTGAGAAGCTGGGGATGCTGCCTCCGGAGCACCCTCAGCCCCAGCCGTCCAGGAAACAGGCCTGGTCCATGAATCAAACTTCGGTCCCTCTGCACGGCAACACATAGCACTGCCACTGAGACACGAGGCCTACCCCAAGTACATTCATAAAGCTAAGTAATTTACAGGGTGAGCAGAACTTGACCAGACATATTCCACATTTTCTGTTCATTCTGGGCAAATGTTCACTGAGAAATGTTGTTTAATTCCTTCATTTTTATTTGTAGCTGTAGGGCTGTGTAAGGGGATCAGACTCAAATGCAGCACTTCACAGCGTTTACTAAAGCACCACGGAGTACATTTCTGTAGTATATGGGAGCAGACACACAAGTTCTCTTCCCCCTCCAACTATGCACAAATTGGGAAGCAGCTAAATGTAATGCTGAAAAACAAACAAATTTACATTTTTTTTGGTCTGTCTTCCGCCTCTCCCAAGATACATGAATTTTTCCTGACATCTTTAATTTTTGCAAGAACTTTAATTTTAAGGAGATTGCCAGATTTATGAAAGCAATTGTGGTGGATGCATTGTGATATCAGAAGACTTCTGTCTCATTTCACCACAGTAGAAGAATGCCTTATTGAGAAATCTATAGTCAGGTGTTTTGCAACCATTTTTTTAAAAATGATTCATATTAATGAAATGCTAGTGCCAGGTATAGGTATGGCCATATGTGCGGAGGTTCTAACTGCCTCTTGTTTGCCCTGAGCTTTACAGTAAGCAAATTGGGCAGTACTGCCTCAGCAGGAGCAGTTCTTATTTTTTTCTGTCCCGACTTTAAAAATGAATTTAATATTCCAAAAAATATATGGTTACATGTTCTCAGATTTTATCAATCTGCTTTTTCTGCAGTGACAATGAAAGGCTGCCACAGAAATATGTAATGTTGAACTTAATTTAACGGTTCTGTTTAGCAGTTAGGGAAAATGTTTATTTTTAGAGTGTTGTAGCACTGCCAGTAGATGGCAATGCTCAGAGGGGTATGCATTGATGTTATGTGGTAGGATGATTTAATTTCTCAGTTCAAAACTCAAGCCATTGCAGTTGTGATATTTAACAAAGGTAGCAAATTCAATATCTTTGGGTCTGCTTATCGAGAATTGTGTTACAGAATGCAAAAAGGTTCTTGATAAATCAGGCCCCGCTGTCCTGAAAAGCCACGAATTCTATGGCAAAATCCTTAGCAAATTGAAGGCACAAACATAAAATGTGACCGCCCTTCATAAATTATATTCTGAGTGTTTTGCTTATATAGTATAGCAGGTGACACAATCTTAGATTGCTCTAGGTTTGAGGACTGGCCCCCCATTTATTACCTTTCAGAACAGGTTGATCTGTTCCTAGTTTTACCCCATTGCATGCTGGGACTTCCTGTGTATGCCATGGGGTAAAACCAGGACTGCTTTGGCCTGTCCTGAAAAAATGGAACCATCTGACAACCCTAATTGTCTTTTCTTTTCACTTAAGTAAAAAAGAGAGAGGGTGGATGGAAGAAGGGGCCTGAATCTGAGAAGTGCTGAAGAATGAATTCTTAGAAATCTTTAATTTTCTTAATTTATCACTCCTTACTGGTTAATGTTCCTTCAGCATGGAAGATTTTTTAAGAGCAATAGAACAGAGATTTTTTTTTTTTTAATGTTCCTGTTTAAGTGGCCTCCAATCTTGTCTTTATGTACAGGTGGTGGGGAGTCTTTAAATATCAATAGAAAAAGAGTCCCTCTTTTTAATGGTAGCACAGGGTATCCATGAAACTAAATCGTCTTCACTAATACCATTCCAAGATTTTTAAGGATGCACAAATGCTGGCCTGTATTCAAGCTGCTAAACTTTCTGCTGGTGGTGATGAGTGGGAGAGGTGTGTATAGCCTTTTGCCTCTCTCATAATTTAAACTGAAATAGAGCACAGTTCTTAACCAGTGTTTAAACTAGCTTTGTGGTTTCTCTGTACTTCTTTCAGTTCCTAGTTCTGTAACTCTCATTCATTCCTGCTGGCCTCGCTTCCAGTTGAATTACAAATAAACCATTGTGTCCTCCTCTAAGATCTTTCTAATGTGCCTTTACAGCATTCTAAAATGTTTGCATATGTGCTTGTCTTGTTTTTACTGCCATAGTTGAGATTTTCCAATTTGTATTTTTTCTGTATTTTTTTACATTTTAAATATGTCTTAAAAGCAAAGAACATGGTTATGAATACTATAAAAATCTTTACTGAAATGAGCTCCTTAAGCCTGCAGTATGATTTGCATGCCTGCATTTGTCTGTGCTGTTCAGGTCACAGTGGTGGTTACTGTACAAATAAAGTTTTCTAGAGATATGACAAGCAGTTGTATTTGCCTTTTTTCTTTTATGACTTTTTTTTATGAGAGCACAATCAAATTTGGGACAGAAATGGATAAAAGCGTGTGTTAGTTAAAACACTCCCTCTGAGATTTTGCTCGCCTTGCTGTGCTTTTAAAGGAGAGATATGCTTGGTTAAGTTATATGTGAATTAAGTGTATGACGTTGATTTCCATAGACAGTGGAGTAATATCCTGTGAAGCCTTGGCAGTCTAAGAACAACATAAGGAAAACAGCAAGGAGATCATTTTTTTTCTTCTCCTGATATTTAATAGAAAGGGATGGTATTCTATGTGATTGAGTGAGAAATAGCATGTAGGGGAAAGTATGAGGATACTGAGGAGATGGTCTACACCTCCTCTATGCTGAGCAGCATGTGGTGGTATGGAGATGTGACCCAATAAGAGGCTGAGAAAAAAAAAACTATAGCAATCTTGGAATCCATCTGGCATAACTCCTGTGTGACATATTGAAACCAGTAGTTCTGGCATCTGAATTTCTCCCAGAATACTGAAGACATTCTGACTGTGCCTTAATACATGAGATTTTCCATACCGGGTCGAACCAAAACTCCATCGCGCCCAATATCCTGTTTCTAACAGTGGCCAATCCAGGTCGCAAGTACCTGGCAAGATCCCAAAATGTGGATAGATTCCAAACTGCTTATCCCAGATATAGGCAGTGGATTTCCCTAAGTCCATCTTAATAATGGTTTATGGCCTTTTCTCCCAGTAACATGTCTAGACCTTTTTTAAACTCAACTACATTAGCAGCTTTCACCACATCCTCCAACAATGAATCCAAATTTAATTATTAGAGAGGGCATTGAGTGAATCAGAATAAAAGTTCTGCAAGAAACAAAATGCAATGTTGAATCTTTATTGATAGAAATTGAAGATGAAAAGGGGAATAAAATAGCAGTTGGGGATGTATTATATTCCACCTGGCCAGATTGAAAAGGCAATGAAATGCTAAAAGAAATTAGGGAAACTAACAAAATCAGCTGCACAATAATGGGTGATTTCAATTACTTCAGAATTGATTGGGTGAATGTCACATCAGAACATGCTAGAGAGGTAAAGTTCCTAAGTGAAATAAATGACTGCTTCTTGGAGCAGGTGGTACAAGAACCAATGAGGGGAATCCATTTTAAACCTAGTCCTTAGTGGAACACAGGATTTGCTGTGAGAGGTAACAGTGTTGGGGCCACTTGGCAATAGTGATCACAGCATGATCAAATTTGACTTAATAACTGGAGGAAGGACACTAAAGAAATCTACTGCGACAGCATTTAACTTTCAAAATGGTAACTATGATAATGGTTAGGAAAAAAAACTGAAAGCATCTACAAAGGTTAAGTTTACATCAAGCATGGAGTTTGTTTAAAAATACCATCTTGGAAGCCTAGACCAGATGTAGTCCACATATTAGAAAACATAGAAGGGAAGGCTAAACAACTACTGGCATGGTTAAAAGGTGAGGTGAGAAGAAGTTATAATAGCTAAAAGTACATCTTTCAAGAAACTGAAAAGGGATCCAAATGAAAACAGGAAACAGCATAAGCACTGGCGACTTAGAAGCAATGCATTGATAAGGAAGGTAGAGAGATAATTTGAAAAGAAGCTTGCCATGGAAGCAAAAACTCATAAAATCTTTTCAGATACATTCAAAATAGAAAGTCTGCGAGGGACTCAGTTCGAGCATTAGACGGTAAAGGGGATATTTAGGGATTACAAACATATAGCAGGGAGACTAAATGAATTATTTGTTTTGGTATTCACTGAGGGAAGATATAAGAGATACCCATGTCAGAAATGATATTCAAAGGTGATGATTCAGCAGAACTGACCTGCTTTCTGGGCTACTGCTGCACACTGACCAGATAATTTTAACATATCCACGATGGTGCCTAGATCTTTTTTCTGGGTGGTGACTCGCAAAGTGGAACCTTGCATTGTGTAGCTATAAATTTGATTGCTCATCCCTATGTAAATCACTTTGCACTTGTCCACGTTTAAAAATTTATTTATTTATTTAACAACTTTTTAATACCGGTATTCGTGGGTACATCATATCAGTTTTTCATGTAACTGAGAGAAATTACAAAAAACAGGAGAGGGGAGCAGTGGGAAAGGTAGAAGGCAAAGTACAAAGGGTGAAAAAGGACAGATTAACTAGAAGAAAAACATTAATTTGCATGAAGCACAAGTATAACATGGAACAAAGTTTTGCATTTATACAAAATAACTATACACAAGATAACATGGCAGAGTAGCATATTTACAGATTGTAGGAGTATAAAAGAGAGACTATTTAATGAATATTATCATAAGGGTAAGCGGGGGATGATTAAGGGTCCTATTCAGGGTATGCTTGTTTAAAGAGTCATGTCTTAAGTTTTTTTTTAATTTTTGACTAGATGACTCTAGTCAGATTTCAGGGGGCATGCTGTTCCAAAGGGCTGGGCCTGCAACAGATAGGGCTCGCTCCCTTGTACTGGTGAGGTGTGCGGTTTTAAGTGTGGGGGCGTGGAGGGTACCTTTGTGGGCTGTTCTGGTGGGTCTATTAGAGGGGCGAAAGCAGAGGACATCATCGAGCCAATGGAGATTGTGGTTATGGAGAGTTTTGTGGATGATAGTGAGGGTTTTGTATTGGATATGGGAGGAGATGGGGAGCCAATGGAGTTCTTTAAGAACAGGGGTGATGTGATCAGATTTACGGGTATTAGTAAGAATTCTGGCCATCGAGTTCTGCAACATTTGGAGTGGTTTGATTGTGGAGAACGGTAGGCCTAGGAGCATGGAATTGCAGTTGTCCATTTTTGAGATCAGGGTCGCTTGAATGACTGTATGGAAGTCATGCGTATAGAGCAAGGGTTTAAGTTTTTTGAGTACATGGAGCTTGTAAAAGCCTTCTTTTAAGGTAGTGTTAATGTGTTTTTTAAAGTTTAAGTGTTGGTCAATAGTGACCTCTAGGTCTCTTATACTGTCAGTGAAGGAGGTCATGGGGAGGGCAGGGTTGCAAAGGGAGGGAGGCGTGGGATTCTGATGGTTGGATATGAAGAGGAGCTCTGTTTTTTAGGTGTTTAAGGCCAGGTGGAGACTGTTAAGGAGGGAGTTAATAGACCCAAGGCAATTTTCCCAGAGCTTTAGAGATTTGGGGAGGGATTCTTGTATTGGGATGAGGATTTGGACATCATCCGCGTAAAGGAAAAACTTGAGGCCCATGTCTGAAAGGAGTTGGCAAAGAGGTAGCAGATATATATTGAAAAGGGTGGCAGATAGGGAGTAGCCTTGTGGGAAACCTTGGGTGAGCGAGACGTGAGAGGATGCTGAGGTTCCGATTTTAACTATGTAGTTTCTGTTGTTCAGATAGGATGTAAACCAGCAGAGGGCTGTGCCTGAAATGCCAATTTCGGACAGGAGAGTGAGTAGGATATTGTGACTTTTATAGTATCAAATGCTGAAGAGATATCAAGGAGGGCAAGGATATAGGATTGACCATGGTCTAGGCCTTTAAGGAGGGTGTCGGGGAGCGAAAGTAAAAGGTTTTCTGTGTTGAAAAACTTACGGAAGCCAAATTGGGATGGATGTAGGATGTTGTGATCTTCAAGGTATTCGGAGAGCTGGGAGTTGATGACATTCTCCATAATTTTAGCTAGGAGAGGGAGGTTGGAGATGGGATGGAAATTGGAGGGGTAGGAGGGGTCGAGGGTGGGTATTTTGAGGAGGGGTTTGACTACGGCAAGTTTGAGGGGATCAGGGACTTTACCAAGGGAGATGGAGCAGTTAATTATGTCTGCTAGGAGTTTGGCTATGGGATGGTAAGCAGCGCTTTAGTAGGGATGGTGTCGGATGGGTGGGTTGCAGGTTTGATTTTATTTAGGATAGATTTGATTTGCTTAGCTGAGGTTAGGTCAAGTGAATCTAGGTTGGCTTTAGGGATTTTTGAGATGGGGTTGGCCGGTATAGGGGTAGTGGGGAAACGGAGGAGGATCTTTGCTATTTATTTTTGAAGAATTGGGCGAGTTCTTTAGATTTACATTTGGCTTCTTCGTCAGTGATAGGAGGGGGAGTAGATTTTGTGAGGTCTGCCACATATGAGAATAGGGCTTTTGCATTGTACTGGTAGTCATGAATTTTGGCAGCATAGTAGTCACGTTTGATCTGCGATGTGGAAAGTTTGTAGGTGTGAAGGGTGGATTTATATGTGGATAGGTGCTTCGGGGTGGGGTCTTTGTGCCAAATTTGTTCTTTAACTCTAAGTTCATTTTTCAATTTTTTTAAATTCGGGTGTGTACCAAGGTTTTCTGGTGTTGTGTGTGTGTGTGTGTGTGTGTGTGTGATTAATCACTCTGCTGGTGAGGGAGCATAATTCATCAGCAATGTTATTGGTGAGGTTATTCCAGGAAGAGAGAGCTGCATCAGGACTGGAGAGGCCAAGATTGTTCAGGGATTTGGAGAGGGAGGTGATCAAGTCCTGAGTGGAGCAGGATTTTCTTGTCAGTGGGGATATGTGTGTTGGAAAGTTTTAAAGACAGGAATGCATTGAGTGTGTGGTCTGACCAAGGAACGGGATTACAAATGGATGAATAGGGGGAATGCATATAGGAGTTGACAAAAATAAGGTCGAGGGTATGGCCTGCTTTGTGAGTAGGAGATGAGATGAGCTGACAGAAGCCGAGGGCATTTAGGGACTTGAGGAAGGTCTTACAGGAGGAGGTGAGAGGGGAATCCACATGGAGATTAAAATCTCCTAGTATGATGGCAGGAAAGTCTATATTGAGGTTGTTGGAGATAAATTCTATAAGGGGGGAAGGGTTGTGTTCCAGTAGGCCAGGAGGGGTGTAGATGAGGCAGATTTGAATGTCTTGGGATTTGAATAAGCCAATTCAAATGAAGAAGCTAATTCAATTTGAATAAGCTAATTCAATTGAAAATGAATTTTAAAAGCCTGGTGCGTGCATTAATTGGATGTGCGAATAAGTCGGACATGCAATCTAACTGCATTTTAAAAATGCCAAAATATGCATGTAAATGCCACGGCATGCATATGAAAAATTTCCAAAAAATGGCAGGGCATGGGCGTTTCAGGGCCTGGCCAAGAGATGCGTGCATAAATACGTGTCCAGGTCCCCTGCCATGTAATTTTACTTCTGCTATGGATAATGTTTAAATCATAAAATGAAAGGATCGAACCATTTTGGAGGGATTTAAAGGGTCTGGGGTAAGTGGAGAGAGTGTAGGCTATCAAACCAGGGGGAGTTGGAGGATCTAGCTGTTAACTGGGTGAACTGGTGAATGAACTGGTATAGTGGGAATGGCATAGGCATGAGCCCCTTTTAAAATCTCCCGATTTACGCGATAGAAGGGAATTTGTGCACCCACTTAGAAAATTTGGCGCACCTGTGCATATGGCCAGGCTATTTAAAATATTAGGGGTAGATTTTAAAAGAAGCGCGATCAGCCTACTTTTGCTTGCGCATCAGACTCAAGCAAAAGTACGCTGGATTTTAGTAGATACGCGCGGAGCCGCGCGTATCCACTAAAATCCTGGATCGGCGCGCGCAAGGCTATCGATTTTGTATAGCCTGCGCGCGCCGAGCCGCGCTGCCTCCCCCCGTTCCCTCCAAGGCCGCTCCGAAATCAGAGCGGCCTTGGAGGGAACTTTCCTTTGCCCTCCCCTCACCTTCCCCTCTCTTCCCCTACCTAACCCACCCGCCCGGCCCTGTCTACACCCCCCCCCTTACCTTTGTCGGGGGATTTACGCCTCCCGGAGGGAGACGTAAATCCCCGCGCGCCAGCGGGCCTGCTGCGCGCCGGGCCGCGACCTGGGGGCGGGTACGGAGGGCGCGGCCACGCCCCCGGGCCGTAGCCACGCCCCGTACCGCCCCCAAAACGCTGCCGACACGCCCCCGGAACGCCGCGACGACCGGGCCCGCCCCCCGACATGCCCCCGACACGCCCCCCTCCGAGAACCCCGGGACTTACGCGAGTCCCGGGGCTCTGCGCGCGCCGGGAGGCCTATGTAAAATAGGCTTCCCGGCGCGCAGGGCCCTGCTTGCCTAAATCCGCCCGGTTTTGGGCGGATTTAGGCGAGCAGGGCTCTGAAAATCTACCCCTAAGTGCACAAGTTATAAAATAGCCACATCCTTGGATGCAGGCTGATGAACGCATGCAAATGTGTGCCTGTGTAACTGTTTAAAAGGTACTGTCCTAATGTCATCTGCCATTTGGATGCCCCGTCTTGCAAGATCTTGCAAGTTCTCACAATCCTCTTGTGATTAACAATTTTGAATAATTTTGTATCGGCAAACTTGATCACCTCACTTGTCGTTCCCATATCTAGATTATTTATGAATTTTAAAAAGCAGCAGTCCTAGTACAGATCCCTGGGGCACTCCGCTATTCACCGTTTTCTGTTGAGAAAATTGACCATTTAGCTCTACTCTCTATTTTCAATATTTTAACCAGTTCTCAATCCACAACAGAACATTGCTTCCTATCATGACTTTTTAATTTCCTCAAAAGACTCTCATGAGATACTTTGTCAAATGCTTTCTGAAAGTCCAGATACATTATACCAACTGGCTCACTTTTATCCACATGATTATTCATGATTTCAAAAAACAAATGTAGCAAATTGATGAGGCAAGACTTTGTTGGCTACATACATGCTGACTTAGTTTATTGGGACAATGTCCATCTATTTGATCGGTAATTTTGTTCTTTAGAATATTTCAACTATTTTTCACGGCACTGACATCAGGCTCATTGGTCGGTAGTTTCCTAGATCACCCCTGGAACCTTTTTTAAAAACTGGCATTATGTTAGCCACCATCCAATCTTCAGGTACCGTAGTTTATTTTAATGATTGTTTACAGATTATCAACAATATGTCTGCATATGCCTTTATTTTTCTAAAAACATGGCGACCGGGTTCTGTAAGTGTCCCAAGTGCCCAAGGATGTCCATTGCGGAGCCTCATGACGTGTGTGTTTTATGTCAAGGACCTGCTCACGACATCCAATAGTGCACTAACTGCCCAAATGACGCGAAAAGGAAGCAGGGCCCACTTGGAAAAGATGGAGCTTCTCTTTAAGCGACTATCTCCATCTGATCCAGCTAAAACATCACAGAGTCGTAAGTCCTCATTGACTCCATCGCCATCGAAGTCTCAATGACATCGAGTCATTGATGACCTTCCTTCACCAACCTCCATATGTTCGAAGGCAACAATGTCATCTTCCTCGGTGCCCGAGAAGATCCTGACGGAGCATCGAGAGAAGCACCGTCATCGACGAGACATCTCTGATGCTTCCACCAGCAAGCCATCGGCATCGACGGAGCCACCAACGAAGAAGTCCCGGGGAGAAGGGGGCCCCATCCCCCTCTGGACCCAGGACATCAAGGCGTTCCCCAGTGGCATTATGACATTTTCTGTTTTATTCACCATTCCCTTTCTAATAATTCCCAACATTCTGTTTGCTTTTTTGACTGCTGCAGCACACTGCACCGACGATTTCAATGTGTTATCCACTATGACGCCTAGATCTTTCTTGGGTGGTAGCTCCTAATATGGAACCTAACATTGTGTAACTATAGCATGGATTATTTTTCCCTATATGCATCACCTTGCACTTATCTACATTAAGTTTCATCTGCCATTTTGATGCCCAATTTTCCAGTCTCAGAAGGTCTTCCAGCAATTTATCACAATCTGCTTGTGATTTAACTACTCTGAACAATTTTGTATCATCTGCAAATTTGATTACCTCACTTGTATTTCTTTCCAGATTATTTATAAATATATTGAACAGTACGGGTCTCAATACAGATCCCTGAGTAAACTCTTGACCTTTGCAGCTGCTTCTTTCAGTTTTTTTCCTAACCATTGTTCTTATTTTACCATAATCTCCCTTTTGAAATCACAATTTCATTAGCATCTTCCCTCCACTTATTAAGTCAAATTTGATCATGTTATGACCACAAGTAGCCTTAACATCATTATCTCTTTCACCAAATCATGTGTTCCACTAAGAATTACTTCTAAAATAGTTTCCAACCCCACCCCCTTTGTCGGTTCTTGTACCAGCTGCTCCATGAAGCATTCATTTATTACCTTCTTAGCATGTCCTGATGTGACATTTACTGTGTCAATACTGGGGTAATTGAAATCACCCATTATTACTAATTTTGTTAGCCTCCCTGATTTCTGTTAGCATTTCATCATCTGTCTGTTCATTCTGGTCAGCCACCACTGTTATTCTATTCTAGCCAAAAGAGCATCCTTCAAAAAATGGAAAAGGAATCCAAATGAAGAAAGCAGAGTTGCTTACCTGTAACAGGTGTTCTCCCAGGACAGCAGGATGTTAGTCCTCACATGTGGGTGACATCATCAGGATGGAGCCCAATCACGGAACACTTTTGCCAAAGTTTCTAGAAACTATGACTGGCACACTGAGCATGCTCAGCATGCCCCCAACCCTGCATCCAGCAGGGATCTCCCTTCAGTCTCGTTTGTAATAAAAGTACGAGCGAAAAATAAAATAAGAAAACGTAAGTGAACCCAACTCCACGGGGTGGTGGGCGGGTTTCATGAGGACTAACATCCTGGGAGAACACCTGTTACAGGTAAGCAACTCTGCTTTCTCTCAGGACAAGCAGGATGGTAGTCCTCACATGTGGGTGAGTAGCGAGCTATAGGATGCCTGAAAAGAATAGGCCAAAAACACTCAATGACGCGCAACAGGCACAACACCTGGGGTGGTTTTGGTTAGTCGGGCAGCCTGAATTTCACAGTGGGTCACTGGCAGGAAGTTGGGTTATTAAACTGGAAACAAATTACGCAAGACAGACTGACTGAAGCTGGAATCTTGCCTGCCAGTCTTGTCGAGACAGTACTGAGATGTAAAAGTATGAAGAGAACTCCATGTTGCAGCTTTGCAGATGTCAGCAAGAGGTACAGAATGTAGGTGTGCTACAGATATTGCCATAGCTCTTACTGAATGCACTCTCATGCGTTCTCGTAGCGGTAGGCCTGCTTGTTGGTAGCAGAAGGAGATACAGTCCGCCAGCCAGGTGGACAGGGTCTGCTTGCCCACCGAAGCTACCAATTAGTTTTTATCAAAGGAGACAAACATTTGGGTGGATTTCCTATGGGCTGCAGTGCAGTCCAAATAAAAAGCAAGAGCACATCTACAGTCCAAGGAATGCAGAGCCTGCTTACCTGATTGTGTGTGAGGCTTTGGAAAAAAGGCGGAAAGTATTATTGACTGATTCAAATGGAAATATGACACTACTTTCGGCAAGAATTTAGGGTGTGTGCGGAGTACCACATGATCTTGAAGGAATCTGGTATATGGTGGGTATGTTACCAGTGCCTGTAGTTCACTGACTCTGTGAGCCGATGTTAAAGCAACTAGAAAGATCACTTTCCAAGTGAGGTATCGAACCTAAGAAATTGCTATGCTGGGTCAGACCATGGGTCCATCAAGCCCAGCATCCCATTTCCAACAGAGGCCAAACCAGGCCACAAGAACGTGGCAATTACCCAAACACTAAGAAGATCCCATGCTACTGATGCAATTAATTTGAACATGCAAGGGAATCCTTGTCTGGTGGTTTTTTTTGTACGGAGGTTTCTGACAAGGGTAACTGATTTGCAGTTATCCTTTTCTTTTCCTCCGTCTATTATTCTTTTATTATTTTCAAAAATATTTCTAAAGATATTCACTTTTTTTTATTTTTTCTAATTTTTCTTAAAGTCCCTTCTCCCTTGCTGCTTTTCCGATCCACTTCAATTACTGTTTCATACTTATCAAGGTCGCCACCTTTATTGATGTTTCATGGGTACGGAGCTGCATGTCCGACACGGGCCATGTTTCGGCACTATGTGAAGTGGGTTGGAAAAGCAGCAGGGGAGAAGGGACTTTAAGAAAAATTAGAAAAAATAAAAAAAGTGAATATCTTTAGAAATAGTTTTGAAAATAATAAAAGAATAATAGACGGAGGAAAAGAAAAGGATAACTGCAAATCGGTTACCCTTGTCAGAAACCTCCATACAAAAAAAACCACCAGACAAGGATTCCCTTGCACGTTCAAGTTGGTGAATTGATTAAAAAGGGAAAGAGGTTGGTTAGTGACTGATGCAATTAATAGCCTTGGCTATTCCCTAAGTAAACTTGATTAATAGCAGTTAATGGACTTCTCCTCCAAGAACTTATCCAAACCTTTTTTGAACCCAGCTACACTAACTGCACTAACCACATCCTCTGGCAACAAATTCCAGAGCTTAATTGTGCATTGAGAGAAAAAGAATTTTTTCCGATTAGTCTTAGCAAGTAGCACATTTAACTTCATGGAATGCCCCCTAGTCCTTCTATTATTTGAAAGTGTAAATAACCAATTCACATCTACTCATTCAAGACCTCTCATGATCCTAGACCTCTATCATATCCCCCCTCAGCTGTCTCTTCTCCAAGCTGAATAGCCCTAACCTTTTCAGTCTTTCCTCATAGGGGAGCTGTTCCATCCCATTTATCATTTTAGTTGCCCTTTTCTGTACCTTCTCCATTGCAACTATATCTTTTTTGAGATGCGGTGACCAGAATTGTACACAGTGAAGCTTGCAGGAATGCAGAGGCTCGAATGGTGGTTGCATTAGCCGTGCTAGAACAACATTAAGGTCCCACATTGGAACTGGAGGACACAATGGAGGCTTTAGTTGTAGTAATCCTCTCATAAAGTGCCCAACCAGGGGTTGCACCGAGATCGGGGTATCTCCTATACCTTTGTGGTAAGCTGAAATGGCGCTGATATGTACACGGATGGAGGAAGCCTGTAGATTAGCTTCCGAGAGATACCAAAGGTACAGGAACTTTGGAATAGGACAGGAAAATGGATCTATTTCCTTATTAGTGCACCATATGGAGAATCTTTTCCATTTGGAACAATACGATCTCCTAGAAGAAGGCTTTTGTGAAGCTATGAGGACTGGGACACACTGTCAGAGACGTTGAGAGATTGCAGGATTAACCTTTCAACATCCAAGCTGTCAGAGATAGGGCGCGAAGGTTCAGATGACACCACAGCCCGTTGTTCTGTGTTATTAGGGTTGGATCTGTGCCCAGGCGAATTGGTTGCTGGACTGAGAAGTCGCGGAGGATGGGGAACCAAACCTGTCGTGGCCAGTGAGGGGCTATGAGGATCATTGTGCCCCTGTCCTGCCGTAACTTCACGAGAGTCTTGCTGATGAGTGGAAGTGGAGGGTAGGCATACAGAAGACCCGTTGCCCACGAGTGGGTGAAGGCATCTTGTGGTGTTTTGTTGTAGCTACGGCATAGAGAGGAGAAGCTGTCCACTTTGTGGTTGTGAACTGATACAAAGAGGTCCATGTGTGGGCGGCCCCACTGGTGGAAAATTGTTTGTTACAGTGGGGTCCAGGGACCATACGTGGGAATGAAAGGTCCGGCTGAGATTGTCCAATATCACATTGTCCACACCTGCCAGGTAGTAGTATGGAGTGGGAGAGAGCCCAGACCCAGATCTGTGCCGCCTCCTGGCATAGAAGGAAGGAGCCTGTGCCCCCTTGCTTGTTGAGGTACCACATTGCTACCTGGTTGTCGGTCTGAATTGAGACTACCTTGTTGGAGAGGCAATCAAAAAAAACTAGTAGGGAATATCGAATTGCTCGAAGCTCCAGGAAATTTATCTGGTGCTTCGCTTCTTGTTTGGACCAGGTTCCCTGGGTTTGGAGGTTTTTGACATGTGCTTCCCAACCCAGATTGGATGCATCTGTTGTTAGAGTAATTTGAGGTTCTGACGACTGGAAGGGTAGTCCTGTCTGAAGACTGGACTCCCTTGACCACCAAGCTAGTAAGAGACGTAGCTGGCTGGTAACTTGGACAATGTGGGACTTGGGTTGGCTTGACTGGGACCATTGGGACATTAAAGTCCACTGTGTTATCCTCATGGCCAGTAGAGCCATTGGAGTGACATGAACTGTAGACTCCATGTGACCCAAGAGGATTAGCAGATGACAAGCTGTGGTAGTTTGACAAGTCTGCACTGCTTTAGCCAAAGTTGATAAGAGTGTCCTCTGTCGTTTGGAAGGAACACTTTGGCCTGGATAGTGTTTAGATCTGCTCCTATGAACGAAAGGGTGCGTGAATAAAACGGAAAATGTCATAATGCCTCTGTATCGCTCCATGGTGAGACCCCACCTTGAATATTGTGTACAATTCTGGTCGCTGCATCTCAAAAAAGATATAATTGTGATGGAGAAGGTACAGAGAAGGCACATGGGCTATTACAACCTTTCGATCAGGATGCCCTATCATCCCTATTTGGTTAGTATCCTTCAAATATATATCATTCTGAACCATCTGCTTCAGAGCAACTATTGGCTTTCCCCTATTATCCAGTTTAAAAGCAGCTCTATCTCCTTTTTAAAGGTTAGTGCCAGCAGCCTGGCTCCACTTTGGTTAAGGTGAAGCCCATTCTGCCAGAATAGGCTTCCCCAGTTCCTGACAAATATAAACCCCGCTTCTCTGCACCATCGTCTCATCCTCGCATTGAGACTCTGGAGTTCAGCCTGCCTCTGGGGTCCTGAATTTGAAATGGGGAGCATTTCTGAAAATGCAACCCTGGAGTTTCTGAATTTCAGTTTCATACCTAAAATCCTAAATTAGCCTCCAGAGCTGCCCTCCTGTACTTTCCCATGTTATTGGTACCCACATGTACCAAGATAGGCTCTCCTCAGCACGCTCTAAAATCTTATCTAAGTGGCTCCTTAGCTTCTCCAACAGGCTGATAACCCGCAATTGGACGCACGTTTTCGATGTGTTAGCATTACCCCTTATTCAGTAAGGGGTCAAAAATGCACATCCAACCCCCCTGAACCTAATAGCGCCCGCAACATGCAAATGCATGTTGATGGCCCTATTAGGTATTCCCACGCGATTCAGAAAGCAAAATGTGCAGCCAAGCTGCACATTTTACTTTCAGAAATTAGCGCCTACCCAAAGGTGGGCGCTAATTTCTCCGGGCACCAGGAAAGTGCACAGAAAAGCAGTAAAAACTGCTTTTCTGTGCACCCTCCGACTTAATATCATGGCGATATTAAGTCAGAGGTCCCGAACGTTACAAAAAGGTAAAAAAAAAAAAAATTGAAGTCGGCCCGCAGCTTGCAGGTTGAAAACCGGACGCTCAATTTTGCCGGCGGCCGGTTTCCAAACCCGTGGCTGTCAGCGGATTTGAGAACTGATGCCGGCAAAATTGAGCATCGGCTGTCAAACCTGATGACAGCCGCCGCTCCTGTTGAAAAAGAGGCACTATGGACGCGCTAGTGTCCCTAGCGCCTCTTTTTACCGCCAACCCTAATTTGAATACTGAATCACGCGCACAGAAGAGTGGCCTGTGCGCACGCCGGGAGAACAGGTGTTTGCCCGCTCTCCCACGGACTTTACTGTATCGGCCCGCAAGTTAGGGAGCCGGCAATATGACTCGCCTGTTCAAGAATGTGTGTATGTTGCTGTTTTGTGTTCTCCATGACAGCCACGAGTCTCACTCATTTTAGCTATAGTAGTCTTTTGTAACCCTCTCAGCAATATGTTGGGCCAGCTTTTTCTGCCAAGGGCTGTTCAGAATGCAGTAAGAAATCTATCTGTTGTAATAGTCTCTGCTTCCAAGTGCTCCAGAAACAACGGGCTATGTCTATACTGCCCATCATGCCTGCACCCTAATTGATCGCCGGCTTTCCTTCCTGTCTTTGCAGCTAGGGATATGCTGTGATTATCTCTTCTGGTCCTATGCTTGTTGATGCCTAAACACCATACCCATAGGATCTTCTGTTGGTTTCCTACCTTGCTGAAGCATTCTGCAAGTCAAAAGAGACTTCCTGTAGCATTCCTAACCACAGCATATTAGCGTGCTGGCAAATTATGTGCTATTTTAATCCTTCCTGCCTCTTTCTCAAAACAAAGGGTGTCATTTCATTGCACCATGGCTACAGCAAGAGATACTGAGAGCCCCAACACTGTGGGCATGTGCACTTCCTGCTGATCAGTCCTCCCCACTGCTGTTCACTCTTCTAGCTGTTGCTGAAAATTGCCAGTACCAGAGAAATTTTTACCATCCTGAAACTAAAAATAGATTTCTTAGATACACCCTCTCCCTCCTGGTTTTTCAACCCTTATCCGTGAATGTTTCACTGAATGTTAAGACTAGGCTGACCTATTTCTCCCACTATTCTGAGAAAGAAGCATGATTCTGAGCTAGGGTTTTTATACTTCAATGTCATAAGGGACAGGTTGAACTCATTCCGGTTTTATCCTGCCTCATGCATAGACTTTAGTTTTTTGATTTCCCTAGGAAAAGCATTTCTATGTCTACATCCTTGCAGTAGGTAAAACCCGCACCAGTTCAGTCTGTCTATTTTAATATGGAATTGCTGGCAAAAATATAATTTGAGTTCTGGTTCCTTATTCTTGGGTATAACAGCAAACTGAAAACAGCCCTCCCTCTCTCTTATACTGGTAGCAATACTGTGCTGCAAGCCGATTGGCTCTCTCTTTTATCCAATCAGAGTTCCACCAGCAGAATACAGCCAATCTTATAGTGGGAGAAAGAATTCAAAGTCCAAGTGCAGACATTTTTGGCAGGCTTCTGATGCTTGTTACTATCAGTATTTCTGCTGACATCTAGTGGCCAGAAGAGAAAACTGCAAGCCTTCATTGGTAATGCTGCAGATGCTGGTTTGCTTGGAGAAGAGAACTATGCATACTACATTAATGTATTTATTACTTTTATTTTATTTCATTTCACATTTAATTCCTCTTGTGATGTGCATCTGGTTTGTTGTGTGGTTTAATTTGATTTTGTGCTCAAAAGGTTTTTTTTGTTTTGTATCTGGCAATGTGCTTTTCTTTTTATTTATTCTATTTAAAATTGAATTTATATCAATTTCATGTATTTTAGTTATTTACAATGTAGAGTGACATATTTTGCCGATAGCAGCTGCAACTTTATCAGATAAATGTATATACTTGGAAAGAAGAGACCTTTTCCAAGAAAATATAAAACAAGTAGTCTCAGTGTGTTTTAAGATGAGACAAAAGTGACATTTCATAGTCTGTAACTTATTTTGGGTCTTGACTTGTTAAACAGTTTTTATGCACAGGGTAGCTTTTGCTTAAATGCTAAACATAATGGGGCAGATTTTAAACCCTGTGCGCGGGCGCAGATTTGTTTGCGCAACCTGGCGCAAACAAATCTACGCCCGATTTTACAACATGCGCGCGCAGCCATATGCATGTTATAAATCCAGGGTCGGCGCGTGCAAGGGGGTGCACAATTGTGCAACTTGTGTGCGCTGAGCCGCGCAGCCTGCCTCCATTCCCTCCATTCCCTCCTAGGCCGCTCCGAAATCAGAGCGGCCTCGGAGGGAATGGAAGATGGAAGCGGTACAGAGAAGGGCGACCAGGAAGGTGGAGGATCTTCATCGGATGACGTACGAGGAGAGATTGAAGAATCTAAATATGTACACCCTGGAGGAAAGGAGGAGCAGAGGTGATATGATACAGACTTTCAGATACTTGAAAGGTTTTAATGATCCAAAGACAACGACAAACCTTTTCCGTAGGAAAAAAATCAGCAGAACCAGGGGTCACGATTTGAAGCTCCAGGGAGGAAGATTCAGAACCAATGTCAGGAAGTATTTCTTCACGGAGAGGGTGGTGGATGCCTGGAATGCCCTTCCGGAGGAAGTGGTGAAGACCAGAACTGTGAAGGACTTCAAAGGGGCGTGGGATAAACACTGTGGATCCATAAATTCAAGAGGCCGCCAATGAAGAGTGGGGGACTCGCCAGAATGATGGCTACTGCCTGGAGACAATACCCTTATTCAATAAACATACACATGGTTACTGTGACTCCAACATCACTCTAAGCTTCAACAGCAAGAGGAAATGTGGAAAAAAGGATTTGCACTCACAAAGAGGGGAGTAGCTGGCTTGTTACGGCAGTTACTACCCCAAACCAAATAAGCCTGATACTTCACTTTCAATGCATTTCCAGCATAGCTCTCTGCTTCAACAGCAGGGGAAAAGAAAAACTGATACTTCACGCATATCCAGCATAGCTCCCTGCTTCATCGGCAGGGGAGAAGAAAAACAACCAATAAGGGCTGTATAACATAGTCTGGGTAAAACAAATAAGCATGGGTGTAGCATGCTTATTGCGGCGGTTACTACCCCTACTACCCCTAACTAATCAAGCTTGATATTTCACTTGGATGCAGCTCCATCACTGCTCTCTACATTAATGGTGGGGGTGGAAGGGAAATAGAACCAAAGAGCTAAGAGAAACAGATAAGTATGAGAGAAAAAATGTGTGAGGCTTGCTGGGCGGACTGGATGGGCCGTTTGGTCTTCTTCTGCCGTCATTTCTATGTTTCTATGTTTCCTTTCGCCCCCCCCCCCCCCCCCGCACCTTCCCCTCCCTTCCCCTACCTAACCCGCCCCCCAGCCCTACCTAGAACCCCCCTTACCTTTGTTGAAGAAGTTTTGCGCGCCGGCCAACAGCTGGCCTGCGATCCCGGGCACAGCAGCAAATGGCCACTGTGCCTGGAGGCTCAGGCCCCGCCCAGCCCCCCAGACCGCCCCTTTTTGCAAGCCCGGGACATACGTGCGTCCCGGGGCTTGTGCGCACCACCGAGCCTGTGTAAGATAGGCTCGGCGCGCGCAGGGGCAGCTTTTCGGGGGTTACATGCGTAACCCTTTGAAAATGTGCCCCATTTGAGAGATTATCAGTGAAAAGTGGCTCTTTTTGTGCATACTTAGGCCTGGATTTATCAAAATACACTTAATATCGCATGCGATAGGAAAAGGGGTGTGTTTTCATGGTAATAGGCTGTTTATCACAAAGTGCGCTATTTTAGTACTTCGCTTAGGTATTACTGCAAACTGCGATAACTTTTTCGCACTTTGCGGTAAGTGCCAGAATTGTTGTAATTCCTACCTACACCACTGGGAGGGAGGGAAAGAGAGAGAGAGAGCGCCTAGCTATAAGGTCCTCATACTAGGTAGGTATTTATACCTCTATATGAGGCCCACCTAGCTACTCGAGGTGAGGTTTAGGTTTTAGTGTAAGGGTTAGGGGCCACTTTGACATTCAGAGTGCGACGTATGAACAGAACAGTGCTCTTTTGTGAAGATTTGATTACCTTTGGCGTGATGAAACTCACCCAAAGATGAAATTTGTGCAATTTTCTCTCAACCTAGCTTGATGTTACCAAGGTATAGAGGGGAGGGAGTCTCTGGTTGACAGGGTTTTGGAGGGAGCCCTGGTGTATGGATCTGACCAAGGACCTTTGCTGCAACGAATGGATTTAGTGAATTGGGAGAGAATATAAAATAGAGAGGGAAAAAATCCCCAGGTAGTTGTGAATGAACATCCCCATGGTGATGGAGCCTAACAGACTGGGCTTTTGGACTTTTCAATGCAAAAGAAAGATCTAGGCAATTAGAAAGTAGTATTTGGGAATAAGAGCAAATCTCAGTACAAAGGAGGAGAAAATGTGTTGATGATTTAAAAAAAAAAAAAAAAAAAAGAATCATGCAACTTAACATGTTTGAGTAAGGAACGTGTGGTATTGGGTCAATGAGCAGATCTGAAGGTAGAAACAGAAACTATGATGTATTCAATAGTCCAGCATACAAGAAGGGCTCCTGCATTACAAACTGCTGTAGGCTTAAAAAAAAAAAATTACTGGGTAGGTTTGTGTTTATTATATGGCAATCATATGGTTACCATTAGTAGTCTGCTGGATACATAGAAATGAAGGTCAGCAAACAAGCTGTAAGGGAGACCTTTTTATTGGACTAACTTTGTGACTAGCTTTCTACAGCTGTGGTCCATTCATCAGGTCAGTGAATAATAAGCTGAGGAGGATGCTACACTACCACTGTAAAGCAACCTGTAATTTCCTTGGTCAGTCAGGCTAACATCCTCCACAGCTCATTCTGCACTGGCCTACTAAAGGGAGCAGAGCTCTTGTAAGCTGGTCACATGTATGCTGGTGGTCCAGAAAAAGGATGTCACCTACAACTTACTTGCTAGCCTCTATTTTTCACAGAGAGGATGGAGTTTATACAATTCAAGGGAGACTGATTTATTTTATTTTATTTCTTCAGTTTATGAATTGCTTACCATACAAATGCTCTAGGCTGAAGTAATTTGGCGACAGAGCGAAGGACTCTCGGATGCGCTTGTCTCCTTCCTTCATGCCTTGTTCTGTCACTGCGTACATAATATCAATGCTGTGGAAACCATTCAGGGAACTGTCTGGTTATATTAAAGTAGTTTTTAAAATAGGATATACAAATTCACATGAAATTTGCTATGCAGACAAAACTCTTGTAACACATTATTTTGGAAGCAAGCGCACGCATAACAAGGCTAAGAAACTTTAAAATTTTTAATCTTAAAAGTTTGACAAAACTTCTAGATTTAGCTCTGGTGTGGACTGTGTGGGTCACGGTGGGCAGATTTATATTAACTCAGGTGGGCCTGCTGATGCCATCGTCAGAAAAGTAAAAAACTCACAGTTTTCATTTGCTTCATACATCATCTGATAGTCCTAGAAGAAGTTTATTAATATATGAGTTGCATGCATAATTCCAATTCTTTTATAATATTAAGATAATGAAGACGTTGCTGGATAGCCTTCATTGATTATTTTTTTAAAACCCCATCCTGATTAAATATAAATGTAAAGAGCTTGACAGTAAAAAATGTTTGGCTAAATAACACTTATTTTTTCTGTGGGGGAGAATACAATTAAATTAAGAGTGATTTTCAGAAATCAGTAGTAGGAATACAATACTTATTCAGTGTTCATTGTGAAGGACCTTAATTACAGCAACATCCCCGAGTCATGTAAATAACCAAGCACTTCCAGCTAGTCATCCCAGCCTATTTTTCCTATGCTGCAAAAGCCAGATTGGAAAGGTGTTTGCCGTGAAGTACACAAAATCTCCAAAGGCAATGGCATGCTAATTTCCAAAATCAGTTTGTGTGTGTCCATGTACTTTTCAACTTGCACGTGTAATTTTTATAATTAATTACGTGTGGAACTCTCAAACTTAGGCGCATTAGTTGAATGTTCTGTGTATCTATTGGGGTAGGCGCAGACCCACAGGGGCGGATTTAAAAGGGTTATGTGCAGTAACCCTTAAAAAAAAACCCCTGCACGCGCCGAGCCTATTTTTGCATAGGCTCGGCGGCGCGCACAAGCCCCGGGACGCGCGTATGTCCCGGGGCTTGCAAAAAGGTGCGGGGCGTGGGCGGTCTGGGGGCATGGCCTGAGCCTCCAGTCACAGTGGCCATTTGCCGCTGTGCCCGGGATTGCGGGCTGGCCGTCGGCTGGCGCGCATAACTTCTTCAACAAAGGTAAGGGGGGGGTTCTAGATAGGGCTGGGGGGGCGGGTTAGTAGGCAGGGGAAGGTGCAGGGGAACCGGAAGCAGGCTGCGCGGCTTGGCGCGCGCAAGTTGCACAATTGTGCACCTCCTTGCGTTGCGCCGACCCTGGATTTTATAACATGCGCACAAGCTGCGCGCGCATGTTATAAAATTGGGCATAGATTTGTTCGCGCCAGGGTTGCCGCGAACAAATCTGGCGCCTGCGCGCAGGTTTTTAAAATCTGCCCCTATAGCGATGGTAAAAATTGCCCAGACATTTTTCCCGCTAATGTGGGGCTATTTGACACTGCCCCACAGAGATTGTTCTCTGTGCATAATTGTTTTGTAGATTTCACAGGATGAGGCATCTGTTTATCACAGCATGCAGAGACATTTTCTCTTGTCAGAGGGGTTGCTGATGAGGATTCTGGGAACCGGGTCAGCTTAGCCATTGTGTGTTCCAGCTAGCCTACAGAAACCACTCTGACAAGAGAAGTGTTGCTTACAGAAACAATTTTAAAAGAAATATAATTAAAGAAAAGTTCATTAAACAATATCAGCTAAGGTGTGGAATTGTAAGAAATGGAGGATGACATGATTGGGTAACAATGTACTAATCTCTCATGATTCTAGAGGAGGGCTGACATACAATAGAACGATTCTCTGCAAGAGAACTGTCCCATTCCAGTTTTCAGTGGGAGGTTATTGTATATCAAAATGAAAGCCAATATCAGAAAGCTTTATAATGTGTTTACAAGGTCTCTTGGCTGTCCTATAATGGAGCAGTGATTTTGTTGGTTATTTGGATTAAAGTTGGCTAGTTCAGCTTTGCTGTCTGTTTCCCTCAATCTTTATGACTCATAAGGCATTCTAAACTGATTTACTAAGGCTTTTTTCTCCCATTCTGGGGTCTGTGGGAATAAAGCTTATTAAGTCAGGCCCTTAATTAGAAAGGAACTCAAGAAGCTTGTAATCAATATAAACAGCCTAAGTATGTCTGTTGTAGAACCAGTGTTCAGTCACTCAGCAGTGAGACAAGAATTCTGTTATAAATTATCAATGTCCTTTGCTAGAAGTATATTCTGTGTTTGTCCCTAGATGTTAAGTAAAGCTGCTGTGTTCTTCGGCCACGATCACATGGGCACTTGAACCAAGGGCAAGTAAGCAGTTACAAATTATTTGGGTTTCTTTGGATGCATGAAAAAAAAAAAAGGTATTTATTCTTATAGACTTAGGAATGTGAGCAAAACATATGGTAAAGGAAAAGCTGGCTGGGTTAATTATGTAATGAATGTTCAGTTATGTAAATTGTATAATAAATTAGCAGTAATGCTTATATAAACCCTGTTCACACCTGCTAATATAAAAGAAGAAAACCCTATTATTACTTCTTACTCCACAGTAGACATCTCCATTGATATCTGAGGTGGTACAGCAGAGGATTCCCAGCCTTCTGCCTCAATCTCCTTCAGTAAGTTTCATGAAGTGATATGTCCACTAGTTCAATTTAATTTTCTTTGTGTCTAAATTCGAGCTACTTCTGCTTGTCTTGTTTTGATCTAAATAAAGAAGACAAAAACCAAAACACAGGTGTGACAACTTGGCTCAGAAGTTTTTTTTTCTATTGTAAAGCCATTCTCTCCTTGCTCTATTCTGTGATGGAGACATTATGCAAAATTTTCAGTCTTCTGCTACATCCCAGAATATATAAGCCAGAGATGTATCACCTCAATATGGATAAGATAATGAATACAAATACTTTCATCACCTTTGAACCAAAACAGCAAGTTTGCTTACTGTAAACGATGTTTTCCGTGGATAGCAGATGAATTAGCCATGACTTTGGGGGGAATGTCCTCTAGGTGGCGGAGCTTTCTCAAAGCACACAGAACTGGGCTCTATGGTTCCCTTGTGGGAGTATCTCCCATGTGACTCCCATCCGCCTCAGTCTTTTATCCAAGCTCTGAACGGAGTCTGATAGGAGATTGTCCAGGGAGGTGGGTGGGAATTACATGGCTAATTCATCCTACTATCCATGGAAAACACTGTTTATGGTAAGCAAACTGCTCTTTTCCACTGATAAACAGGCTGAATTAGCCATGACTTTGGAGGAGTCCTGAGCTGGAAGGTTGGAGTGTCGGTGCCCCCTGGGGGCAGCGTACTGCCTCTTCCCAGTTTCCAATGACGCAATCATCCTAACCTGTGGTTGTGGAGTGGAGTAGAGAGAGAGTGAGCCTCTGGGGTGGCAGACATAGTAGTCAACTATTTATACTGCTATAGCAGGGCCAGCTAGTAACTCGAGGGGTGAGGATTTGGTGGTGGTCTAGGGTTTTTGGGGCCAGTTTTACATGTAGAGTGAGATGCATGAATAGCACAGTTGACCTCGGTGAAGATTTGAAGTGATTTGGAGTGAGGAAAGTCACACAAAGATGAGATTTCTACAATGTTCTCCTCACCCTAGCTTGATGGACTCTCTACCAGGGAACTATCAAGCTAGGGTGAAAGAACATTGAAGACATCTCATCTTAGCCTGACTTTCCTCACTCCAAATGCCGGCGAGCTGCAATAACTATTGTGTGCGTTATAGTATTATCGCGGGGGTTAACATGTTAACGTCACTTTGATGAATAACCCTGAAAGAATGAGACCACACCCTATAACACTCTTTGAAGTAAGCAGAAATGGTAACAAACGTGAGAGCTTGTTTGAAGAAAGTGGAGAGTTCACGTATGCCACCCAGATTCTGTTTTATCAAAGGTTACTTTTTATGTAAAATCTTTGCTAAATCAGTTTATACCTCCTTCACAAAAACCAAGTCAGAGCGCAGAAGTAGTACTAGAAGAAGAGGAAGCAGCCAAAATCAGAACTGCAAGTAAGGTATTATAGGCCTAGGTTAAGAGAAGTGGATTTAGGAATCAGTCAAGAGCATGCTGTTTCCTTAGAAGCAACAGCAAAATCAGATGAGCTGCCCCAGGAGTGACTGCAGCAGCATCGCCTCTGTTAAAATTGGCAGCATGGTATGCCATTTAAAACCATGTCCTCTCGTAAAAGAAGCCTAACAGCAGCCAAAGCAGCAATAGACAAGTAGAAGAAAACTCCCCTCATCAGTGCCAGGTAGCAGTGCGATCACCACTGTTTGGTGCTGTATTGTCAGCAAATTTCCAGCTCAGCTCACAATTGGAAGAATCTGGGAAAGCTTTCCCAAATTACATCAAAGCATCATCTGATAAAAAAAAAAAAGCATAGTTGGCTATTTTGATTTCAAGCATTCATAGGGGGTTTCTTATTTAGTTAGTAATTTTTATCCAAAAGCTAAATTTGGACTGATGTGAAGGCTACCGGTAGAAGGGGTTTAGCGACCCTTAGTTGTTGTGAAGAGGATATTTGGTGCTAGCTCTGAGAGAGAGAATGAAGCGCATCCAAATCTACAAGGAATCCATGAATCTAGCTACTTGGTCTTTAATAACAGTACCTTTGCCCATGCTAGAGATAAGCTCACTTGGTGTCATATAATGCCCTTGTGTTAGCCCTGCCATCTGCTAGGGATTAAACCCTAGGCTACTTAAGGATCCCAGCAAGCACTGCATGGGCCTTGCCTGCATTTGTACATGTGACTTTCTCCTGGCAACTTCCTACCGGTCAACTAGGTTTTCTGTTTGCCTCTGGGCAAGTTCACTGCTTACAAGCGAGTGGACCTTGCGTGAGGGGATGCTGGAGATACTGCAACTCACAACAGCCTGAGATCTCAGAGCTCGTAGAAAGGCACTCACAGACCGTTTACTAAAATTACTGGGATCCTATAGCAAGTCACTTACCTGGGTTGCTAATCAGTCACAAAAAACATAGTGCAGATAAACTAAAAAAAAGTTTATTCACAAAAAGGAATTTACAATGAACTGAAAGCTTGAAAAACTGCAAACAATAAACAGGGGGAAAGAACCCACTAACTACTATACTTAAACTGTTTGGTCACATTGGGAGTCTCAGTCGGGTTTCAGGATTTCCACAATATGCATGAGATCCATTTGCATGCAATGCCTCATTTGTATGAAAATAGGATTTCCATACTGAAATATTTGAAATCTAACTGGATTGCAGCTCTAAAGGATCAAATTTGGGGATGCTCTGAAATGCTGCATCTTATCAGATAGGCGAGTCGATGTAACCTTTGTGCTGTAAACCCACAGCTGTACTTCTGAGCTGAAGCAGGACTTTTTCTCTCTCTTCTGGAGCCGCAGCAGCAGAGTGTTATCATTAGCTAGCTCTGACTCTGGGATGCACCCCATTTAGCGCAGCTTCTGGTGCCTATGGAATACGTGTTGTTATACTGCCACCTGCTGTCCAGTTCAAGATTGTTAGAGAAAATGTTATCAAAGTGAATTTTACAACATGATAGACAATACATTAAAACTCCTGTTTTTCCACATCTGGAAACTCAGCATATTATTATTATGCATTTATAAATATTACAAATCAAGTTTGAAAGCAATACAACAAATCAATATAAAAAAAAAGAAATAAGACAAAACCAAAAAAATCTCCTTATTTTACAGTAAGAGGGGATCATAAGGGAAGAAAGAAAGGAAACAGAAAGATTGATACTTCATCTTATCTTGAAGGGCCAAAATATAACCTAATAATCACAATTACTGTAAATCCATTCCCTCCCCTCCCCTGAGCTTTGCGACATACACACTCAAGAGATCAGAGATCTAGGCGTCATAGTGGATAACACATTGAAATCGTCGGTTCAGTGTGCTGCGGCAGTCAAAAAAGCAAACAGAATGTTGGGAATTATTAGAAAGGGAATGGGAATAAATCGGAAAATGTCATAAATGCCTCTGTATCGCACCATAGTGAGACCGCACCTGGAATACTGTGTACAATTCTGGTAGCTGCATCTCAAAAAAGATATAATTGCGATGGAGAAGGTACAGAGAAGGGCTACCAAATGATAAGGGGAATGGACAGCTCCCTATGAGGAAAGACTAAAGAGGTTAGGACTTTCAGCTTGGAGAAGAGACGGCTGAGGGGGGATATGATAGAGATGTTTAAAATCATGAGAGGTCTAGAACGGGTTAATGTGAATCAGTTATTTATTCTTCAGATAATAGACTAGGGGGCACTCCATGAAGTTATCATGTGGCACATTTAAACTAATTGGAGAAAGTTCTTTTTCACTCAATGCACAATTAAAACTCTGGAATTGTTTGCCAGAGGATGTGGTTAGTGCAGTTAGTATAGCTATGTTTAAAAAAGGATTGGATAAGTTCTTGGAGGAGAAGTCCATTACCTGCTATTAATTAAGTTGACTTAGAAATAGCCACTGCTATTACTAGCAATGGTAACATGGAATAGACTTAGTTTTTGGGTACTTGCCAGGTTCTTATGGCTTGGATGGCCACTGTTGGAAACAGGATGCTGGGCTTGATGGGCCCTTGGTCGGACCCAGTATGGCATGTTCTTATATTCTTATGTTCTTACCCTAAAACTTTCAGAAAGTCAGTTAAATGCTATGGATCAGGAAAAAACAAAATTAACCCTTTGATAGTTAATCACACACAAGAAAATTGTAAAACAAAATTAGTACCTGAGGACATTACTTCTTGCTTTTCCCTGTGAGTTTTAGAGATATCAGAAAACACAGACTTTTGTCCAAGAAATCTTTATGGTGACAGAAAAGTCGAAATGTCCAATTCCAGTCTGGGTCCAGTGCAAATTTAACCAAAAGAGTGGCACAGCTTATCATTTCCATCCTGTGTCCCCCTCAAGCAAAACTGCTAACATCTGGGGCTAGTCAGACAACGGTGGGAGTATCCGCCACTATCCTTCCTCCCGTTAAATAATTTACATTTGAGAGAGGTGGGAGAGTTTCTGAGGAAATTATTAAAGATCTCCAACATTTGCAAAGGTATGAAGACTTTTCCAAGGCGCTGTATATTACTTGGGGACAGAGACAGGAGATCTAGGAAAGTTGATACGCCTGAAATGTATACTCCAGTTAGCATTCCTCCAGCGGTTCAAGTCTGTTAGAAGTGAAAGATTGTCCTGTATAAGGGCAGCATTACAAGCTTAGATGGAAGAGCCCTCTCCTCAACCCCTGCCAGGTACTATTCTATTCTTGCGTTGTTCAAATCCTGGACCTGTAGTTTGAACACTATCTCAGAAGGGAATATACAAAGATCAATTTATGCATCTTGATAGAGATTTGTGCATATGGGTATTAGCTACCTATATCTACTCCAGTGTCACTTTCCCTGGTGCTATGCTAGCTCTCCTGACTGCATTACCTACAGGTCCAGGCACAGGGAATTTCAGAAGGAGACACCCTCTACTCGATCCTGGTATGAGTGCAGGCTGTTTGTTGCCATCCTACAGTAGGGCCTTGAGTCAAGCACAACGCCAGCATCTTCAAGTTTTGAGATCCGTCTTTGTTGTCCCAAAACAGGCTGAACCCTTTCTCCCCTGCAAGGCACATTTGCTCCATTTAGGAGGTAGCCGCATCCAAGTAAACCTGGACCGATAGATACAGGGGATGGAGTTTAGGCCCCGAGACTCAGAGTGGGCTGGGAATCTGTAACACCAGGGATATCTCCAGTGCCTGATCATTCAATAGACCATTCCACAGTGCCAGGAATACATGGATCAGACTGAGAGGGGAAAGTCTGAAACTTCCCCTTACGTTTCTTATGGAAAATGGGCAATTGTATAAACAAATAAATAAATAAAATCAGGAAGAAAAAATAGCTCGAATGGGAGCAAGTCTGCAGCCATCTTGAAAAAAGGGGGTTCAGTATGAATTAACTGGTTGTACAGAGAAACATTGGCAATCTCTAGGTGCTGTCACCAACTGTATCCTCCTGTGCAGGCTGGAAGAAGAAAGTTAGCATTCTGGCAGCCCACATGGGCTGTTAGAAGACAGCAGGGATCTTGTCTGCCTGTGCCGGCAAAAAAGAAGCCAGTGTTGTATCAGGGCAGAAGAAGAGGAGGCAGTGGCACATTGGTTCCCGTGGGCTGGAAGGGGGAGGATCAGGCATCATGGCAGCCCGCTGGGGCCAGGAAAAGGAGGGAGTAGCTGCAGCTGAACAGGTAGGGCGTTGGGCCTGGAGACAGAAAGGGGAGAGAGGAGTGATAGAGATAGTTTGGGGGAGCGAAACAATTTATCTTCCTTCCAATGCCAATCCAGATTTGATGTAGGGAGAAGTTGACACCATTGCACCACTCCACCCCCACCCGCTAATCCATATTAGTCTGAGCAGGAAAACGTTTGCCCCTTCCCCCATTCACCCTACTACTCATGGCCAATCTCAGGATGACCAGAATTAAAAAAAATTCACAGCTAGGGAGAAGAGTGGCTAGCCCAGGACTTCCTAAACCTGGCCAGGTGACCCCCACAGCCTGTCAAGTTTTCAGGATACCCATACTGATTATGCTTAGTTATACAGAAGCTGTGTAAAACCAGAGACCCAATATCCATCAATATTATTTTATGCATGTATATTGTGGATATCTTGAAAATCTGACTGGCTGTGAATTCACCAGAACAGGTCTGGGAAGTCCTGGGCCAGCATGTAAGTACAAGTGCAAATTCTCATCAGATTAACAGACGCAGGAGGAGGGTAGTTTAGCCCACAGACTCAGGATGGTGTTGAAACAACCTTTTAAATCATCTTAAACCCAGGACCTGTGAAGAAACTTCACGTGGGCAAGTATATTTCCGTACAAATATGGCACAAGGCTTGGTATGAGAAGGGAGTAATGACCCATTCAGTGTTTCACCAGGTGCAAAAGGAGGATCTGCTCTTCGATATCTCGTGGACTGAACACCAGTGAAAGGTGTGCTGGAGAGAGGCAGCATCTTCTCTGTGTGACAGTATCTTCTGCTCAAGCTGATTACTGACTTTTGTGAACACTCTGTGCTTCTACACCACACGAAAAGGATTACAGGAGACCTTATATTTGATTACGATGCTGAAAAGACTTGTATTCTTCTATTCTTGTTCTTTTGCATTCATCCCACTGAAGCCAATAATGTGAAGGCCCCTGAAAACAGTATTGCTTGTGAAGATGCATGAAACTTTTTACAAGCTTGTAAGCTTATAAGGTTTTCTCCTGAAGGTCCAAATTTGTGTAGCCTCCTGGATATGGCACAAATGTAGGTGACTGAGATAAACCTTGAACCAGCTTATAAGAAACCTGAATACATACACACATAACATATTTTTTTCTACTTTCTTCAGTGGGCAGCTGCTGACAAATCATAGCCCATAGTTTTGGCCAGTGGTGCTGCTAAATCTACTCCCCTTAAATGAACAGGTGAACACTGGTTGGAAGGCAAACAATGGTGAAGATTTATGTAGGATTTAGTTCTAATTTTGTTTATGTCAGTGGTTCAAAACCCCCCACTAAAATAGTCACAGCACAGAAGTGATACAAGAACTGAAGAACAAGTAGCAGTCACTACTGGCAATTAAAAGCAAGGCATTATGGGGCAGAAGGCACATACGAGAAATCAGAAAGATGCTGTTTACAGTGGCAACAATGCAATGAACAATAATAGCCATATTGGTGTCATCGCCAGTTTTGCCACTGGTGTCCTATTCTCAATCGACATCTAGAAACTCATCACCACGGAATCCAAGTAAGCTTCTGAACTGCCACCTGCCCCACCTCCCATCATACTCACTGGATACGGTATAATTGATTTTGCATGAATGCAGACTTTTCTACAAGCTGACCAGGTGGGGGCTTGCAACAATCTCTGACAATACTGCCAGCGCTAAACACATGGAAACAACAGAATTTGTTGTTTATGTTGTGAAGCAACACAAAATGCTAAGAAACTGTTGCATACACTAAATGGTTTTAGTGTGTGCTAAAACCACTAAGCACGTGCTAAAGTGAAATAAACAAGCAAAAATTGGAAATGAAAAATTAAACAAAATCACATTTTTTTTCATGCACGTCTCTAGTATAAATTGTGTCCTGCTGCTACTGCTACGACAGCCACAATGGTATCATCTTTTGATGGTACACACAAAAAGGCCAGCAGCATCCCATTCTAACTAGAAATAAGTCAAAACTGACTAATCATTCTGGGAATGGGCCACACTCACTGCAGACAGACTGGCACCAGTTTGTTTTAGTGGTATATTATATACCATGTGCTACATGTGGTCTGCTTTGGACTCAGAATGCCTGCAGCTGCTGCAGCTGCTATTTCAAACTACAAAACCCTCAAAAAACTCAAACCCTTCTCTACTTTTCCGATTTCCGGACAGTACTCCAATCCCATAAGTTTTTCAAAGATTGACTACTGTATGCTCTCCTACTTGGACTCCCTTCTACCCACATCAAAAACCTCTACAAACTCCTCCAAAACGCTACTGCTCGCATCCTCACCAATGTCAATAAGAGAGACCACATCACTCCCACCCTCATTGATCTCCACTGGCTTCCCATTCACTCACGAATTATTTACAAGACCCTCACCCTCATCCACAAAATTATTACTAACGAACACTACAAACTGGCTAAACCCACACCTTCCTCCCTCGTACCTCCACAAGACCCACCCGTGCTTCCCTCCGTGGAACCCTTATCCCTCCCTCCACCACCAATAGAGCCCTTTCCCTTGCAGGCCCTCCCTCTGGAACTCTATGCCTCTTGGACCTACGTACCGAAACCTCCACACCTACTTTCAAAAAGAAACTCAAAACCTGGCTTTTCCTCCAAGCTTACCCCCTTTCCTCATCAGCTCCACCAACTAACATGCTAGCCCAACCCTCATCTCTCTCCAACATCCCCCGTTCAGGTCCTACACCCAATACCCTCCCCTTCTAATGATTCATACAATTTTGTATAATAAACAGTGTACATATTCTCCCTCGAATCCCAATTCATATCTTATCCCCTGTGTCTGTTTGCACCCTCCCCCTGCCCCCCCATTTTGTCTCGACTACCCCCCTCCATCCCTCCCTTTAGTTATTTAGTTATTTATTCTGTTACTGCGTTTATGTTTATAACACCGTTCTCTGTAAAGGCTACGCCTATATATCTTTTGTTGTAAGTTACTTGTAAACCGGCACGATGTGCAAACGGTTGCCGGTATATAAAATTAAATAAATAAATAATAATAAATAATAACCAGAAAGTTAAATAAATGCAAATTTAAATACGACTGGGTTGGCATCATTCTCACTTGAGGGGGCAAAGTATGTGTGTGTGAAGCTGGCTTTCTAGTCTCACCAGTCTTCCCCGGCACTTTATTTTTTCTAATTACTTTTTAGAATTTTTTCTTTTTACTGTGTTTTCACCTTTTCTGATACCTTCCTAATGGCTCTAGCTCTTTTTCATTTTCCACACACACAAGAGAGCTGCAGATCCTGACCTTCCCCACCCAGAGCTGCTCTGAAATGGTGTTTAAGATGGGGGCAATGCATGAACAAAAGACATGACAGATTAGAATACAGCAAGATTAGCTTATGCCATTTCTGCTGTATCTCAGTATGAACTCAAACTGATCCCATGCATGTTTCTGCTGATCTCCCCCTTCCGGGTCATTTTCAGATTGTGAAAGTGGCAGACCAAAAGGATCCAGATGAAAACAAAAAAAATAAATTGTGTGCTTATCACTGTTCACACAGACATCTTTTTTGCTTACCTCCCTAGATCCTGAGACACTGGTGTAATACACTTTAATACTCATTCTTTTATTTTCAGACATGAAAAGTGAATTTTTGTTTTCTTTGTGATGGTAGCAGCGTGTGACAAAGGTCCCGCTGGACGAAGACGTGGGAGGAATATGACCGATAAAAGTTTTCAAGCCTTTCTTCCCTGTCTGGAAATGACAAGGTGTATAACATGTCAGAATGTTTCACAGGTTGCTAAGTGATGCATTCTTTCATCAGTGATTATATTCCATAGAATCTACAGCAGTTACTATAGTGCACGAAGGCCTCTGGTGGCCGGTCAAACGCGGTCTCTCTGTCGCCTTAGATTCTTTGTGGGTTGTGGTTCTAGCAGTCGCCCCAACGTGAGACTAACTCAAAGTTGTTGTAGTGCAAAGGCGATCCAGGCCACATCACTTTGTTGCTTTGTGCATCACAGGAGGTCAGAGGTTCTCTTCTCTGCTGAGAATGTTGTGCACAGTCTTGTAGTTTAAACTGCCTGTGCAGGACACGGAATGCAAGTAGCAATTGTTGGGGTGCCAGTAGAACCTACCATGAATGCATTGTTTCAGAACTGTTGTGTTTCGAGACTGTGAGTTGGCATCAGGTCCGAGGTTGTGTGCGTAGCTCATGTAACCAGTCTGGGGCACTGGCCCATGCTTCCCAATTCTTGCTGCTTTCAAATTTGAACAAAAACCCATCTTAGCCAGAAAAAAACACATTCCTTTCTCGTACTCAAGATTCCATGAGCACAACAATAACCAACCCCCCCCCCCCCCCCCCCAGCCCTCTCCCCACGCACTCCACGAACAAAACAATTATTTTCTGAAATTGCTTGTTGTTGCTCTGGATGGCAGAAAGAGCTCTGATCCAAAAAACAAGAAGGGAGCACTACTACACGCAAACCAATCAAATAAAGCAAGCAAATGTGCAGAAAATTATTCAATGTCCACACATTTTAAGTGAAAGAATTATATTTTTGAGATGACAACTTCACAGTGTTTATAACAGGGTATGATTCAGGACGGGTCCCCCAACACAGACCCATGTTTCGCCGCAAGGCTGCATCGGGAGGGACAGAACAATATTTTATTTTTTCTAGAAAATGAAACAGAAAAAATGTTACAAAAGCAACAATTCAAAAAGGTGGACAACAAAGAAATGGAGCTGGCAGACTTAATAAGATTTCATGACATAACTAGAAATGATACTAACATATAGACCAAGTACCTATATATAGAACTTGATAAATTTAACATTTTGTAAAAAATATGATATAACAGTAAATAATCTAGCACAGCATATTCCGGCAAAACGGACGTAAGAAATTAAAGAAAAGCAGAAGAAAAGAAAACTAAAACATAGAAAATTTCCACAGGGTTAGAGGTATGACATGTTCGGACCCAAGTAAAAACAATTGAATGGTGAATCGGACTCGCATTCAACGGCATTAAGAGTGGAACGACTACAAAACTAAAAAACTTTAAAGCAAGAATAACGTGAAAGCTTCAACAGAAAATCAGGATTAGTTGCTGTATGTCGGATGTTAAAAAACTGAAAATGAAAGAACTACAACAGGACACCGTGTGAAACATAAAAATATTGAAATACCAATATAAACTATTTTTCTAACATAAAAAAACAAAATCAACACGGAAATTATCTGGCTTAGAAAATCCAATAATCAGTATAAAAAACCGCTGAAAAGAAAGAAAGTGAAACCAAACGCAAAGGTAAATAAACGAACGTAATTAAACAGACAAATGTAAATAAAAAAGAAAGTGAAAGGAAAAGATATAAAAATAACTGGCATCAATTTAAACAAACCTAACATCATTTTAAGCAAAGTGAGCAACAAAAAAACGAAAATAAAATTGAAAAATACCTGGGCCGGTTTCACAGACAGCGTCACTGGGAGTGCGACGCTGCCATGAAGCCGGTAACTAACTTTAAACAATTTGGCGTGAAAATTTTGGCAGCCAATCAAAAATGGATGCTCCATGTCAGACGTGAAGGAGGACTGTAAAACAATTCATCACATACATTAAACATGAAAGGAGGACCTAAAAGTAGACTCAACATGAAGGTGAGCTCCAACGGGATGTCATGTAAAAAAATTTTAATTTGTATTCAGCTAAAGGAGTAACATGTCAGAATAAAAAATAAACAAAGTTTAAGATAGATACCAATTAAACAATTGGATAACTGATACTGTAGGCAGAACACTGGGACACGAGTATCAAAAAATTATTATGGTAAGACAAGGGTAATGAGTGGAACACTCCTAGTAGGTGGAGCAACAGAACCTAAAAAGCAAACTTATAACAAGAATTGAAGGGATAAAAATTTCTAATTAAGGGCCTGACTTAATAAGCTTTATTCCCACAGACCCAGAATGGGAGAAAAAAGCCTTAGTAAAGCAGTTTAGAATGCCTTATGAGTCAATAAAGATTGAGGGAAACAGACAGCAAAGCTGAACTAGCCAACTTTAAATCCAAATAGCCAACAAAATCCTGCACTTCCCTCTCTAATTACTTATTTTCTGTGTGGTTCTTGGCCTACCCCGTTTCAAGGACCACTACCGGACCCATCTCCCTCTCACGACCTGGTGAGACTGTGGAACTGCCTTTTTCACTCAGCAGCCTACAGCCAGAACTTTGCCATCTGAATATCTCATCTCTTGACTGGGATCATTACTCGTTCCTTGGGTTACCATCTTCATTGCAGTTTAATAAAGTTATTTCTCTGTGTCCATCTCTGCTTGGAGCTAGCCTATCGCTGCAAGTCCCCGCACCTGTGGGAGGTGCCATCTCTTACAGTGACCAAGGGCCCACGCCTCAATGTCCAAAGTACAACAGCTAGTTCAGTCGGGGCCCACAATGCCAAAAGAATTGCCTGAAACAAGTATCTCCAGCAGTGACCGTCCTGAAGGCCACCACCCTCGCTGGTTTGCCAGCTCAGTACCATGACTTCAAGGATGTTTTCTCAAAACAGAAAGCTGACACATTACCTCCACTCCGAAAATATAATTGTCCTATCGAACTCCTACCCGGTACTACACCTCCCAAGGGTAGGACCTATCCACTCTCGCTCCCCGAGACCCAGGTGATGTCCAAATATATAAAGGAAAACCTTGAGAAGGGATTCATTAGGCCTTCTGATTCGCCAGCAGGAGCAGGCTTCTTCTTTGCTAAGAAGAAGGATGGAGGACTTCGGCCTTGGATCGATTACCGGGGGCTAAACGCCATTACCCGTAAAGATCGCTACCCACTACCTCTCATCAGCAAATTATTCGACCGTCTACAAGGAGCTCAGATCTTCATGAAGCTTGATCTATGTGGAGCGTACAACCTCGTGCGTATCCAGCCTGAGGAGATATGGAAAACCGCGTTTAACACCAGGGATTCTTTTGGTGATGATGGTATATTGTCCTTCGAGGTAAAATCAGGTACTGTAAAAGGTGGCAATGGGGCCAATGGTGTACTGGGGCTTAAAGATGTTTCTTCGGCCAAGGGGGTTGGTGTTTGCTCCCCACCGAGCTCCCCAGCGGCCCCTCCCTCCGTTGGTAACTGCGGAGGCAATGCAAAGAGCGAATCTATCTGTTGCTGCCGTGAATCAGGTATTGGAGAAGAAGTCGCAACTTGTCTTACTTTTGCTTTTCTTTTTGTATGCGGCATATAATAGGAATAAGTAAAAGAAGAAATTTTAAGAGGTCCACAGAGAGAGCGTCTATGCATGCACGCTAGTTGGCAGCCATCTTGGTCTCCTGAAATCTCCACAAATCTTATGTTCTTATGTTTAAACAGAACAGATTTAGCTAGGTAAAAGGTTATTTGCTTATGCCATTGCAACTCAGCCTGTCCCTTTAGTGAACTGTAATGGCATATAAATATAACCTCAGGCCTAGCTGACTCTGCTCTGTTTAAACCCAGTAACTGTGCTATTTCTTCACTGACCTGATGAAGGGAGCACAGCTTTTAAAAGCTAGTCACAGATTTATTGGTTTAGTCCAATAAAAAGGCATCACCTAGAACTTGTTTGTTGACCCTTATTTCTACATATTCAAATGGACAAACACGCCAACCACAATACTTTGATCTAGAAAAAAAAAAAAAAAAGAACTACATCTATGCAGGCCACAGAGTAAATCCAGGGTTAGATCAATCTATTCTGAAAAAAAAGGAGCCAATTGGTAACCTCACATACAGGCCGATACAGTAAGGAGTGATAGGAAGAGCTGCGTTAGTGTCGGGCGCACCTGCCGTTGCCGCACGCACAGTCCGGCTCACCTACTGCTCGATACCGTATTGAAATGTCATGCAAATGCAAGCTGCGTCCAAGAAGCGTCCGTGAAGCGTTAGGCCCGCGCAACCCATTTTACTGTATAGAGCGCTATACAGTATCCTAGGTGTGCTGGCCTAACGCTTCACGGACACGCTGTTATCTGTCATTTCAAATGTCATTTGAAATGACAGGTACCAGGAAGTGGACGGTTCTCCTACGCTCGGGATTGCCAGTCCTCTCTCCCCTCCTCCCGAAGCAAGGCGCAGGGAGGGGGGGAGAGAGGACTGGTGAAACGACATGTAAAGTGTAAAGCAACGAAACGACTTACTTTTCTTGCAGCCCTCCTCCGGAGACGGACTGCAACTCCCCTGCCTCCCGGGGGGCAGCCGGCGGTGAAAGCGGCCCCGCCGGTGAAGATGGATGCCTGCACGGGCGAAAGCAGCCCCTGTGCGTGCAATTTGGCCGCTCAAGACGTGACGACACATGCCGTGATGCCAAACGCCGTGACGTCACGCCTTGAGCGGCCCAATTGCAAGCACAGGGGCTGCTTTCGCCCGTGCAGGCATCCATCTTCGCCAGCAGCTGCCTCCGGGAGGCAGGGGAGCCGCGGTCCGTTTCCGCCGTTGTCCGTCTCCGGAGGAGGGCTGCAAGAAAATAAGTCGCTTCGTTGCTTTTTTTTTTTTTTTCGCTTTTTTCCGCTTTTGTTGCTTCGGGAGGAGAGGAGAGAGGACTGGGGCTGCCTCGGAGACCAGCACCCATGGACGCGGCCAGGGCAGATGAGCGGGGGGCTGGGGGAAAGTTTGCCGCCTACCCTTACCCCTGCCTCTAACGCAGGGGTAAGGGTAGGGCGGTAAGTTAGCAGGTTAAACGCGCGGCAAAACGGCAGGTTAAAAAAGCGATAGTCGAGGTGCGCGTTACTGTATGGGAGGGAATAGCTAATTTGATCGTTACATCTAATATACATGCCGCGGGCGGAAGGGGTTACCCGGTGATTTAAAGAGGCGGTAAGAATGGGTTAAAGGGGATAGTGTATCGCGGGTTGGACTAACGCGGCCGAAAAGTGAGTAGAAAGCGGGTTAGAAGCAGGGTAACCGCGGCCGCACTTTACTCTATTGACCTGATAGTTTATATACAGTCCCAGACTCTCACTAGTTGCAAATAGGCACAGTGCCTTATCATATTACAGTTTGCAATAAAGATGTCAGTCAATCAGCTGTGTCTATACTTTTGTATCTCGAGCGCTCTTACTTAGCCAATACATTTTATTTATAAATAAGGGCCATCGTAAAAATTATTTTTAAAATGTTGAAAGTATTTTATGCATATACCAAATAATCAGAAGCAAATGAAGGATGTACTGTGAGATTCTCTGATGTTGATAAGAGTGATGTTACTTTCATCTTTTTATTGTTCTTGTGTTTTGATGGAGACCATTTTTATCAAAATAATAAGATCTCGCTTTATATTATTATTGTTATAATATGCAAAAGCTCAAGGCAACAATAAAATAAGTGCTATTTCCAGGGTACATGCCTATTCCCCTATTTTTGTACATAACAATAGGGTAGACAGGCTATCATCATGCAATAGCTGGGAACTGCGCATAAACATTTCTGATTTTTTGTTCGATGGATGGATTAGGTGCCTCTTCACACACAGTTTAGAGTTAAAATAGTCTTTTGGATGGCATTGAGTACATATAGAGAATATTCTTTCCACTTTATTATGCATATTTCATTAAATATATTACATCCAAATGATAAAAAATAGTCTTCTCAAGCGAAGTCATAAGCACATGTTTTTCCAGTAAGCTAGCACAAACAGATATCCATAAACAGAAAAAAATAAATCAGAGATGCAAGCTTTTTAAAAAAACATTTTCTGACAAACCCTCCCCATTGTAAAGTTCAAATGACTACAATTATTGCTAACAACAGAGTCACTAATATTCTGTTTTTAGAGTTTTTATCCAATATTCAAGTTATTTTGGGCTGAAGTACTCTAATAATTTTGTTGTGTTTTTTATGAATTTGTTACTTTGCACCATATTTTATTGATTGTACGATGTGTTGATTGCATGCCTTTGTCTTATTATGATGTAAATCGCCTCCAGCTTTTAGGAAGAGGAGATCCATAAATAATACATAAATTGTGTCCTAGGAAGGCGCTTGCATTCCATTTAAGCAAATGGATTGAGAATGAAGTGATGCTCAGTTTAGCCCTTCGGTTCTTAAACCTGTGCTCGAACATCTCCCAGAATCATGTAGAGAACAAAACTGAGAAGAAATGATTAATGTGAGGACATGGCTCTCCCTCATAAGTAAGATAAGCCTATTGCATCACAAAATATTGTCACACTGTAATTTATGTAGAAATGGAACACACTTCCTGACCCACTATATATTTTCCGCGCACTGCGATAATGACAAAAGTGGAAGTGGTTCATGAGTACATGATTTTGCAATTTGTCTTTTTCCACTGTTTAGTGGGCGCTTTTCTTTGCTATGCTGCCAAAGTGAGCACAGGGGAAGTAATGTATGTGATGTAGTTGTGGTTTATTTTGTAGTCATTGCAAGCTTCAATCCTAGAAAGCCTGAGCACCCTTCCTTTGATGCACTTATCTTTAGTATAGTAATTTAGGTGCCTGATTGGAATGGCCACACGTTATTTTCACATCGGTAGTGCTATGTTTGTTTGGTCTAAGGTTTTCTTCTAGCCTTCAAAAGTATGCGGGGACTGGTAGCCTTGCTTTTAGGATAGCAAACCCTCTAAAACTAGAGATTTTAAATGAAAGTTGTAGAAATAAAGGTCAACAGACATGCTTCCGAGAGTTAGTGAACAGGAGAGTCAGTGAACAGGCTGAGCTTCCAAGAGTTAGTGAACAGGAGAGTCAGTGAACAGGCTGAGCTTCCGAGAGTTAGTGAACAGGAGAGTCAGTGAACAGGCTGAGCTTTCTCTTCAGTGACCTGTTCTTGATAGCTAGGCATACATGTATTGAGTTATTATATATATATATATACACACACACTATATATATATAATTTCTATATATTCAAATGGATTAACACGGCAACCTCAGTTCTTTACTCAAGATGAAAGTTGAAAAGTAGGACCGGATTCATCTGCTCCTAATGATCAAACCTAAAGATGTCTAAATGTGAGAGTTTCATTTAGAGTTGATTGATTCAGGTTGAGTAATTCATTTTTAAAAATGTTTGTTCGAGTTCCATATATTACTTATGTTGAGAACCCTTGGTATCCCTAGCTAACAGGAGTGATCAAACCAGCTGGAGAGGTTCAGGCAGCAATTGGTGAAGAGAGTTTTGGGTTTTGCTCCCCCATGTGGGAGCTGTAGATGATGTGATCTAGCTGTTTATCATCCCCTCATGGATTTTTAGTTCGGCTTCTGTGCAGATAGGATTTTGAGTTAGACTTTCCTGCAGATAGGAGCTCATTGTCTCCTGCTATATATTTTTCTCCTTATTTATGGGAAAGGAGTAAGGAATTTTCCCTTATGAGGTCAGCCTCCTGTCTGACCTGAATCTGCTTGATTTTACCCTTTTAAGCCATTTTGGAGAATTCCCTGTGAGAGCCGGTCCCCCTTGTGCAATGGATTAGGGCATTCCTGTGTTCAAGGCTGGATCACGGGGTAGGGAAGACTTGCAGTGTACTATCTCTCCTTCAGAAGATGGACCTGACAGTAATCTGATGCAGAGCTGTTTAATCTTTATCTTAACTATTGTTGGACTATATTCTCTGTTGTTGAGGCATGGAAGTTTTTCCACCCTTCCAGACTCTTTCTTGATTTTCTCTATTTTTGGGTTCAGAAACTATTTTTGTTCCATTGGAAGATGATGGCCCTTGGTACCCAGGACTCTAACCATCCTGAAAGAATCTGGAGAGTGGAGGAATCGAGCTGGAAACAAGGATCCCTGGCCAATGGCATAGAGGGAAGGAAACTAAATGATCTAAAGGGGTAAGATGTTGGGATAACTGTTCTGAGACTGGCAGAGGCCTCCTCTTGATGTTGTGGGAGATGTTTTGCTTAGCCTGCATGATATGCGGGACCACGGGTGTGTGATTGAGGGCTGGAATTTGCCATTCTGTCATGAGGGAACTGGTGTGTTTCTGGAGGTTTGCTGAGGAGTGCAGAATGGATTCCTCCTTCTTTCCAATGAGAGCTGGGGTGGATGGGCACAATGAATCATGATGCTGTGGGGTCTGCTGGTACTGAACAGAGAAACTGGGGAGGGGAAAGACTCCAAAACTACCTGTTTTTCCCTCTTTCATACTGGGGAAAAGTAAGGGTAGAAGCTTATTTTTGTGTTTTTTCTTTTTCTCAAGGGAGCCTCTTTTCTCCTGGGGGAATCTCCTGCTCCTGTTTTCTCCAGGGATAGGATACTCCCCACCCCCGGCCTACGGAGCAGGCAGTAGTCAGAAATGTGGCCACAGGAAAAAATATAGTTTGATTATCCCTGCCACAGATCAAGTAAAATCTGTAACAACATGCGCAGAACACCTCTGGCTGTCACCTATAGCTCCCAGCTGAATCCACTGAAACATATCATCAAAGATCTACAATCCATCCTGGACAATGATACCACTTTTTCACAGGCCGTGGCCGGAAAGCCTCTCCTGGCCTACCAATAGCCCCCAGCCTCAAATGGATACTCACCAGCAACCACATATTGTACAACAATGACACCAACTCCAGACCCTGCACGAAACCCAAGATGCCAACTCTGAACACATATTAACCCAGGTAACACTATCACAGCAGCCAACAATATCAACTACATACAACATCCAGGGTTCATTCACATGCTCTTCTTCCAATGTAATGTAGGCCATCATCTGCCAGCAATGTCCCTTTGCTGTCTACATAGGACAAACAGATCAATCTATAAGGAAAATAATAAAAGGATATAAATCTGACATTAGAAATGGCAACATTCAGAAACCAGTAGAACATTTCAACCTTTCAGGATATTCTGTATCTGACCTTAAGACTGGCATACTTCTAAAAAAGATCTTCAAAAGAAAACTCCAGCATGAAACTGCTGAACTGGAACTCATCAAAAAACGTTAACACCATCACCCTAGGTCTGAACAAAGATAATGGCTTTATGGCACACTACAACTATCTATGAACTTGACTGTTCTCAGGTCATTCTGTTTTTTCACACATACCTCAGTCGTCAGTAGTCTGAACGATAATGCTATTAACACTCTGTTTCTATACCCTTTCTCATAATATCATCCTCATATATAATACTATTACTCATTGCCTGTATTACACTTCATGCATCTGATGAAGTGGGACTCTGTCCTCAAAAACTTATGCCTCAATAAATTGGTTAGTCTGTAAGGTGCCACCTACCTCTTGACATTTTTGCAATATCCCTATGCTGGCACAAATGGGCAGACTGAATGGACCAAGTAGTCATTTTCTGTCAATATCTTCTAGGTTTTTATGCTAAAACAAGTAATAATTTCTCCATCCACCTTGACATTTTCATTTTTTTAAATAGTTGGATAAGACCTGAATGAATGAACCATGGTAAATCATTTTTTTAAATTCTGCAACAAACATGTTCCATTTGTTAAGAATGTGAACTGGCTTCATTTATTATTATTATTATTATTATTATTATTATTAATAATTATTATTATAACCAAGGCAACAGTGACTAGCTTGGTAGAAAAGGGATGGATGGGGCATATACATACACATATTGAATACTCCATTGCTGTGAACTGAGTGGAATCTATATAGCACCATAGCTTTATTTAGTCATAATAACCTAACAAGAAACCTAGACTTAAGAACCCAAGCACACCTAATATACATAATTACATAGCTCTAACCTGATCTTCTCCCCCAGCAGAAGGAGGTAGAGTGAGGGTTAGAGGAAGGAACCTCTGTAATATAATTTTAGCAAATAGTCTTCGAGACCCTTCAGACCACTGTGAGAAATGAAGGTGGCCAGTCCTGAACCTTAAAGGGCATGGCTAATAAGTATTTCAAATAAATAAATAAATAAATAAATACATACATACATAAATATCATGATTTACAAGGGTTTGTCTATTTGCTGCTCCATTGGAGCTAGTCCAGCCCAGGCAACAAACATATTCTGGTCATTCCAGAGAATAGGGATGTGCAGAGGCAAATTTTTCGTTTTACTTTGTCCATTCATTTCATAGGTCACCGACCTTCATTCAGTTTGGAATAAACAAAAAAAATGTAGTTTATTCGTTTCATTCATTTTGCCATTTTCAGCAATCCTGAGACCCCCAATAAATTCACTGCAAAAAACCCCAAAATGTGTGTCAGGGCTGGGACCTGGCCCTGCAGACAATCCCGAAATTGAGGCTCCTCATTGATCTATGGTCGTATATAAAAATGGCACTGTCCACTTGCAAAGAAGGTGCCGCAGTGGCATCACTACAGCACGTCTTTCCAGAGAACAGTGTCATTTTTTAGCGATTCAAAAAGAATGAAGACATTGGAAGGCCTAGTCCTTGTTGATGGGCCCAAGCCTCAGGGTGGATCCCAGCATCAGGCCTGGGCCTCAGTGATGGAACCATGCCTCATTCTGAGCCCTAGTGTTGGCCCTGGGCTTTAGTCTGGGCCTTGGCAATGGGCCAGGCCTTCATGTTGGGCCTGGGTCTTAGTGACAGGACCCAGTCTCACTCTGAGCCCTAGGTTTGGGCTCCAGCATTGGGCCTAGGCCTTGGCGATAAGACATGTTCTTGAGCTAGGCCCAATTGTCAGGATGGAGCTGGCCTTGGGCTAGGAACCGGCATCAGGCCTAGGCCTGGGTCTTGGTGATGGGACCCAGCCTCAGGAGCCTAGGCCTACATGACAGAATGGGTGCCAGTATTGGGCCTGGATCTTGGTGACAGAAGCTGGTCTCAGGTCGGGCCCGGCATCGGGCCAGAATGTAGGCCTGGTTTTGTTGATGGGACTAGGACTCCAGCATCAGGCCTAGGCCTTAGCCATGGGACTAGGCTGAGGTCTGGTCTTGCCAGAGGCCCTTATTTTTTTTTTAAATGCATGAACACATAAAAATAAAAAAATATTCAGGTATTTTCGTTGGATACTATTTTCAGTTTGTTTCATTCGGAATGAACTGAAAATGGCCTCATTTGTTGTATTTTATGCATTTGTTTTACATGAATGCACATCTCTACCAGAGAAGTCCTTAGTTCAGGTAGTTGTGATCATCCTCAGAACTAATCTGCCACTCAGGCTTGGGTACCCACACTTTGCCCCCTTTGCTGCAATAAGTCATATGGAATGTAATCATAATATATAACAATCTTGCCATATCCAGTTGAATAACCCTGCACAGTCAAAAAATGTTATGACTTCAATCTAATGGTCACAACTACCTATGGTCAGTCGAGTGAATGCATGTGCTCAGTCACCATTACACTTGGAAAGGTGGGTGGGTGGGTAGTTTTCTAGTGCCAGTGACATAAGAGGCAGGAGGAAGAGGCCAGTACCCTATTCGATGCCCCTCCTTTATCCCCTGAATGGCTCTATCTCCCTCAGTCATTGCATCCCACATTTCTACATTTCCATGATGGAAAGCCAAGAGCACCACCCATAAGAGTTGATGGGAAGAGCAATGCAGGCTGAACCTGTAGGCCATTGCTTCCAGTTTTTTACCTGGTGAACTTGGAAGTGCTGGATGGAGCCATGCCACATGGCTGCACAGTCCAGTGGTGCCTTCCTGGCCATGCTGCTAACCCCAAGTAATTGTGTAGGCAATTACCTGGGGTTGCCTCTGTGGCTATGCGGCCCACCATCTCTGCCAGGAAATTGTGTAGGCAATCTGACTCAGCCATCCTAGTCCAGGACTGTCCTGGGGGGGGAGGGGTGAACCATGCTGTTCGTCCTGGTTCCCATTCTTTAGAACAGCTTGCAGTGACATTGAGTATTATGCCAGTGGGATGAAGCTGCTATAGTAGAGGCTGTGCCCCATACTCCTGCCACTATTTCTGATTTGCTATCTGACCTAATGCTACTGCCTCTCTCTCTCTCCCCTCCTCCCACTGGGGTGTTCTTCATGGTCATGACCTGGCTCACTCTTCAACCTTGGAGGAAGGTGCAGGAAAAATGGATGATCTACTCCCTACAGCTGTTCAACCTCTGGGAGGGGGGTGGACCTCAGGTCCTGCAAAGGTAAGCATCCTGCAAAGGTGAGCTTGACCCAGTCTTTATCCTTTACCCCTACATCGAGATGTAAATGAGGTCTCCCAATCGAGCTGGGTGTTTTGGTGCCCTAGATGCAAATAGTGTTCAAACACCCTATGTGGTGCCACAGATAAATGATTTAGATTCACACAGGGGTTGATTCATCCATTTAGAATCTGGCAAGGAGGCTGACCTGAGTAGCTATTTGGGAAGTTTGCGTGAATATCTTATTTACTTTCCTTAGTTTGAAATGTGGCTCTTTGGTTGTCCAAACAGAGATGAATAGGATGAAAATAAGCATATGGAGGAATTTTATGCAACCCTTTTAAAATATGTCTCATTCATATTCATACAGGCAACACCACTCTGATGATTATAAGTAACATCTGGAAATGGTTCTTTTCTGCTGTCATGTTCTATGTTCAGCTTTCTATTGAGTAACATCTATCCTGCCCATTCAGATAAGGCATAGGCATCTGCGCCAGTAAAGCAGGTTTTTCCCTTATACAGAGCATTCAATATACAACCGCTTCACTGCTTTCATTATTTTCATTTATGATATTTTACTTGAGCAATATTGTAATGCCCTTAACGGACATTGCCCCTGCCCCAGAGAGCTTACAGGCTAAGGGGTGAATTTTAAAAGGGTTCTTGGTATTAAAAGGCCCATAAATGTGAGTATATGGCCTGAGTGTGGGCAACTTTTATTTTAAAACTGGAAAATTATGTGCATATATGCATGTGTCTGAGCAACGGGGCAGATATGGGATGGGTCAGGGCTTTCCAGGTCAGGGTGAAAATTCCGATTTTAAAACCAGCAAACGCAGCATGCATGTGTATATTTACTTCTGCTGTTTTTCAGGTATAAGTTAGAATAAAATTTGTTATAGCCAAAAACTGACTGGATGAGGGGTCTGGGTAAACTGGTGGAATGCAGGCTGAAGAACCAGAGATAGACTGGGTACACTGGTGGACTAAGAGGTCAAACTGTTTATTTCCTTCATACACGCATATTTTAAAATGTGTTCACTTGTACATGTAAAAGCTGTCAAGTCCTAAGGAAAGGTATGTAAATAAAATTTCCTTACGGAACCACTTAAAATTAGAAGCACACATATGCTAGGATTGCCAACTGTCTGGATTTTTTATGGATTGTCCAGATTTATGCTTTTGTGGTTAGAAGCCAGAGGCAGTGCTGACAAACTGGAAATTATTCGGATTTTTATCCTCTATGTCATAAGAACATAAGAAATTGCCATGCTGGGACAGACCAAAGGTCCATCAAGCCCAGCATCCTGTTTCCAACAGAGGCCAAAAACCAGGCCACAAGAACCTGGCAATTACCCAAACACTAAGAAGAACCCATGCTACTGATGCAATTAATAGCAGTGGCTATTCCCTAAGGGGCAGATTTTAAGAGCCCTGCTCGCCGGTGCGCCTATTTTACATAGGCCTACCGGCGCGCGCAGAGCCCCGGGACTCGCGTAAGTCCCGGGGTTCTCCGAGGGGGGCGTGTCGGGGGCATGTCGGGGGGCGGTCCCGGTCGTCGCGGCGTTTTTGGGGCGTGTCGGCAGCGTTGTGGGGGCGGGTACGGGGGCGTGGCTACGGCCCGGGGCGATCCGGGGGCGTGGCCGCACCCTCCGTACCCGCCCCCAGGTCTGGGGGCGGGTACGGAGGTACGGAGGTACGGAGGTACGGAGGGCGGGTACGGAGGTACGGAGGTACGGAGTCTGAAAATCCGCCCCATAGGGGCGGATTTTCAGACTCCGCGAATAGGCCTACTTTTGTTTGCGCTCCAGGCGCAAACAAAAGTACGCTGGATTTTAGTAGATATGCGCGGAGCCGCGCGTATCTGCTAAAAACCTGGATCGGCGCACGCAAGGCTATCGATTTTGTATAGCCGGCGCGCGCCGAGCCGCGCAGCCTACCCCCGTTCCCTCCAAGGCCGCTCCGAAATCGGAGCGGCCTTGGAGGGAATCCTCTAACGCCCTCCCCTCACCTTCCCCTCCCTTCCTCTACCTAACCCACCCGCCCGGCCCTGTCTACACCCCCCCTTACCTTTCTCCGGGGATTTATGCCTCCCGGAGGGAGAAGTAAATCCCCGCGCGCGAGCGGGCCTCCTGCGCGCCGGGCCGCGACCTGGGGGCGGGTACGGAGGGCGCGGCCACGCCCCCGTACCCGCCCCCAAAACGCTGCCGACACGCCCCCGAAACGCCGCGACGACCAGGCCCGCCCCTGACACGCCCCCGACACGCCCCCTCGGAGAACCCCGGGACTTACGCGAGTCCCGGGGCTCTGCGCGCGCTGGTAGGCCTATGTAAAATAGGCTCACCGGCGCGCAGGGCCCTGCTCGCCTAAATCCGCCCGGTTTTGGGCGGATTTAGGCGAGCAGGGCTCTGAAAATCCGCCCCTAAGTATAATTGATTAATAGCCATTAATGGACTTCTCCTCCAAGAACTTATCCAAACCTTTTTTGAACCCAGCTACACTAACTGCACTAACTACCTTCTCTGGCAACAAATTCCAGAGCTTTATTGTGCGTTGAGTGAAAAAGAATTTTCTCCGATTAGTCTTAAATGTGTTACTTGCTAACTTCATGGAATGCCACCTAGTCCTTCTATTATTCGAAAGTGTAAATAACCGAGTCACATCTACTCGTTCAAGACCTCTCATGATCTTAAAGACCTCTATCATATCCCCCCTCAGCCGTCTCTTCTCCAAGCTGAACAGCCCTAACCTCTTCAGCCTTTCCTCATAGGGGAGTTGTTCCATCCCCTTTATCATTTTGGTTGCCCTTCTCTGTACCTTCTCCATCGCAACTATATCTTTTTTGAGATGCGGCGACCAGAATTGTACACAGTATTCAAGGTGCGGTCTCACCATGGAGCGATACAGAGGCATTATGACATTTTCCATTCTATTAACCATTCCCTTCCTAATAATTCCTAACATTCTATTTGCTTTTTTGACTGCAGCAGCACACTGAGCCGACGATTTTAAAGTATTATCCACTATGATGCCTAGATCTTTTTCCTGGGTGGTAGCTCCTAATATGGAACCTAACATCATGTAACTACAGCAAGGGTTATTTTTCCCTATGTGCAACACCTTGCACTTGTCCAAATTAAATTTCATCTGCCATTTGGATGCCCAATCTTCCAGTCTTGCAAGGTCCTCCTGTAATGTATCACAGTCTGCCTGTGATTTAACTACTCTGAATAATTTTGTATCATCCGCAAATTTGATAACCTCACTCGTCGTATTCCTTTCCAGATCATTTATATATATATTGAAAAGCACCGGTCCCAATACAGATCCCTGAGGTACTCCACTGTTTACCTTTTTCCACTGAGAATATTGACCATTTAATCCTACTCTCTGTTTCCTGTCTTTTAACCAGTTTGTAATCCACGAAAGGACATCACCTCCTATCCCATGACTTTTTAGTTTTCGTAGAAGCCTCTCATGAGGGACTTTGTCAAATGCCTTCTGAAAATCCAAATACACTACATCTACTGGTTCACCTTTATCCGCATGTTTATTAACCCCTTCAAAAAAATGAAGCAGATTTGTTAGGCAAGACTTCCCTTGGGTAAATCCATGTTGACTGTGTCCCATTAAATCATGTCTTTCTATGTGCTCTACAATTTTGATCTTGAGAATAGTTTCTACTATTTTTCCCGGCACTGAAGTCAGGCTCACTGGTCTATAATTACCCGGATCGCCCCTGGAGCCTTTTTTAAATATTGGGGTTACATTGGCCACCCTCCAGTCTTCAGGTACAATGGATGATTTTAATGATAGGTTACAAATTTTAACTAATAGATCAGAAATTTCATTTTTTAGTTCCTTCAGAACCCTAGGATGCATACCATCCGGTCCAGGTGATTTGCTACTCTTTAGTTTGTCAATCTGGCCTACTACATCTTCCAGGTTCACTGATTTCGTTCAATTCGTCTGAGTCATCACCCCTGAAAACCATCTCCGGAACTGGTATCTCCCCAACATCCTCATTAGTAAACACGGAGGCAAAGAATTCATTTAGTCTTTCTGCAATGGCTTTATCTTCCCTAAGAGCCCCTTTAACCCCTCTGTCATCTAATGGTCCAACCGACTCCCTCACAGGTTTCTTGCTTTGGATATATTTAAAAAAGTTTTTATTATGAGTTTTTGCCTCTATGGCCAACTTCATTTCAAATTCTCTCTTCGCCTGTCTTATCAATGTTTTACACTTACCTTGACAATGCTTATGTTTTATCCTATTTTCTTCAGATGGATCCTTCTTCCAATTTTTGAAGGATGTTTTTTTGGCTAAAATAGCCTCTTTTACCTCACCTTTTAACCATGACAGTAATCGTTTTGCCTTCCTTCCACCTTTCTTAATGCGCGGAATACATATGGACTGCGCCTCTAGGATTGTATTTTTAAACAATGTCCAAGCCTGTTGAACACTTTTAACCTTTGCAGCTGCACCTTTCAGTTTTTTTCTAACTATTTTCCTCATTTTATCAAAGTTTCCCTTTTTAAAATTTAGTGTTAGAGCTGCAGATTTACTTATTGTCCCCCTTCCAGTTATTAGTTTAAATTTGATCATGTTATGATCACTGTTGCCAAGTGGCCCCACCACCGTTACTTCTGTCACCAAATCTTGCGTTCCACTAAGAATTAAATCTAAAATAGCTCCCTCTCTTGTAGGTTCCTGAACCAATTGCTCCATGAAGCAGTCATTTATTACATCCAGGAACTTTATGTCTCTAGCAAGTCCTGATGTTACATTTACCCAGTCAATATTGGGGTAATTGAAATCTCCCATTATTATTGCACTGCCAAATTGGTTTGCTTCCCTGATTTCTCTTAGCATTTCATCATCTGTCTGACCATTTTGTCCAGGTGGACGGTAGTATACTCCTATCACTATACTCTTACCTAACACACATGGGATTTCTACCCATATAGATTCTACTGAGCATTTACTCTCTTGTATGATCTTTATCCTGTTGGACTGTATACCCTCCCGGACATAAAGTGCCACACCTCCACCAAGTTGATCCTCCTTATCATTGCGATATAATTTGTACCCTGATATAGCACTGTCCCATTGGTTATCCTCCTTCCACCAAGTCTCTGTGATGCCAATTATGTCAATCTCATCATTTGCTGCTAAACACTCTAACTCTCCCATCTTACTTCTTTGACTTCTGGCATTGGCATACAGACATTTCAAAGTGTTGTTTTTGCTTGTTTTAACAACCGGCTTTTCACTTGTTTGGGATAATTTGGTAATCATTATGTAACCCTTAAAGTTCAATTTTCTTTATGACTCCTTGTGTCTGAAACCTGCACTTTGATTCCCAACCCAGTATCAGAAATGAATCCACACGCTCTTTAGTGAGTAACAGTTTTATCTTTACTGGAATGAATGACTGAAATAAATCTGTTCACTTCCTAAGCATCTGCATTTGTCATATAAACACATGTATATAGTACAAGAGAAAACTCAACTTTGTCATAAACTCATGTTAAGTATTTCAACCAGAATCAGCATGTGATATATCACCCGACCTTAAGCAGTCTCTAAACAAGCAAAGTCCCAGATTGTATCCTACTGTGTGTCCATTTGAATTTAGAACTGAAGAGGGCGTCAGTACTGCTGCTTCAACTGCCAAATCCACAATACAGCAGCCTCTATCCGAAAGAAGAGCTTCAAATCCTGACAGGGCACAGTTCAACTACTCCCAAGTCGTCCACAGCAGGGTTCCAGAAAAGAGAACCTTAATCAGCACAGATAATATTTATTAGTTCAGAGCAGGGCAGGAACTCTGTTCAGGCTGAGCAGTGATCTGTTCGCACATGCTCAATACAATCCAATTTTGAATCTCCTTTCCCCCCCCCCTCAGCTCTTAAAGAGACAGCACTCTATTGTCAGTCTTTTCATGTCACAATGATGATTCAACATTTCTCTGCCCTAGTTCCTAGAGGTATGTTACAATTAGCTTTGGTGATTTTTTACATATAGGCATATGAACTATGTTTGCTTTTGATGGAACCTCTCTGTTGGGATGCCCTAACTCTCCTGTTTCATTAGTATCCTTCAAGGATACATTTCTCCGAACCATGCATGTCCTGCTCTGCCTGCAGCATGCATTTTACCCAATCCCTTGTGAGCTGGGGTGGGCCAACCAGGCAATCACCTAGGGCACTAGCTAATAGGGCGCTGGTTGGCTCCTTCCAGATCCAATGGCGAAAGAGGGAGCAGGCTGTCTGGCTGCCCAGTGGAGCCCAACCCGCCGGCAGCTGAAGGTGGCAGGAGATCGCAGGGCCAGCGGCGAAGCCCAAAACGCCGATGGTTGAAAATACCAGAAGGCCATGGGTTGCCAAGCATGGCGCAACCAAAGTGAATTAAATCAAAGATCATCTGGTGAGGTCAGGAGGTAAGTGTAAGAGAGAGAGAGGGTGTGAGGGAGAGCATGTGAGAGTGGGGGCTTGTGTGTGTAAGGGACAGCATGTGAGTGAGTGAGAGCTTGCATATGTATGGGAGAACATGTGATAGTACAAGCTTATGTGTGTGTGGGAGAGCATGAAGGAGGGAGCTTGTGTGTGTGTATGAGAGAGCATGTGAGAGCTTGTGTGAATGTACATGGGAGATCATGTAAGAATGCAAGCTTGTGTGCGTGAGAGAACACGAGAGAGTGAGTGCTTATGTGTGTGGGAGAGCATGTGAGTTACAGATCATGTGTGAGTGAGAACTTGTGTGTGTGAGCATAAGACAGTTTGAGAGAGAGAGGTAGTGTATGTGTGTGTGTGTATGCGTGTGGGAGGGAGGAAGGAAAGAAGATGGGAGGAGAGTGGAGAAACAGAAAGAGAAAAGAGACCCTGATAGAGGAATTAGAAGACCAACAAGGGGAAAGTGGAAAAAAGAGACCAGGACCAACTGATTGGAAAAACAAGATCAGACAACAAAGGTAAAAGAAATAAAATTATTTTGAGTTTTTAGCAATTGTGATATGTCATCTCTGAGAATGTGAATTTTAATATTTTTTGTATTTTGCTTTTTCTTTAAAATTCCACTGTTATGGTTTCTTAGGCTTTCTATTTTGATTTGTCTACACGTTTCTGTTTCTAATTTGTAGTCCCTTATTTCTGTAAGGGCTAGTGCGGGTTCTGCCTGTGTGTGACTGAGGTGTAGTTTATCCATAGAGATCTGTAGCAGTCTAGGTTGTTTTGTTTGCACATTGGTTGGTATATTAGTGTTACAGGGTGTAATATTTTTATTGCTGAATTTTCATAAATAAGGTTGCTGCTGTTTGAGTCCTGAGAATTATTGCTGTGATTGTATGGTATGACAAGATTCTAGGTATCTTTTTTTTTGCAGGGGTTTGTGTTACTTCACAAAATATTTGGCAGTGGAGGGAGTTTGTTTTGCTGAGATGACACCAGAATTAGAAAAACAAATTTTTTTTGCATATTCAGTTGTAATGTGAATTGTCCTAATTCTGCTCTGCATCTGTTTTTATGATTCTTATGATTATTGCTGTTTTATTGTATTTATGATGCTCTCTGCCTTTCTGGAGAGAGGATTCATGAAAAAAAATACATGGATATTTGTTTTATTACATGGTTAAGAGCATAAGAATATAAGAAGTTGCCATATTGGGTCAGACCAAAGCTCCTTCAAGCACGGCATCCTGTTTCCAACAGTGGCCAATCCAGGTTACAAGTACCTGGCAAGTACCCAAACATTAAGTAGATCCCATTCTACTAATGCCAGTAATAGCAGTGGCTATTTCCTAAGTCAACCTGATTAATAGCAGTTAATGGACTTCTCCTTCATGAATTTATGCAAACCTTTTTTAACACAGCTACACTAACTGCACTAACCACATCCTCTGGCAACAAGTTCTAGAGCTTAATTGTGCGTTGAGTGAAAAATAATTTTCTCCGATTTGTTTTAAATGTGCTACTTACTAATTTCATGGAGTGCCCCTTAGTCCTTCTATTATATGAAAGAGTAAATAACAGATTCACATTTACCCATTCTAGACCTCTCAAGATTTTGTAGGTCTTTATCATATCCCTCCTCATCCATCTCTTCCCGAAGCTGAACAGCCCTAACCTCTTTAGCCTCTCCTCATAGGGGAGCCATTCCATCCCCTTTATCATTTGAGTCACCATTCTCTGTAACTTCTCCAGTGCAACTATATCTTTTTTGAGATGCGGCGACCAGAATTGTACACAGTATTCAAGGTGCGGTCTCACCATGGAGCAATAGAGGCATTATGACAATTTTATTCACCATTCCCTTCCTAAAAATTCCTTAAATTCTGTTTGTTTTTTTGACTGTCACAGCACACTGAGCCGATGATTTCAATGTATTATCTACCATGACACCTAGATCTTTTTCCTGGGTGGTAGCTCCTTATATGGAACCTAATATTGTATAACTACAGCATGGGTTATTTTTCCCTATGGGGTAGATTTTAAAAGCCCTGCGCTGGTGCGCCTATTTTGCATAGGCTGCCGGCGCGCGCAAAGCCCCGGGACGTGTGTAAGTCCCAGGGCTTTGCTTGGGGGGCGTGTCGAGGGCGACCAGGCATTCGGGGGCATGTCTGGGGTCGTGGCGGCGGTCCGTAGGCAGGGCCGTAGGTGTGATGGCAGTCCGGGGGCAGGGCCGAGTGGTCCAGCACAGCAGCCGGCGACGCGCAAGTTACGCCTGCCTCTTGCAGGCGTAACTCAACGGAATAAGGCAGGGGAGGGGGATTTAGTTAGGGCTGGGGGGTGGGACAAAAAAAAGTTCCCTCCGAGGCCGCTCCGAACGGAGACAGGCTACGCGGCTCGGCGTGCGCAGGCTGCCGATTTTGCGCAGCCTTGCGGGCGCCAACCCCAGATTTTAAAAGATACGTGCGGCTACGCACGTATCTTTTAAAATCCAGCGTACTTTTGTTCGCGCTGGTCGCGCGTACTTTTTTAAAATCTGCCCCATATGTATCACCTTGCACTTGTCTACATTAAATTTCATCTGCCATTTGGATGCCCAGTTTTCCAGTCTCTCAAGGTCCTCCTGCAATTTATCACAATCCGCTTGTGATTAACTACTGTGAATAATTTTGAATAATATGCAAATTCGAATACCTCACTCATCGTATTCCTTTCCAGATCATTTATAAATATAGTGAAAAGCACTGGTCCAAGTACAGATCTCTGAGGCACTCCATGCTTTTCCACTGAGAAAATTGACCATTTAATCCTGTTCTCTGTTTCCTGTCTTTTAATCAGTTTGCAATCCACAAAAGGATATCGCCTCTTATTCAATGATTTGATGTTGGATCTGATGTTTCTGTTATGTTCTTTGTTTGCTTTTTATATTATATTCTACTTGTATATTTATAAACTGCAATAAATATAAAATTAATATATATTAATAAGGAATTTTTACTGTTGGTAAGTGCTTGAAATAAGTGAGTGAAAAAAAATGTTAAGGTTCACTCATGATGCATAACTGTTGCTGCAGACTACTTAGAAATCCGTCAGGTGCACTCTAAGGCATTACTTATCGATAAAAGTACAACTAGTACTGCCCACACATGTTAACCTTGAGCCCACCCAAAAAAATCAGTTCTGGTTTCTTCACTGGTATGAGAAAGCCTGCATATGTGTATGAGAGACAGCGAGGCCTACATGTTTGTGTGAAAGCCTGCATTTGTATATGAGAGAGCATGCATGTGTGTTTGAGAGAGACAGCCTGCATGTGTAAGAGAGAGACAGCAAGCTTGCATATATGTGTGTGAAAGTCTGCATGCGTATGAAAGGGAGTGAGCCTGCATATGCGTGAAAGTCTACATGTGTATGAGAGCAAGTGAGCCTGTGTGTGTGTGTGTGTTTGTGTGAGGGAGAGTCAGTATGTGTGTGTGAGCATATGTGTGAGGAAGAGAGAGGGTGTGTACGTATGAAGGAGAGAGAGGAAGTGTGTGTGTGTGAGAGCGCATGTGAGGGAATGTATAAAAGAATTATGAGTGTGTGTGTAAGAGAGAGAATAAAGTCTGTGTGGCTCCCCCAAATCCATGACAATCTCAGGGTAACTGGAAATCAAAAGATTTCAGGTATGGAGAGTGGGAGATTTTTTTAAAACCTTATTCATTTTAATTTTTAGATGCTGTTTTGCAATATTTTATTGTGTTTGGGAAATATTAGAACACATTTATTTTAGTTTTTAATTATTGGATATTCTGTTTATCAGCTGTTTTGACATTCTTTTTATTAGTATGATTTTAATATTATGAATAATTGTTTATATCTCTTGATTTTACTGCTTGATGTTTTGTGAGAAATGATATTTCTGTTTTTCCATTGTTGCACTGCATAATACAGTTGTGCTTGTTGAGGTTTCCAGTTCAATTTTTGTTGGCAAGTTTGGAGTGTTTGTGTGTGTGGGGAGGGTGCCCCAAATTACTAGCCTACCCTGGGCACTGACTGCTCCTGTTCCCTTCCCCCTCCCCGCTCTGCTGGTCCTGCTGCCTGGCTGTTTCACCGTGACTGTCTCTATTCTCTCCCCTGGGCCCCAGCCCTCGATTAGGGCAAAGGAGCTGGAGACTCCTGCTGCTCCTGGCCCACTGCTGCCTGCCTGTGACCCAGCTTGTCTCCCTGACTTGCTTAGTCCTGTGCTGCTCATTCTGACTTCCAGCTGCTGCTGCCGCCAGTGCTGCTCAATCGCATTATTGAGGACCAGGAATGGACACTAGCACTGCACTAAAAATGGTAAATAAATACCATGGGTTTATTGGTGGGGTTGCTGCTCCTAACTGTTGAGTGTTGAAGTTCTTGGCCTTGGTTTGGGGGTACTGGGGTGGGGAGAGCCGTACTATTGCCTTTAATGTGGGGGGGGGGGGGGGGGGGGGGGGGGGGGGGGCATTGGAGAGAAGTGTGTGCATTGCAATTCTGCTGGGTTTGGTCCTAGGGAAGAGGGGGCATTGGGCAGAAGAAAGGGGGTGAGGAGGGGGAAGTGTAAGGACACCATTGGTGAAATTTTACTCAGCCCATCCAAGTGTTTGGAGTTTTCATAGTAGAAAGTTGGCAACCCTAACATACGCACGCTAGACGTATTTTATATTATTCCTGCACACCTATGTGGACGATTTAAAATTCCAGTGTGTGTGTGCTCATGTATGCTCGTTTTAAAGCTATGGTCCCTGTGAATACCCAAGGTGATGCCTTGGGTAAACAAAGGACTTGATTTCCTAAGCATTTTTTCCCTATAGACACAGAAACAGGCCCAAAGTGATCTTGCCCAAGGTCACAAAGAGGGTCAGTGGGAGAAGGAGAATTTCAATCCCAAGTTCACAACAGCATGGACCACATCAGCACAGGACCGCAAAAGTAGGGATAGTGGGAAATACCACTATCCCTACCTCAACAGCCCACAGAATAACAAACTCAGTCCAAGAAGGTAAGGTGAAGACAGGAAGGTGAAACACAGGAACAAATAGGAAAAGGATGAAGATGAGACAAAGGAGAGCAAAAAGGAACCCAGAACAAGCAATACAGGAACGAGATTGGAAGAAACACGAGATCAGACTCAAATTGTACCGTCAGGAAGCCAGCCCTAAACTTGAAGTTAGCTAGTTCAGTCAATCAGGGCTGGCCGGAGTAGATCAAACGAGCTAGCTGTGAAAACAGATCCAAAGACGATTCAGCTATGATACTCAAGATACTTGAAAACCTTGACTGACTGGAAAGTTTACTGTGCAAGTCACCAAGCTAGAAAAGCCTCAATGCCCCCGTTCAAGAGTGGCAGAGTCTTTTTTAATAAGAAAAAAGAAGTGTCTCCTGTTTCATCTGAGCTGCTCTCCTTTCAGCTCCATTGTGTGACCTGTGGTCCTTAGTCTTCTTCACCTGCTGCTTTTGCTTTATTGAATATTTCTCTCCTATCCCCTTCTCCCTTCCTCCTTCTAGTGGGAACATTCTGAGCTCCTTGATCCTCTCTGTGTTGAAATCTTGGTAAAGGTCCTGCATTAATTTTGGTAGCTCTCTTCTGGTCTGCATCCATACATTGAAAGGTATGACCTCCAAAACCAAATACTGTACATGACATGTGGTCTCACCAAAGAGCTGTACAAAGAATTTTACCTTCTTTTTCCTGTTGCTGATGCATCTCCTAGGCCCCTTATCTATTTGACGGCTGCCATTTCTTTCCCTCCTACTTGATAAACGCTTATCGGGTTTCTGCACCCCAAATGTATGACTTCACACTTTTTTAAAAAATTCTAATGTGCCCTTACCATTCTTCCAGTCTTTTCAATTGACTTTTTCTTTTCTCACCCCGTTCCATTCCATCTACTTGGTTATAGATTTTTTTTGTTCCCTGCAAACAGGAATGTATACCCTTCAAATCCTTCTGAAATGTTATTTACAGAGATTTTGAAAAGGATAACTAAAATCTGATTGTCAGTGCTATCAATCGACTTGGATATTGAGACAGAGTATGCTTTTGGCATGTTCACAATTGTCTAATTTTTGGACTCAACGCTTAGGGCAACAAGAACATTTCAAATCAACAAGAGGTTTTCAAATTTAGTTTATTTGGCTTCTTAAAAGTCAAATGTTCCTGTGAGAAGCAATATGCCCTCTATCTGTAATAACTAGCATCTCCTCCAACACAGGAAGAGAGCCTTCTTTTATAATTAAAACATACAGTATTGCCGAAACTTCCAGAAAGGTGTAACCGCCCACAAACACATGATGCTGTTGTCATGACAATCTATCCTGTATAGGAAATGCTTGTGAGGACCTCCCTCAACTAAGAATTCTTCTAACCCTGTTCCTCCTCCCACCATAAAAAAGTTCCTTTATCAATCATGACTTTGCTGGCTTTGTTCTTCTGTTCTTCTCTTGATATTCTTTGTTGTATAAACAGGTAACAAGTCTGGTGTTTGAATAGAAGCTCAGCATGAATTCCATTTCTTGGCACCAGGGTTTACTTGAAAACTGTAACCTCACAGGATCTTCTTTTCAACTGATTCCTGTTCGTTGAAAGAGGCATCTGCAAGACAAAAGCCTGCAGCCTGGACAGTATCTCTGTATTGTGGTGCAAATGTTGCCATTAAATAGGCCTCTTTCCTGTTGTTGCCAGCAAATCTGTCTCAGGGATTTTCTGCAAGTCATGCTCAGAAAAACACTCAAAGTTCATTCACCTTTGACAGGCTACAATACAGCAGAGGCATCTGGGAATTCTTGGTTGTCTGCTCGGCCTATTCTTCACAATCCCAAGTGAGGCTCTCATTTTTTAAAATAGACTTTACAATGTGCCTCAGCATAAAAATCAGACACTGCTGCTATGAGCCAATCAGTGCACTGAGTACCAAATTATGCCCCTTTTCTCTGTACATGCTGATTTCCTAACCCTTTTACTGCTTTCCCCCTCCCTCAGGCTTACTGCAGTGGAAAGTGCAAAATACAGGAACTCTGTTATTAAGCAAAGTACAATATAGCAAGTTTGCTTACCGTAAACGGTAGACAGCATGATGAATTAGCCATGACATGTAGATGATATCATCCAAAGGCACCAGAAGGATCCATCTGTTTAGCTCAGTAGAGCTTTTACTACTGAGCATGTGCAGGAGTTCCCACGCATGTGTTGCCTCGCAAGCCCTTCAGTCGATATTAGAGCTAAGTCTACTAGATAGTTGAATATCCAGGGAGGCAGATGGATATTCATGGTCAATTCATCCTGCTGTCTACGGAGAACACCATTTACGGTAAGCAAATTGGCTTTCTCTGTTGACAAGCAGGGCTGAATTAGCCATAACACATGGGCAGTCCCAAACTGAAGGTTGCAGTGGAATATTTACTGGAAAGCAAACTGGACCCCACCATGGAAAGTAGAATACCAACAAACAGACTACTTCAAACTGCTTGACCATAAATACTGTGTCTTCTGGATAGGTTGTCCAGATCAGTGGTTCTCAACCTTTTTTCTGTCCGGACACACCTGACAGATGGTTCTCATATGCGTGACACACTGACCCATGGTCGTCACAGGGCTAGATGTAAAAGTAAAGTTTGCATCCACGGGAACCCTCCTGACCCACAATAATGGATGTAAAGCAGAATTATGACATTCCCCATACAACTCACCCTACAAAAAAGATGTTCTGGTGTCATCTCTGTAACAGCAACTCAAACTCCTTCTACTTCCAGGCTCAATAGCTCTACTTATGAAAAGACAGCAGCTTACCACCAATGCATGTCCTCTTGAGAAAACACAACAAATAAGACTGATACAAACGCTTACATGCTAGTAAAATATCTCGGTAACAGACACAGAACCGACCTAACATACTCCCAGGATCTGTAGTAATGCACATAAACTAATCCGCACACAGTTACACCTGTATTATGGAATACACTCAAACAGGAGCAACCCTATCTATGAAAAGGCAACACTACAAATATTAAATCAGGTCCTAAAAACCAATACACCTCTTATTAGGAAAACAGAACTAGCAAGCAGCTATAGATCCCCACACAGAAATAATTGTAAAACTATACTAATAAGCAGAATAAATGTTTCAAAACAGCTATGAACAGAATAACATCCAACAATTAAAAACTCATAAAAACTATTAAAAATTCTCCAAACACCAATAAAATATTTCAAAAAAAGCAGACACATCACATAATATTAAATAATTAAAATGGCAGTCAATCAAGAAAAATAAACTTAAAAAGCCACCTTTACTTACCCCCTCCAGCAGCTCTCCTACTCCTCTTCCATGCAGGCTGTAGCACACACCAGAAGCAGCAGTAGTGGCTAAGCTCTATACTCATGGTCCTCTTCCTTAGGGCCCATGTCTCTCACACACACACACCATATCAGTCATGCCCCCATGACCAGTTTCTGTCTCTCACACACCAATCATCTCCCAAACTGTCTTTGACAAACACACCAGTCACCTTCCTGAACAGTTTCTCTCATGCCATACACACACACAGGCTTCCCACTCCTGTGTTCCATTTACATATATGGGCTTCTCACTCTCATAATCACTTTCTCTTTCTCACACACACTCACCAGTCTCTCACTGCCATGCTTGTTCTCTCCACATGCACAGGCTTCTCATTCCCATAATCACTTTCTTTCTCTCACACACATACACAAACACACACACCAGTCACCTGATCTCTCTCATGCATACACACACACAGGCTTCCCACTCCCATGTTCTCTTTCAGATATACAGGCTTCTCACTCCCATGCTGTGTCTCACACACACCCAGGTTTCTCACTCCCATGCTCACTCTTCATATGCACAGGCTTCTCATTCCCATAATACTTTCTTTCTCTTTCTCTCACACACACACATACACACACACTAGTCACCTGATCTCTCTCATGCATATACACACACAGGCTTCCCATTCCCATGTTCTCTTTCAGATATACAGGCTTCTCACTCCCATGCTGTGTCTCACACACACCCAGGTTTCTCACTCCCATGCTCACTCTTCACATGCCCATAATCACTTTCTTTCTCTCTCTCACATACACACAAATACACACCAGTCACCTGATCTCTCTCATGCATATACACACACACACACAGGCTTCCCACTCTCATGTTCTCTTTCTGATATACAGGCTTCTCCCTCCCATGCTGTCTCACACACACCCAGGTTCTCACTCCCATGCTCAGTCTCTTCACATGCACAGGCTTCTCATTCCCATAATCACTTTCTCTCTGTTACACACACACACACACACACACACACCAGTCTCGCTCTCATTTCCATGCTCGCTCTCCACGTGCACAGGCTTCTCATTCCCTGAATCACATTCTCTCTCTCTCTCACATTCACATACACACCAGTCACACAGTCACCTTACCAACCAGTCTCTCTCATACATGCACACACACACAGGCTTCCCACTCCCATGCTCTCTCTCACATAATCAGGCTTCTCACTCCCATGCTTTCTTTCACATACACCCCCACAACACCAGGCTTCTTACTCCCATGCTTTCTCACATACCCAGATTTCTCACTTCCATGCTTTTTCTCTCTTTCTCACACACACACACACACACACACACATACACATCAGTCACATCCCTGACTGTCTCACACTCTCACATACACATCAGTCATCTCCTTGAGCAGTCACTTTCATTGTCTCTCACATATACACAAACATCATCTCTCTGACCAGTTTCTCTCAATCAGACACATGCTCTGGATCAAATACATTCTCTCACTTACACACAGGCTCTCAATCACACACACATTCTCTCACTTACACACTGGCTGGCTGCTTCTCTCTCTTTCTCTCACTCACTTCCTCTCTTCTCCCCCCCCCCCAGCACAAATAGTAGCTGCTGCAGCCTCCTCCTCCAGCCCCCGCAGGCCAAGAAGGAAGAATTCCATTGACCGCGGGAGGCTCATGCTGCTTTCCCGATAACCGGCTGCTTCAACTGCTCGGGGGCCGATGCTGCTGCTGCCGCTGCTACTTTATCACGCGGCACGGCTCTTTTCTTCTTCCCGCGCACCGCGTATCACTTCCTGTTCCGGGTCGGGGGGGGGGGGATGCAGGCACGAGAAGAAGAAAAGGCCAGCCACGGGTGCCACAGCTTCTTTTAGCGCTGCTGCCGTTCCCGCTGGGCTTGAATGTGCTGATAGCCCGGCGGCAACGGCAGCAGGGAAGAAAGAGCAGCGGGAGAGACCGGGAGCACGCGACACACCAGCCGGTGCTTGGCGACACACCGGTGTGTCGCGACACACCGGTTGAGAACCGCTGGTCCAGATGGTAGTGAAACACACAGACGAGCAAGTCACAATTTTATAGATGACTGCTATGGAGAGCAATGAAAATGTATGGCTAAGACTTGATGAGCCTCGACAAAGTCTGTAACCAGAAAGCCAGCTATTGTACTGCAGTGTATGATACATCCCGCTAGCCGGCTAAACAAAGAACAAATGGCCACTGCTACCTACAGACCAATGGGTTAATAGACCACAGACAGCTGAGGAACATGACAATATGGTAGAGCTCTCCTCCAGTAACATGGTACAGCCCCCAACCTGTGCCTAACTCCAGCTCCCAGTCATTGCTGGTACCAGCTCCCAGCCAGTACCTATCCTGTACACAAAATCTGTAACAAGGTGGACAGCCAGGAAAGAGTGGAAAAAATGAGGCGGGATCTAGAAAAGCTCGAGGAATGGTCTATGGTCTGGCAGATAAATTTTATGCTAATAATTGCAGAATAATGCATTTAGGGTGCAAAAACCCAAGGGAAAGGTACAGTATTGGAGATGAATACTTCCCAGCACAAAGGAAGAGAAGGGTCTGGGGGTAATTGTATCTGATGACCTTAAGATGGCCAAATAGGTGGATAAAGTGACAGTAAAAGCCAAATAGATGCTTGGTTGCATAGGGAGGGGTATGATCAGCTGAAAAAGGGAGGTGATACTGCCCCTGTATAGGTCCCTGGTGAAATCTCACTTGGAATTCTGTGTACAGTTCTGGAGATTGCACCTTCAAAAGGATAAAAAAACAAGATGGAGTCGGTCCAGAGGGTGGCTACTACATTGGTCAGTGGTCTTCGAACTAAAGCATATGGGGATAGACTTAAAGATCTAAATATGTATATCGTAGAGGAAAGGTGAGATAGAGGAGATATGAAAGAGACATTCAAATATCTCAAAGGTTTTCATGTACAGGAGGTGAACCTTTTTCAATGGAAAGAAGGCTCTAAAACGAGGGGTCATAAAATGAAGTTGAAAGGGGTAGATTCAGGAGTAAACTTAGGAAATATTTCTCTGCAAAGAGGGTGATGGATGTGTGTGTGAGGGAGTGTACAGAAAACACCCTCAGACAAGCCTAAAGGACCGGGCACAGCTGTCTTGCCTAGTCCTCTTTAAGGTTGAGACCCACAGGGAATCCTGGAATATAAGTCCTCAGGGCCTAGAAAGGGTAAGCAGGGCCCAGGAAAAAGACAGAGTCCCACCCTATGAGAAGACCTGCTATGTTTAAGGTTGAGATTGACATTATTAAGACCTGCTATGTTTAAGTTTGGGACTTGCCTGAAGTCCACGTGAGCTGCCTCCAAATGACTGTTTTGCTTTTTACGATCCTTTGTTATTTGTAAGATACATGAAGCCAAGGTGAACTGCTTAATTTGTTTGGGTGTGCTATGCACTGTACTTTTGTTTATTTTCACTGTAAATAAACTATACTTAAGGAACAGTCTGAGTCTGCCTCCCTTGTTCCTCTGGCTGTTCCCAAGCCGCTACCGCTCCAGTTACCACATATGGGGGCAGAGTGGATGTCTTATCTAAGCGGTAAGCATAGACAAGAGCCCACAGCTGCTGCAAGAAAGAAGAAAAAACGTGCAGAGATTTTTTTCTCTTTTCCTGGGACTTCCCAAATCCACTATTCTAGCTTTTGCACCACAGGCCAAGGGGCCTATCCCCATCTGTACAGTCAGGGGTCAACCAGTGAGTAAGGGACGGACAGGCCAGCAGGTTTGTTTTTTGTTTTGTCCTGCTCTCCTATTCTCGGAGAGGTACATTTTGTGGAGGCAGCTCGCTTAATAGAAGAGATGGATCAAGTAATACAGGTCCTTCTTACAGGACAGCAACAACTACAAAATGCCCTGCAAACATAAATTGATCAACCGCAGGCATTATGAGAATAAGTGGTGCAGCAACAAACAGTGCTAACGCAGATCGTCCAAGCTTTGCAAACAGCCATGAATGGACCACTTTCAGTGTTACAGACACTCCCAAATGGGTTTTGAAAAACTCTGAGCACATAGCAAGACTGGCCAGAGGCACATAGAGAACACTGATGACTTAGCTGCATTGATTGTGGTGATGTTGGAGATGCACTGATGGTTTAGATACACCAATAATGCAGGTGCATCAAGTGCCAATGCAAGGAGTGCACCAATGATACAGATATATCGATGGTACAGATGTATCAATAATTCAGAAGCATCAGGTGCACCGATGGTGTCGATACATCGATGACATAGAAACATCAAGTGCATCTATTTTGCCGATTCATCAAGTGCACTGATGGTGCCAATGCTGAAACATTGAGTCTGAAGCATCAAGATGCATCGGGCAATGGTGCGGAGAGACCGATTGTGTCTGGACACTCCTACACTGGCGTCTCTTTGTGTCGATGGCACTGGAGGCTCCTGCGTCACACTTTCCACATCAACAGCACTAGGATGTTCCTGTGACATGCTTTCTGCGTCAAGGGCACCAGATGCTCCTGTGTTGACAAAACTCTTATCAATGCTGCTGGACACTCCTGCGTCGATGGCGGTTGCATCAACTATGTCAGATGCTCCTTTGTATTGGCACTTGTGCCAACTGTGTTGGATGCTCCTGTGTCAATGGTGATGGGCAATCCTACATTCTGAGACATCAGTTGGTGATATTTCTTCATCACTCAACCCCTGAAACTACAGTGGATCCTGAATCTGGCGCTGCAGGAAGGGGGAGTCTTGTGCAAGGTGCTCCTGCTCAACTCAAATGTATGGTAGGAGAGTGCCTGTCAGACCATAGAACCAAGACCTGTGGAAAAGAAAACAAAGAGAGCATGAAACATTAGTGTTTAGGGGCTGCCTAAGCAGAGATAAAAATATGAAAAAAATTGAAGCCCTAAGGCCAATATACAACATATTTCATGAGAGAGAGAGAGTACACATTTGTGCTACAGTGCAGACAAAAATAGACCGAGAGGCTTGTGAGGCAACACACGCATGGGAATTCCAAATCATGCTCAGTAGCAAAAGCTCTACTGAGCTAATGGGTTTGTCTGGAGCCATCGAATGATATCACTCATGTGTCATGGCTAATTCGACTCTGCTTGTCGATGTAGAATGCTTATATAGGTGAATATCCTTTTGCAGGGTTTTCTATGGCAATATTTAAGCCAAATATTATTGAAAATCCTCCAGTAGTGATATCCTCATTTACATGTGCTAGATTTCTATTGTACTGAACCACTGGTAGTTTTAGGAAACAGATATAAAATATGTGTGTGTGTGTGTGTGGGGGGGGGGGGGGGGGGGGGGGGGGGAGGGGAATTGCCCATTTTCTGCCCCTAGAAAGTTATCCATGCCTCTTACAAACATGCATACCGAGGCTTCAGCTGGTCTAAGTGCCCTTAGTGTGACAGAAGTCTCACCAGATCTTGTTTGCATGTGAAATCAGTGTGCTAAGGAGGAGCACACCATGCTCTATAGGCAGGGGTGTTAGAGTAGAAAATCCTTGCACCCACTCGAGCAATGGAAAAGCTTGGAGTACCAAGAGGATTTGAGGGTTTGGAGACCTGGTGGATTTGGAGCTATCACTCTCCACAGAATGACACCATAGGGCTTAGCTTTCACAGAGAAGTTTCAAGAGAAGAATTCTAGGAAGGAAGTTCCTGGAAGTATGGAAGAGTGAGAAGGAAGACGGTCTCAAGAGCAGTGGGATCCTGAGGAGGAAAGGATTTTTCCTGGGATCAGGAGATGAGTGTACTAGGAGGTGCCAGAGGAAAGATATCCTGCCTGGCAAAGTCTGCCAGAGTTAAAGCTTAGATCCCAGAGGAGGAATAGATTTCCTGAGAGCTGGAGACAAGAATACTAGGAGGTGCCAGAGGAGAGGCATCCTGCCTGGGAAAGTTCACCAGATTCAAAGACTGATTCAGGAATAATCAACCTGAGACACCAGAGGGAAAGAGAACGAGACAAGGACCCCTTAAGGAAAAGAATGCATCTACCAACCAGGAACTGAGAGGGCTCAGCGAGGACAGGGTACTTTCCCATAAGAGCTTACCTGTGGGGACGAGGTGCGAGAAGGTGAAGAAAGACTGAATTTGGTTTTGGTGATTTTTGGACTTTGTGCTTCTGTGGTGCACTGTTCTGTAGTATACTATTTTTGAACTTGTGTTCCTGCCATCAGCTTTAGGAAAGGATTTTATTTTTGAACAACAGCACAAGTGTGGAGAGTGATTATTTTGAGTGCCTGGAACTAGTGTGCAGAAAAGAAGTAAAAACTCCAAGAGCCTTGAAAAGACTCTGCTCACCCCCCCCACGTGCAGGAACCCTGAGAGGTTAGAGGGCTTTACATGGTCGATGGCCATCCCCATGTGCCCCGGTGCCCAGGACCAGAATGAGTCATAGGCTACATTGAATTAGTTGTAAATACAGAGAGTATTACGTGCAATTAAGAACCAAAATTTCCATTGACTGGGATCACTCAAAATCTGGTCTCTGGAGGGTGAATAACAAGAAATGGCTGTTTTCTATCTAATAGCAATATCATAAAAGGAAATTTTCATCACATATTCAGTCTTTTGGCAAGATAAAAAAAAACCAACAAGATATTCAGCGTCACCATGGGTAATCTAATACTGTCCCTCGTGCTGCCTTTAGACATACCCACAAATAACTATTCACCTAAAAATATTCATTCCTTTTGTCTCTGGTAGTCATGAGACCTGAATACATTTCCTCTTGCCTCAGAGAAGAGGAACTCAGAGCTGGAGCACTTCTGCAGTTGCATGACTCCATTGCTTCCTTTGCTTTGTAAAACTCATTACAGTTGCCTTATAAAGCTGTACTTTGTTTAAAGAAAAATAAGAAAGTTAGCTTAACAAATCCTATCATTTACCTTGATCAGATAACTCTTACATCAAATTTAAGGACCTTCTCCTATATCTTGGGGTTGCAAGAACTTGTTAGAGGTGGGGTGCTGAATGGTTACTTGGGTATGGCTGACCTAGTGTGAATGTATTTTGGTGGTTTCTGGTTCAGTAAACTGGTTTTGATGTATTACTACTTATATTATGTTTGCTTCAATTTTTGAAGTGCACTTTTACACCACTTTGGGTAATTTTTTTCATTAGAGAAGAAGTTTATAAATACAGTATATTTAAATAATCTAAACAAGCTAAATAATCTAGTTTCCAATGCAAAACAACGTTTAAAGGGCTAGTGCTGCTTTTTTATTTTCTGAAAATCTCAAAGCTTACTTTTGAAAAATAACCTTGGCCTACTCTATCATCTACATTAGTCCAGACAAAATTTGAAAACCCAGGGTCTGATAGGGTAAGACCTGTGACATAGAGACATCCCCTTCCCAAAATGACAACCATTCAAAATGCCTTTTAGGCACTGGAAAATTAAGATGCTCTAGAAATAGAAACTGAGGTAGTATCGGAAAGGAAAGAAGATACCCAATGTACACAGAAATTTCAAAGTACTTTTAAAGGACCTCAAAACTGAAAACTCCTTTTGCTGGGTGACTCTGTTATCAAAGGCATTAACTTGAGAACACAGTGTGGGACACACAAAAGTTAAATGCGCCCCAGGATTCTTGGCTAGCAGAAATATGAGCCAGATTGTTAACGTGATCAGAAAATAAAGTAAGGCCTCTAAAAACTGGTGGTATAATCCACTTGGAGACCAATGTCCTGGCTCAAAACAACATCTCTTCAGTACAGAGGAATTTCCAGAATCTGGGGGAGGAGCTTAGGCACATGGAGAAAACCATAGCCTTTTCAGAAGCCTTACCTGTTCATGGAAAGGTCGTGGAAAGGCTGTCATATAGATGAATTCAAAAGAGGTTCAAAATCTAGTGTAAAGAAGAAGGTTTTAGATATGTAGGAGGTTGAGGCTGGTTATGGAAAAGGCTATACACTAAAAATGGTTTATGTCTTTCTGTAGTGGAAAAAAGGATCCTAAGTGAGAAACTAAGATTATATGTTGACAGGCATTCAAGCTACAAGACAGGGAGGCAGATGGAAGCCGATAGAATTGGAATGTCATCCTCGACAAGCTCATGTAGATGGTGGGAAAATAATATAAGAAATCATCAGATTGAAGAGGAGACAATAGGATCAGTGAGCAAAAGAGAAAAAAGCAGCAAAGCTATGAGAACAAGTGCTCATAGACTAGGCAATAAAGTTCCAGATTTGCAAGACCTAATGGTGGAAGCAGACTTAGACATTAATGCTATTATGCAAATGTGGTTTAATGAGTCTCATGAATGGGATATGGCCATATCAGGCTATAGTTTGTTTAGGAAACATAGAGGTGACAGAAAGGGGGAGGAGTAGCTCTTTATGTCAAAAATAATTTCAAAGCAACTGAAATACATGGAAAGTGGTGAAAGGAAAAGGTGCTGTGGGCTTTCTTAGAAAGAGGAAATGGAACTCCATATATTTATACCGGTAGGTGTGTTCTACAGACTTCCGACTTAGATGGAAGAACTGGACAGAGATCTGCTGACAACATCTAAAAGATAGAAATGAATAGGGATGTGAATCGTGTCCTCGATCGTCTTAACGATCGATTTCGGCTGGGAGGGGGAGGGAATCGTATTGTTGCCGTTTGGGGGGGTAAAATATCGTGAAAAATCGTGAAAAATCGAAAAATCGCAAAACCGGCACATTAAAACCCCCTAAAACCCACCCCCGACCTTTTAAATTAAATCCCCCACCCTCCCGAACCCCCCCCAAATGACTTAAATAACCTGCGGGTCCAGCGGCGGTCCGGAACGGCAGCGGTCCGGAACGGGCTCCTTCTCCTGAATCTTGTTGTCTTCAGCCGGCGCCATTTTCCAAAATGGCGCCGAAAAATGGCGGCGGCCATAGACGAACACGATTGGACGGCAGGAGGTCCTTCCAGACCCCCGCTGGACTTTTGGCAAGTCTCGTGGGGGTCAGGAGGCCCCCCACAAGCTGGCCCAAAGTTCCTGGAGGTCCAGCGGGGGTCAGGGAGCGATTTCCCGCCGCGAATCGTTTTCGTACGGAAAATGGCGCCGGCAGGAGATCGACTGCAGGAGGTCGTTCAGCGAGGGTTCCGGCGCCTCGCTGAACAACCTCCTGCAGTCGATCTCCTGCCGGCGCCATTTTCCGTACGAAAACGATTCGCGGCGGGAAATCGCTCCCTGACCCCCGCTGGACCTCCAGGAACTTTTGGCCAGCTTGTGGGGGGCCTCCTGACCCCCACGAGACTTGCCAAAAGTCCAGCGGGGGTCCGGAAGGACCTCCTGCCGTCCAATCGTGTTCGTCTATGGCCGCCGCCATTTTTCGGCGCCATTTTGGAAAATGGCGCCGGCTGAAGACAACAAGATTCAGGAGCAGGAGCCCGTTCCGGACCGCTGCCGTTCCGGACCGCCGCTGGACCCGCAGGTTATTTAAGTCATTTGGGGGGGGGTTCGGGAGGGTGGGGGATTTAATTTAAAGGGTCGGGGGTGGGTTTTAGGGGGTTTTAGTGTGCCGGCTCACGATTCTAATGATTTATAACGATAAATCGTTAGAATCTCTATTGTATTGTGTTCCATAACGGTTTAAGACGATATTAAAATTATCGGACGATAATTTTAATCGTCCTAAAACGATTCACATCCCTAGAAATGAAGGGGGAGGCGTTGTTGGTTGGTGACTAATCTGATGCATATGTACTGGAGTATCCTTCCTGCAGAATCAGTAAGAAGTAGATAGATTGTGGATGCCTTTCAAGGGATTCTTCTCAAACAAATGGTGATGGTACCCACAAAGGCAGGGCAATACTAAACCTGACACTCACAAATGTAGTCCGTGTCTATAATATCCAGGTAGGTCCCCTCCTGGGCACCAGTGATCATCAGACAGTATGGTTTGATATAAAAAGAGTAAGACGGAGAAAAGTCACAAGAAATTCAAAGACCTTGGGGAGATAGTGTCAGATGCTCTGAAGGTAACAAAGCAGTATGACAAGGCAAGGACTAGGGCCAGAGGAATGCTAGGTTGCTTAAAGAGAGGCATAGCTAGCAGGAAAAAGGTGGTAATAAAGCCTCTGTACAGGTCTCCAGTGAGGCTCTACCCGGAGTATTGTGTTTAGCTCTGGAGGCCATAAAAAAGGATAAAGAGAGGATAGAAGTGATTCAGAGAAAGCCAACTAAAATTGTGTGGGGTCTGCATCAAAAAAATTTTGAGATGAGACTTGAGATCCTAAATATATATAGCATATTCTACAGGAAAGGAGAGATTGGGGGGAGCTATGATACAGACTTTTAAATACAAAGAAGGTATTAAAAATGCACAAGAGGCAAACCTTTTCCAAAGGAAATGAAGCTTTAGAACTAGAGGTCATGATAGGAAATTTCAGAGAATACTCAAGAACATCATTCATTGGTATTTTTCACAGAAAGCGTGATGGATGCTTGGAATGCCTTCCCAGAGGAGGTGGTGAAGACAGGAATGGTGATGGAATTCAAAGGGCATGGAATAAATACCGTAGAGCCCTAGTGGCTAGAGCTTAGAAATGAAGCATTCAGGTAATTTGGATAACGTTTTCTATGGGGATAACCTCAAGGAGCAGCATAAATCCATAAACTGCTATGATGATAATTAATAAGCAATAGTAGTAGCTTGTGATCTATCTAATGTTTGGGTACTTGCCAGTTACTTGTGACTTGGATTGACCACTGTTGGAAACAGGATACTGGGCTTCATGGACTCTTGGTTTGACCCAGTATGGCATATCTTATGTTCTTATCCTCGTTGCAAGAGGATGATGCACCACCTGGAGAGCAGGTCTTTGCTACAGGAACATTTCCTGCTGCACCAGGTTGATGCTTTCCGATCATGAGACCTTCCTCCTCAAAGGCAGGAACAGGGATGCCAGACTGGAGTCAGGACTTGGCTACTGTGTCCCTGAAGTCTCATCTATATACCTCTCTGTCTGCCTCAGCTCCTCCAGGTCTGCCCCTCTAGCCTCCAGAGATCGGACTTGTTCTCTGAGAGACAGGAGCTCTTTGCATCGGATGCACATGTACAACTTCTCACCAGCGGGTAAAAAAATCGTACATGTGACACTCGATGCAAAAGACTGTGAGGCCCCCCTCTTGCTGCTGGACTGCTGCCTTCATCTTAAATTTTTTTCGGTTCCTAGTTAAGTTTTAGGTTGCTGTGGGTGTAGGATTGCGTACAATGAGGGTCCTTTATCTGGTAGTGACCTACAAGGGAATGATCAAACACTTGATAAGGTGTGGGGAATTTCTGAGTTTAAAAGGCTGATTTTTTATTTATTTTTTACACATGAAAGTGACACCTGCCTATAAATTAAAAGGTTGAACTAGGGGTCGGTGGGAGAGGGGTGGGAAATACAAACACACAAACTTCTGTTTGTTGCTTGACTTTCTGATTACCTATTTTAAACAAAACACACGAACACGCTAAATAATATACCCCAATAGTTTACTTCTCCCCAATAATTTTAAGTTTTAAAAAATTTCTCCAAGTAGTACTTTGTGATTTTTTCCAGTCACCAGCGAGGTGATCCTCTCCTCTCAGTGCTCCCACTGGATTGTGTGAAATTTGCATGTAAATACTTATGCGCATTGGCGTGTGCTGCAGTCCCTGCCACATAACTTTACTTCTGCTATGGATGACATGTAAGTAATAAAACAAACAAATAGGCAGATCAGTGGGATTTTAAAGTTCAGGGCTATCAAGGGGGAAGGGAGGCTATTAACAAGGGGGGTTTGGAAATCCTCTCTCTTGACTGGGTGAACTGGGAAAGAATTGGGAAAATGACCAATGGAGTCAGTGTGTGTGGCTATTAAAATTCCCCCACTTATGTAGTAGAAGCATGCACCCACTTAAAATTGCGTGCACATGTGCATGCTGTCAGGCTATTTTATAACAATGTGGCATTTTCTGGGACTGTTTTGCTTCGGTTTCAGTCCTTTTATCTCAATGTACACAACCTGTGGAGTGTGGTAACAAACATTCTGAATTGTCTTAGATTAAGACAGTTATTCCGCAAGGCTCTGCCCTGTCAGTCATGCTCTTCAACCTTTATCTGGTCCCTTTGTACAAAATCTTGGCCAGTTTGTGCAAAGGGTACAAGTTTTATGCAGATGTATTCAGTTTTTGCTATGCATCTCATCATCATTGCAAGAAACTGTCCAATTAGTGAACATCTGCCTACTGGCTATCCGAAAATGGAGAAATTACTTACCTGATAATTTCGTTTTCCTTAGTGTAGACAGAATGACTCAGGACCAATGGGTATAGTGTACTCCTGATAGCAGATAGGAGATGGAGTCAGATTTCAAAACTGATGACAGCCTACATATACCCGTGCAGGAAGCTTAGCTCTTCAGTATTCTCCTCGAAAAGCAATTGTGGATATATGTGTGCTCTAATAATCAAGTTAATCAAGTTAACTTGATTAACTAGGACTGGTTCAACTGATTTCCAAATTGGAGACCGCCAGTGCACTCAACTGAATAGCGCCAACACCCGGCAATTAGGGTGTCTTGAACTAGGGGTAATATTTGGCTTACCTGTGCTTGTCTTGTTCTCGGTGTTTGTCACCAGAGTTTTCCGGATTCCAGGGCAGCCGTGGGTGGGATGCTGAGTCCATCTGACTACACTAAGGAATGCAAAATTATCAGGTAAGTAATTTCTCCATTTCCTAGCGTGTAGCCAGATGGACTCAAAACTAATGGGATGTACAAAAGAGACTCCCAAACAGAGCGGGAGGCTGCCCATGGCCCACTTAGTACTGCCCTTGCAAAGGTTGTGTCCTCCTGGGCCTGGACATCCAGGCGGTAGAACCTGGAGAAGGTGTGTATGGACAACCATGTCGCCGCCCAACAGATCTCAGCGGGTGACAGCATCTTGGTTTCCGCCCAGGTCATTGCCTGGGCCCTTGTTGAATGGGCCTTGACTCACAGAGGCGGTGGCTTCCCTGCCTCTACTTAGGCTGCCTTGATTACTTCTTTGATCCAGTGGGCTATGGTTGCCCGCAAGGCCACTTCCCCCTGTTTCTTCCCGCTGTGAAGGACAAATAGGTGGTCCGTCTTTTGCACAGATTCCAATCTTTCCAGGTATCTGACTAGGAGTCTGCCAACGTTAAGATGGAGAAGAAGGCATGAGTCTTCCGCGTCCTTATGTTCGTCTGGAGATGGTAGCAAGATGGTTTGGTTCAGTTGAAATTGAGAAACCACTTTCTGTAGGAAGGAGGGGACAGTGTGTAGCTGTATGGTTCCCGGTGTGAACCTGAGGAATGGTTCCTAACAGGATAGCGCTTGAAGCTCTGAGATGTGATGGGCTGAACATATTGCAGTCTTCAAGGTCAGGAGCCTTAGTGACAGACCGCGTGTTGGTCTGAAAGAAGTTCCCACGAGGAAGTCTAGTACTAGATTGAGATTCCATAGGGGTACCGGCCACTTTAAGGGTGGCTGGATTTGTTTGACCCCTCTCAGGAAATGGGAGACATCTGGATGGGTTGATAGGCTGATGCCATCCACTTTGGCTCTAAAGCAGGCCAGCGCGGCCACCTGAACCTTGAGGGAGTTGAGAGACAATCCCTTCTTCAAGCCTTCCGGCAGAAATTCCAGGTTCATGGGGATTTTGACTGTCTGCGGGAGGATCTCTCAGTCCTCACACCAGACTTCAAATATTCTCCATATTCGTATGTAAACTAGTGATGTGGAGAACTTGCATGCTCGAAGCAAGGTGTCAATCACTGCCTTAGAGTATCTGTTTTTCTTTAGGTGAGTCCTCTCAAGGAGCAGACCATAAGAGAGAATCAAGTCGGGTTTTCGTGGAGGATCGGTCTTTGCCGGAGAAGGTCCCTGTGTGGAGGTAAGCACAGAGGTTCCCCACAAGATGTCTTCGCATGTTTGCGTACCATGGCCTTCTTGGCCAGTCCAGGGCCACTAGAAGAACTAGTCCACTGTGGTGTTCTATCTTGCGAATGATCCTGCCCAGCAGTAGCCATGGGGGAAAGGCATACAGCAGGTCTTCCTGTTGCCAGGTCAGGACGAGGGCGTCGATTCCCTGGGATTGCGGTTCTCGTCTGTGGCTGAAGAACTTGGGAACTTGGTCGTTGTAACAGGTTGCCAGGAGATCCATGGCTGGGGTTTCCCAGCAGTTTACTATCAACTGGAAGGCTGTGGACAACAGCGTCCATTCCCCTGGATCTAGACTCTCTCTCTGCTGAGGTAGTCTGCAGAGACGTTGTCTTTTCCCGCGATGTGGGCAGCTGAGATCCCTTGCAGGTTTGTTTCTGCCCAAGCCATGAGGGGGTCTATCTCCAGGGGACACCTGTTGGCTTCTTGTTCCTCCCTGGCGATTGATGTAGGCAACTGTTGTAGCGTTGTCCGACATGACTTTGACAGACTCACCCCAGAGTCTATGGACGAATCGTAGGCAGGCTAGTCTGACTGCTTGGGCTTCCAGTCGGTTTATGTTCCATCCCGCCACTTCCTTGTCCTTGTCCCTGAGCCGTCAGTTCCTGACAGTGTGCTCCCCACCCTTGCAGGCTTGCAGCCATGGTGAGCAAGATCCAGTCCAGTGAGGATAGTTTTACTCCCTTGCTCAGATGGTCTCCCTGTAGCCACCATTGGAGCTAGGTCCGAACCTCTGCTGGTAGCTGGAAGAGAATGGAGTAGTTCTAGGACATCTGTTTCCATCGTGACAGCAGGGAGCATTGTAGTAGGCGCATGTGGGCCCTTGCCTATGGAACGACTTCCATAGTTGATGTCATGAGACCGAGGACTTGGAGGTAGTCCCATACCTTGGGGCGAGCATAGTTCAACAGGTTTCGCAGCTGACCCATCAGTTTCCTTCTCCTTGGAGGGGGAAGGACAACCTTGTCTTGCTTGGTGCCAAATTGGACGCCCAGGTACTCTCGTGATTGGGAGGGCTGCAGGCAGCTCTTGGCTGTGTTGACAACCCACCCGAGATTCTGCAGCAAATTCTTGACTCTGGTTGTCACCTGGTGACTTTCCTCTGGAGATTTTGCCCTGATTAGCCAATCGTCCAGGTAAGGATGTACGAGGATTCCTTCTTTCCTCAGTGTTGCCGCCCCTACAACCATGATTTTGGTGAAGGTCCGTGAGGCGTGGCTAGTCCGAAGGGTAGCGCCCAGAACTGGCAATGATGGTCCAGTATCGCAAAGCGTAGGAAGCGCTGATGGTCTTGATGGATCGGGATGTGGAGATAGGCTTCGGATAGATCCAGTGAGATCAGGAATTCTCCTGGCTGTACTGCCCTTATGGCTGAGCGCAGGGTTTCCAAGCAGAAGTGTGGTACCCTCAGGTAACAATTGACAGACATGAGGTCCAGGATGGACCGGAACGTTCCTTCCTTCTTGGGAATGATAAAATAGATGGAATAGTGACCAGTATTTTGTTGGTGCGTGGGCACCGGAGTTATTGCCTTTAAGTTGAGTAGTTTCATCAGTGAGGTTTCCACTGCCGTCCTCTTGGAGAGGGCATGGCACGGTGATCTCACAAATTTGTCTGCAGGGATGCTGTGGAAGTCCAGATAGTATCCCTCTCGAATGATATATCGGACCCACTTGTCCGACGTTATCGTGACCATCTTTGATAGAAGAGGGTAAATCTGCCCCTATGACTTCTTCCAGTGGATGGGGTCTGTTGATTCTCATTGTGGAGTGTGGATGGGGCCTGTCCCTGAGCCTGTTCCCCTCTTGTTGTGTCTGTTCCGAAAGGACTGAGCCCTACCTGTGGGGCGAGGTGCTTGGTAGTGTGTGTTCTTGTACGGTCTAAAGCGCTGAGCTCCCCTGCCCTTGGTTCTTCGGGGGGGGGAGGAGCACTGGTTTCTTTTGTTCCTGTTCTCTGGTAGGCGAGGTACTGGAGATTCGCCCCATTTGTTGGCTAGCTTCTCCAATTTGCTTCTGAACAAGAGAGATCCTTTAAAGGGCATCCTCGTGAGGTTCGCTTTGGATGTCGTGTTGGCTGACCAGTTTCAGAACCGTAGATGTCTTCTGGCTGCCACTGCCGAGGTGACGTTCCTGGCAGAGGTGTGCACTAGATCTGAGGTCGCATCCATGAGGAATGATACCACAGGTTCCATTGTCTCAACAGCCGTGGTTGCGTCTCTGGAGAATACTGAAGAGCTAAGCTTCCTGCACGGGTATATGTAGGCTGACGTCCGCTTTGAAATCTGATTCCATCTCCCATCTGCTATCAGGAGCACACTATACCCATTGGTCCTGAGTCCATCTGGCTACACGCTAGGAAATGGCTATTTTTCAATAAATTGTCTCTGAATCTTACTAAAACAAAGTTTGATTCAGATGCCCCTTCCAAAAATTCAACATACTCAATTGTGATTGAGAACACCAGATTTTCTAACTCAAGTATAAGAAATCTTGGTGTATTAATCAATCCTTCACTTTCCTTTCGTCCTCATGTAAGATCTGTCATAAAGTCTTTTATAAGCTGCAGATCTTATGTGGCCTAAAAAACCTGTTGGATAAGACTGACTTTCGGATTGTAGTCCAAACATCTATTTTACCACTGATTGACTACTGCAACTCAATCTAGACTGGTCTACCTGCTGTGACATTGAAGCCTCTCCAGCTATTGCTAAACTCTGCTGCTCATTTAATCTCAGGCCATAAGTGCAAGGATCATATCACACCCATCATGATAGATCTTCACTGGTTACCTATCACTGCATATATCCAATACAAAATTGGAATCGTTGGTTTCAAACTTATCTCATCTTCAGTTTCTTGGTGAAATGCTCTGTTGAATGTCTATTGCCTGACATGTCAACTAAGATCAGCTCCTGGATATTCCATCTCTTCAATATGCAAGGCTTAGCAGAACTAGACTGCACTTTTTCGGTTGCGGCAGCAATCTTTTGGAATTCACTTTCGAAGCATTGCATTTGGCAGACAGTATGAAATCTTTTAAAACATTGCTTAAAACCTGGCTGTTTATACAGGCATATTTGCTGCTATCCCTAAGAAATCTGAAAACTTGAACAGCACAGATGAATTGTTAATTTATTTTAATGTTTTTAATTTTTTCGTGAGTTTATGCTTTTATGATGGTTTATCTATATACATCACCTAGATTACTTACATAGGTGATTTATAAATTTACAATAAATCTAAACATGCACGCATATATGCACATATGTTATAAAATGGCTATGTCCCTGGGCATGGGCCGATGAACGTGCACATATGTGAGCCAGTTTAAAATTTACTATCAAGCTGGAAACTACATTAGCTTCCAACGTGATTATTGGTGTTGTTTACAATGAACTTAATGTTTGATAAAATCTAGACAATGCCCAGGGCCTAGGAAGAGATCTTCCCCTTCTCCTCTACCCCTTCAGGGAATTCTGGACACTCAGAATAAATTAATGGTAGGAGGAACTTTACCAATTTGAACCTTATTTGAGGTGTGGCCCTTGCGGTTCTGTGATGGGACACTAGCCCAAGGATTACATTAGTTCCATCAGACCTCAAAACATTTTGCCAAAAGGCTAGTGTCCCCTAAGTGTTTCTTTACACACTTCAAATAAAATTTAAGGTGGGCTTTCTTGAGTAATTGCTTCTTTTTGCCACCCTACCATATACGCCAGATTTGTAGAATGCTTGGGATATCGTTATATGAACACTTTGACCAGTCTTGGCCATGGAAGCCTGTAACTTTTTCAAAGTTGCCTATTGATTACCTGCCTGATCAATCTGCTTCTTGCTTGATCATTCAGTTTGGAGGGCTGACCTGGGCCTTGGTGGCATCATACACCTTCAAATTCTTAATAATCATCTTGTCTGTGCTTCAAGGAATAGTGAAGGACTTTGCAATTCTTTTGTACCCATCACTAGATCTGTGCCTTACCATAACTTTGTCTTGGAGTTCTTGTGGTGCTCATGGCTGGGTCTTTGCTTTGAAATGCACTAATTAGCAATGAGAAGCAACAGAAACTGCTGAATTTATCATGTCATCATGCGAATCAGAACAATTTAACACAGCTAATTCACTTGGGGGTAGATTTTATAATTTTGCGCGAGCACGTACTTTTGTTCGCACACCAGGCGCGAACAAAAGTACGCTGGATTTTATAAGATACGCGTGGCTACGAGCGTATCTTATAAAATCTGGGGTCAGAGCGCGCAAGGGGGGGTGCACATTTGTGCAACCTGCGAGCGCTGCCTGTTCCCTCCGAGGCAGCTCCGAAATTGGAGCGGCCTCGGAGGGAACTTTCTTTCCACCCCCCCCCCCCGCACCTTCCCCTACCTAACCCACCCCCCCGGCCCTATCTAAACCCCCCCCCTACCTTTTGTTGGCAGATTTACGCTTGCTGAAAGCAGATGTAAATCTGTGCGCGCCAGCGGGCTGCTGGCGCGCCATCACCCAACCCAGGGGCTGACCCGGAGGCCTCGACCACGCCCCCGGACCCACCCCGAACTGCCCCCTGACCCCGGGCACGCCCCCTCCCCGCCTTTTTTACGAAGCCCCAGGACTTATGTGCGTCCCGGGGCTGTGCGCGCGCTGGCGCGCGAGGGCCCTGAGCGCGTAAATCCGGCCGGATTTACGCGCACAGGGCATTTAAAATCCGGCCCTTGGTGTGTGCTTTTGAAGGCATTTGGTTACACTGGAGCTTAAGTATTTAGGATTGCAACACAAATACAAGAGGGGTGGACACTTACCAGACCAAGCTATTCCATGTTTTTATTTCTGCTTCATTTTCTAAGTAATTCTGGAATATATTTTTTAACTTGGCAATTGTGGGGTAGGATGTGTGTATACAGAGAACAAACACTGGTTTAATTAATTTTACTTCAAGGCTACAAGGCAAAAAAAGGTGAACACTTTGGAAGAGGGTGAAAACTTTTGATAGCCACTGTAGCTGCTCTTGTGCAACCTTCATGTGCATGTCAAGACTAAACTGCGGTTTCCCACATCACAGATCCATTTCTAACATCCCTTTTTATTTTTTGTAACAGAATTGCTATTACTTGCAGACAAATCAAGCTGTTTTTCCATTCAACTTCTCCTTTCCTGTACTATATGCAGAAACTGAAAGAGAAGTTCTGGGTGCTGCAGCACAGCCAGTATTCACATTTGTTGGCATGAAAAACAGCTTAATGTAGCCAAGAGCCAAGCAAATGTTATATGGGAAAATTGCTACATTTATTGTGCTACAGCTGATGATCAGAATCTGTGTATATTCCTCATTTCAACTGACCCACTGAGAAGGTAAGTTTAGCTTTGTCTATTTTTTTGTACAATTTATCTTTTGGTCTAAGCTATATCAGTATCACTTTTCTTACTTCAGTAAAAATCTACCCTTAATTATAAAGCTTGAAAGCAATGTGAACATAGAGAAGAACATACCTTTTGACTTAACTGTCTTACCAGGCGATGCTATAGAAGTTTTTGTTGGCAAACAGTTTTGTTTTTTATCACCACTGTTTCTTAACTCACTTTGTTCCAATGATACAAATTCACTGAATGAAGGTTGCCTGGAAAAGGCCCTTGGGCATTTTTTTGCTTAACTAGTGAATCTATACTCTGAAAACAAACCCATGGACAATATAAAGAATATACCAAAGAAAGGAATTTCACTCTAAATGCTACACAACAACGTTTATGTTGAGAAGAAAATATGTAAAACCTTTTGTATGATCATAGTAATTAAACCAATGGACTGCATTAATTTCTGGAATGACTTATGTCCAAATAAGCGTGGTGAATATAACCGTAAGTCATCCAAAATGACAGTGTCTTTGATATCATGCAGTTTTTTTTAGAATTTTGATATGCAAATCAAATATTTAAAAAAAAACCAAAAAAAAAAACCACGTCTTAGTGCTTATGAAAATCTTGAGCACTTATCCGAGGATACCAAGTTGTAAACCAGTCAGGACAAGGCTATGATGATCATCTGTAGTCTGCAATCAACACCCGACTGTTTTCATCAGGTTATTTGAAGCTTATAACCATCATCAGCTTGTCTTCATCACATAACTTTATCCTGACTGGTTTACAACTTTCAATACTTGAAGTATCCTCGAGATAAGTTCTCAAGATTTTCATAAGCACTAAGAAGTCTTTTTTAAATATTATATATACATATATACATATAAAACATATATATACATATAAAACATATATATACATATATACATATAAAAAAATTGCAAGAGCTCAAACACACTATCATTCTGGATGACCTATGGTTATATTCACCACACTTATTTGGACATAAGCCTTTCCAGAAATTAATGTAGTCCATTGGTGTAATTATGATGGTCATACAAAAAAACGTTTTACACATTTTCTTTTCAACATAAATGTTGTGTAGCATTTGGAGTAAAATTCCTTTCTTTGGTAACTAGTGGATCTAGCAGTGGGTCTTAGCGAATATGATGAGCTGTAAATGTGCAAATGTACTTAAAATAATTGTTTTATAATCACCTAGTTTAAAGTTAAAATAACTTATTGTGCCTTGGTTAAGTATAAGGATGTCATGCATAGAAGTTCTACAGGAAAGTCAGATTAATTATTGTGCTGCAGAAGGCAGTTTCTGCTCTATCATACTGCTATAACAACATTTAATAATCATAGCTTGCACAGCGCACAAAGTGCTGTATCGGATAAATGTTATTGTCATGTGGAAACTAGTGTCAAGAAAAAGGAGCATGGAAGCGAATAAAGAGAAAGAGAGGCATGGAATGGTGTGACGAGAGTGTAAAGGGCATGAATGAATGAATAATGAGGATGAGAGGAGGGCTGAGACTACATGATGAAGAAACAAAGGCAAGGAAGTGCGGCAGTCAAAAAAGCAAACAGAATGTTGGGAATTATTAGAAAGGGAATGGTGAATAAAACGGAAAATGTCGTAATGCCTCTGTATCGCTCTATGGTGAGACCGCACCTTGAATACTGTGTACAATTCTGGTCGCCGCATCTCAAAAAAGATATAATTGTGATGGAGATGGTACAGAGAAGGGCTACCAAAATGATAAGGGGAATGGAACAGCTCCCTTATGAGGAAAGACTAAAGAGGTTAGGATTTTTCAGCTTGGAGAAGAGATGGCTGAGGGGGGGGATATGATAGAGATGTTTAAAATCATGAGAGGTCTAGAATGGGTAGATGTGAATCGGTTATTTACTCTTTCGGATAATAGAAAGACTAGGGGGGACTCCATGAAGTTAACATGGGGTACATTTAAAACTAATCAGAAAAAGTTCTTTTTTACTCAATGCACAATTAAACTCTGGAATTTGTTACCAGATGATGTGGTTAGTGCAGTTAGTATAGCTGTGTTTAAAAAAGGATTGGATAAGTTCTTGGAGGAGAAATCCATTACCTGCTATTAAGTTCACAAGCGGGCGGATTTTAAAAGCCCTGCTCGCGTAAATCCGCCCGGATTGACGCGCGCAGAGCCCCGGGACGTGCGTAAGTCCCGGGGGTTTTTTAAGGGGGCGTATCGGGGGCCAAATGACGCGGCATTTCGGGGGCGGGACACGGCGTTTCGGGGGCGGGACCGGGGGCGTGGCTTCTAGCAGGCGTAAATCGAAGGACAAAGGTAAGGGGGGGTGGGTTAGGTAGGGGACCGGGGGCGTCTGCTTCTAGCAGGCGTAAATCGAAGGACAAAGGTAAGGGGGGGGTGGGTTAGGTAGGGGAAGGGAGGGGAAGGTGAGGGGAGGGCGAAAGAAAGTTCCCTCCGAGGCAGGCTACGCGGTTCGGCGCGCGCAGGCTGCCCAAAATCGGCAGCCTTGTGTGCGCCGATCCAGGATTTTATAAGAAACGCGCGGCTATGCATGTATCTTATAAAATCCAGCGTACTTTTGTTTGCGCCTCCTGCACGAACAAAAGTGCGCAATCGCGCTTTTTAAAAAAATCTACCTCTTAGAGAATAGCCACTGCCATTAGCAATGGTAACATGGAATAGACTTAGTTTTTGGGTACTTGCCAGGTTCTTATGGCCTGGATTGGCCACTGTTGGAGACAGGATGCTGGGCTTGATGGACCCTTGGTCTGACATGGTATGGCATTTTCTTATGTTCTTAAAAGGGCAGAGGAGGGAGTGGTGTCCTGTTCATAGAATTGAATGAGGAGGAGACAGCATGTTATGAGTGAAAGGAGCCTCATACATGTTTTCATGGACGGTAATGTAACTTTCTGCAAATAAACTAGCATCCAGCGTGTGTTACAATATACTGTATATATGTATATAACACAGTATAAGGACAGAGCCACTCTCTGTTTGAGTGGCATAGTGAATCTGTGTAAAGGGTCAACTGATATATGTTCTACAACGTAAATGAAGATGCTACTCCAACCCTTTTTTTTTTGTGGACTTAACTGTTTCCAAGGGCACACAAAATAATTTATTTTCTAGGGCTGTCTTCAACATCTGTTTCCCCTCCTGCATGTCCCCAAGGTGTGTATCCTTTCGGTGGGGGTGAGAGCAGACCTTCTTGGCCCAGGCAGTGATGTAGGACTTCCCTAGTGTGTGTGTGTGTGTGTGTGTGACTATAGCTGTTTGGGACAGGTACTTTGACAAAACAGGCTGGACTCGCTGGATGTGTATTCAAATTAAAAGTTTACTGTTATTGATTTTACATGAAGCAATGTGAGCAAATAATGAAGTGTCCAGTTATATCCAGATTCTTCAGCCATATTGGAGTACAGATTATCTCCCTCTGTGGACATATCCCTTGGTAGTGAGGCTTGGAACTTGCATTTCATCCTTGAGATGAAATATTTGTCCCAAAGGGGCTGGGGTATCCTAGCTGTGACAGATGTCCCTTTTCCCCACAAGAACTGATATCCAAAAAAACATTCCCACACTCCAACCTGCCTGTGTCCTGAGGTGGAAAATCTGTTGGGGGGTTTCCATATGTCCTCAATCCTCTTTATACCAAACAGCAGGGGACCTTCCTGAAGAAAGCTCTCTAGTAGAAGCAACTTTTAAACTTCTAGTTCGGGAAAGAAAGAGGGCAGAAAAATACTTCCTTCCCACTTAGAGGGAAAAACATAGAATTTGGCCAACACAATACTAAATCTTCAATCTCTTGTCTCTGCAACCTCCTCGTGATGGGGCGAAGGGGTTTACAGATCCATCCTGTACTTCTGGAGAGGGGATTTCTATTCCCAGAAAGCTCAGGTCTCCAAAAAAATCTCAAAACCTAGGAAAAAAAAAAAGTCAAATCTCAATCTCTGTCCCTCTTCTTTCCAGTCTTTATTCAAAGACTTGTCAGGGCAGAGTCTCTCCCTTCCTTATGCAGGCTGGGGGCCTAACATTGGAGAGCATTCCTTATCAGCTCCTTCTTCTTCCACAACAAAACCTAATCTGCCTCACACTACCCTAAGATACCCCCCGCCCCTCCTCCCTGTGCCTCAAGGACTTTCCATTCCAGACATCCTCTGGGGGAGGTGCCGTTATAAATTCTAGGTCTCTTAGCAACTGTCTACCCAAGGGCTGGGAGCTAGGGCCATCTAGTGGAGACTCCATCTTCTCTACACTGCCAAAAGGAAAACAAGAAAGGAAGCAGCCAGCAGTGCAGGCTTGTAGTGTGCAGAGGTGAGAAATCCAGTAGGTGCACAAGGGAAAGTCAGCAGAATACAAGAGAGATAAGAGGCTCTAGGAACAGTAAGCTAAATTATCTTGGTGTGTCACAGGAAGAGGAATGGCCATATGGGATATAACACACATACAGGCTAATCTACTAAGCTGTAGTAAAACATTGCAATTCTACAGTTTTGCCATAAGAAAATTTCTGGAGGATTTACTAAATGGCGGGGTCTGAGCTCTACAATCTAGTAAATCAAACAAACTTTCCACGTATTGCCACGGCTAGGAATACTGCACTTTCTCAGCCATGGTAATGCACGATAGTGGCCTTTCCTCCATCCTTGAGCCACCGTCTTTTATAAATTATGCAAGTCCTTTTAACAGCCTCCACCCCCACTTGAAAAAAATGTTCATGGTAGTCTGTTCATCCCCAACATTCTCCTCTTACCCCTTGCTGGTCCCAGGTCAGCCCATAAAATTGATTAAAAAAAAAAATAAAATAAAAATTCTTCTTGTCAAGCCCTGCCCCTGGTCTGTTATTCTCACACCCTTTCTTAAAAATACCTCCCCCCCCCTTGGGATAACTCCCCCTCACTCCTGCCCTACCAGTACCATCTCGAAAAATTGCACCAGCTGACCTCAGTCTCTCCTATGTCCTTCACCTGTGGAGCAAACGAGTGCTTGCGATCAGTCATTGCCATTTTTCAAGATGGTGCCTACAATGTAGGAGCAAATGGGGATCACTGCTGCCCCCTGAAGAAACCCATAAATGGGCTAAATTGGGGGAGGCCTGGAGGATATTTAGAAAAAAGAGGTGAGTATAAGAGGCCAGGGGTAGGGCTGGGGACAGGGGGAACTTTTTTTTTTTTTTTTTTTAATTTTATGAGCAGTCCCAAAACCAGTGGGGGTGGGAGAATGGGGCCCATGGATATTTTTTCAAGGGAGGAGTGGGGCTATTTTTAAAGGACTTGCGGCTCCTTCATTAATCTTCCCTCCATGCTACTCCTACACTTTTTACCTCCCGTAAAAGTAGTCTTTCTTCCTACCAAGTCTCATTACCCGAAACCCTTACCACTTTATCCTACTATCCCTCGCTGTAATTTTACCTAAATCAGTTCCATGTAATGATATAATCATGTTTTTTATTATTGTTATTATTACTTTTCATGCATTATTTGTTCCATTTTTTCACTCTGCCTTTCCTATAACCAATTACTCTGTCATCTATTAGTCCCTGTTTCCCCCCTCCCTCTTCCATGTAATTTCAATCTGCAGTTATAATGTAAACCGATATGATGTTTCACACTAATACCGGTATATAAAAAGCTTTAAATAAATAAAATAAATAAATGCTCCCTCCAACTAGTGACTAGGTGTGTGCACATTATTTTTTTCATATGAGCAATTTTTTTAAACCAACAATTTTTTTTTTAAACTTTTTATATAAAGAACAAGCAGAACATCAAACACAGAAGGGGTATCTATTTACAAACGCACGGCGAGCAGGATACAATGTATAGACAACCAGAATGGTCTCCTTCCCAAATGTTAAATGTACAGCATCAGAGCCTCCAAAGTCATGACACATGGGAGCATAGGTTAGAGCAATTCATTCATAATTATCATATCACTATTTAGAACATTACTATTGATTAGAAATGCTCCAGTTCAGTAGCATTTCCACATCTGATCATAAATCACATCTTTGCTCTTCAGCTTATATGTCAATTTCTTTATTAATGCAATTTCATAAATTTGCTTATGCCAGCCAGCCATAGTAGGGATTTCTTTCAATAATAATGCTAGGGTATGCCTCTCTGCATATATTAACTGATCAGTTAATATCCTCTTGAGAGTCAGCAGGACTGTTTCTCCAGAGCCCCAGAAGGCAAAATTCTGGCATAAAGTCAACACTCATTCCCAAGATTTTTTCCACCACCCTGTCCAGGCTTCTCCAAAATGCTGCTACTGGGGGGAGGGGGAGCATGACTACCATAATCCACAGCACAGATGGGAAAAAGCTGGAGAGAAAGCTACATAATACAGAAGGTATCTATAAGTGTGATGCAATAGCTTAACCATTAACTCCACCCTGTGGCCCTTTGCCAGATAACTTTCCAATTATCATCCTCCAATTGTAAAGATAATTCCCTATTTCACTGTCAGATACAGAAGAGAGGGGGATCAGCAGCCATCATACCACCACCGATAGCCTTGTATAGAAGTGAAATAAATTTCTTAGGCACATCAGAACCTAAAAGTGTTTTCTTAAATGCCAAGGAGGGAAGCGGTATATGTCCTCTCTTCCTATGCCCCTCAAGCACTCAGTTTCTGGTAGTATGCTATAGATGTCCTTTGTAACTCATGCGCGCCGCCCCTCAGATCGGTGAGTGGTCAAGCCCTCTTGCCACAACTGGTCCAAACATTTTAAGACCTACCTTCCACCAGTCAGCAGTCTCCCTACTAAATGTACAAACATTTAGCATGGGATTATTCCGTAACGGAGAGAGGGGAGACGAGGCCCATGGGACAAGCTTAGGTTTTTGCTGACAACCCACCACACCTTAAGTGTATGAGAAATGGTTATGTTCATTCTCCCTGTCCTCCTACAGCGTGAAGAAGCATTAGAGTTTAACAATAAGCAGCAGAGATCTAAGCCCTCTGCCAGGTGAGATTCCAGCACATACCTTGGAGTATCCTTATCTCTGTGCAACCACATCATAACCCCATGCAAATGGCCTGCCCAGAAATACCCCTATAAATTTGGGAGACACATGCCACCCCTCTCCTTTGGCAGCCAGAGCATCCGTAGTCTGATGCAAGGGCGTTTGCCATGCCACATAAATTTGAGGAGAAGCTGTTAAGATTAGAGAAAAGGCTATCAGGTAAAAGTTTCGGGATGTACTGAAACAAGTATATGAGATGAGGGAGCACATTCATCTTGACTGCATTTATTCTGCTCATCCAAGACTGATAGGAGTCATCACATTCCTGAAGGTCCCGCTATATGCTACTAATTGCAGGTGAATAGTTAAGTTTATGAGATCTTTTGGCACTCTGATCCCTAAGCATCTTGGAATGTCTTAATCAGTGGTGACTCCTATAGGGAAAATTTTAGACTTATTAAAATTGACTTTATAGTCTGACATCCACCCATATTCCCGAAGTAGTCTTAACATTCTGGGACCTGATCATTTAGGATTCGGAAGAAAGAGGAAAACATCATCCACATACATTGAAACCAAATGCTCCTTACCGCCTGCTAGATTTCAATGGCTAAGTCAAAGAGCAGCAGGGACAGCGGACAACCCTGCCTTGTGGTGCTTGAGATCGGAAATGGACACGCTCTCTGCTCGTTGGTTAGCACTTGTGCTATGGGTCAGTGATATAGTGCACAAACAGTCCCTAAATGGGGCAGGTAGTCCAAATTTCTCCAGAACTGCAAAGAGAAAAGGCCACCTCAACCTATCAAAGGCCTTTTCTGCATCCAAGGCCATCACAGCCCCCCACAGTCTTCTCTCTCTTAGCCATATATGTGATATTAAACAACAGGTGTTTGTTGTTGAGAGTTGGCCCTTCACAAAACCAGTCTGGTCTGGATGCACCAAATCTTCCATGATGCTCTCTAGCCAGGTCTGCAAGATCTTGGCCAGGATTTTTATATAGGTGTTTAGCAACGAAATTGGCCTGTAAGAGCCAGGGTCCAAGGCATTGTGCCCTTTCTTGTATATTAACACTATATTGGCATCTAATAGGTTATTGCCAGTCTCTGGTGATTGTTGCAGATAAGAAAACATTGTCAGCATGAAAGAAAATATTTCCTGCAAAATTCTTTTGTAGAATTCCAAGGCAAAGCTGTCTGGCCCCAAGCACTTCCCATTAGGGAGCCCCATCATTGCTTTAAATATTTCCTCTACCTGTATCAATGCGGATAGCCTTGCAGTCTGTCAGTGAGTCCGGGGACCTGTACCTCCCTCAGATACTCATTTAATTCTTCCAAGCTGTACTCTTTTCTATTAGTGATTAAGTCTGAAAAACATTCTTTAAAAACCCTATTAATGTCAGAAAGCCTATGTTTCACTTCCCCATCCACCCCACGGATACTATGTATAAGGGGCTGCGAAATGCGTTTCCTCAGCACCCTTGCTAACAAGGCACACGTCTTGTCCTCATGTTCATAAAATCTGTGTCTGGCGAATTTAAAGGAACATTCCACCCTCGATATCTGGAGATGCTTCAGTTCCCAATTTCATTTTAGGAGCACTGCATAAACTCAAACAGAGCATATGGCTTTATGCCAGTCTTCTAGCTGTTGAACCCATCTTTCCAAAGAATTCCCTTTCCTCCTTTTGTTTAGATGACTGGCAAAATTAATTCGCCCTTGCTATACAGCTTAGAATGTCTCCCAAAATACCACAGGAGACTGATCAGCCCCCTGTATGAATCTCTGCATAGTCCTGTACCACTTTCTCCACCATAGTACAAAACTGTTCATTGCCCAAAAGGGATGGATTGAAGTGACATTGTTTGTCTGACTCCAGAGCCTGGGATATGTTCAATGGGAAAAGCACCGGATGATGATCTGATATACTGCACGCTAATATCTCAATGGGCCCCACTAACTGCACAAGTGAAAATGCACATAAAAAAATAATCTATCTAGCTATATGAGTTATGTTGTAGGGTAAGTATAATCTCTTTCAGATACGTATTGTATACACCAGACATCCAGAAAACCTAAGCATTGCATTCAAAGGTTTAACACATCAGGTAAGTATTGTCATTCTTTCCGCCTTTCCCTGGGTTGAAAGTAGGTTGAAATATTCCCCAACACAGCCAATGCTTCGGTAAACAATTCTCCTCTGCAGGATAATTTCATATAGCATGGCAACCTCAAAACACAGCCCATGCTCGAGTAGATGATTTAACCCAGCAGGGAGCTTAAAGACCGGGAGTATAATACTTCCATTTACCATAACATTCCAGTTCGTGGCAGGGCTTCGGAAAATATGTCCGGCCTTCTCTGCACAAATTAAATCACAGTTCGTGGAGAGAACTGCCTAATAATGATCATTCTCTTGCTTTTGCCATTGGGTTAAACCCAGTCTGATTTAAACACAGTTTCTGGCTTCTGCCGCAGGGCTTGAACTTGTCCTTTTTAAACAACAGTCTCTGGCTTACACCACAGTTTCTAACAGAGACCAGAAGAGTTTTTTCAAGCACAGCTTCTAGGGCTTGTGGGCTTGGTTTGAGGGAACCAAGCCCTTCTGCCACCACCCACTGTAGCTCGTAGAGAGAGACATACACTTTGCCTTGCCCAACTACAGCTACTACAACCCAGGGCAGTTCCTTCTACCGGACTCTAAACCTGTCTGGCTTTAACAATCCAGAGAGGGTTTCCACCATTCATCTCTCACATTCATTGGCATTGGTTCCAGTTCCGGCTCTGGTGGTAGATTCTCCAACACCTCCACATCTCCCTTGGCCTCTAGTAGTACAACTTTCTGTTCCTGTCTGGCCCCCTCCCCTTCTCCTCCTAGTCTACCTGGGTGTTCCTTCCCCCTTGCTGAAGTGAAGGCTGTGAAGTCCCTCCCTCTTTGATCTCCAACTCTCCCACAGTTCTTCTAAGTGAATGAGATTTTCTTCTAACTTGGGGATTCTTGGGTTCTGAAGGTTCCACCCAAGTTTTTTTTCTTGCCCAGATTCCCCCTACTGGTTTCCTCACTCAACCTCTCCCGCTGTATATAGTAACCATTAACGTATGTGGCCAAAGATTCAAGCTGTTTCAAGACGTCAAATGGAAATTTTTTTATTTATTCAAAAGACATGCCAAAGACAGCAGTTCAAACTATGCACAGTGCCCCAACACAGGACCGTGTTGCACTGGGGCTGCGTTGGGAGGGATAATACAGGAAACAACCTTATCTATAAACAAGGAAATGTGTTACAAACACAGAAACAGCAACCTCTACACTAGAAATTTCTTTAATGATGCCAAGGCGGCAATGTACTTTATTCAACTTGAGGCATGCGATTCTGGAGCTGCCTGATGCCATGCCCTGTATCCTTGCATATTTCAGTACATAAGAACATAAGAAAATGCCATGCTGGGTCAGACCAAGGGTCCATCAAGCCCAGCATCCTGTTTCCAACAGTGGACAATCCAGGCCATAAGAACCTGGCAAGTACCCAAAAACTAACTCAATTCCATGTTACCATTGCTAATGGCAGAGGCTATTCTCTAAGTGAATTTAATAGCAGGTAATTGACTTCTCCTCCAAGAACTTATCCAATCCTTTTTTAAACACAGCTATACTAACTGCACTAACCACATCCTCTGGCAACAAATTCCAGAATTTAATTGTGTGTTGAGTAAAAATGAACTTTCTCCGATTAGTTTTAAATGTGCCCCATGCTAACTTCATGGAGTGCCCCCTAGTCTTTCTACTATCCGAAAGTAAATAACCGATTCACATCTACCCATTCTAGACATCTCATGATTTTAAACATCTCTATCATATCCCCCCTCAGTCGTCTCTTCTCCAAGCTGAAAAGTCCTAACCTCTTTAGTCTTTCCTCATAGGGGAGCTGTTCCATTCCCCTTATCATTTTGGTAGCCCTTCTCTGTACCTTCTCCATAGCAATTATATCTTTTTTGAGATGCGGCGACCAGAATTGTACACAGTATTCAAGGTGTGGTCTCACCATGGAGCGATATAGAGGCATTATGACATTTTCCGTTTTATTCACCATTCCCTTTCTAATAATTCCCAACATTCTGTTTGCTTTTTTGACTGCCGCAGCACACTGAACCAACGATTTCAATGTGTTATCCACTATGACACCTAGATCTCTTTCTTGGGTTGTAGCACCTAATATGGAACCCAACATTGTGTAACTATAGCATGGGTTATTTTTCCCTATATGCATCACCTTGCACTTATCCATATTAAATTTTATCTGCCATTTGGATGCCCAATTTTCCAGTCTCACAAGGTCTTCCTGAAATTTATCACAATCTGCTTGTGATTTAACTACTCTGAACAATTTTGTGTCATCTGCAAATTTGATTACCTCACTCGTCGTATTTCTTTCCAGATCATTTATAAATATATTGAAAAGTAAGGGTCCCAATACAGATCCCTGAGGCACTCCACTGTCCACTCCGAAAATTGTAGGTTCCCCTGAAAGAGAACCTCTTTAAGCTTCTAGCTAGCTTCCAGAATTCGATTCTTATCCCCATAATAGTGAAAACGTAAAATAATAGCTCTCGGGCAGCCATTATCTGCTGGAAGAAGCACCCTGTGCGCTCGGTCTGTCTTTAGCCTGCCATTTTTACATTCCAAATTCAGTGTAAAGGCAGCCAAAAACCTGGCCGGATCACTGCCTTTGACGTTCTCCAGTAAATCCACTATGCCCAGGTCATTTCGACGGTTCCAATTTTCCAAATCATTGAGTTCTTTGACTGTGCGCCTGTGGGCTCACTCTAGGACTTCTGTGCTGTAACCACATCCTCTAGCAATAAATTCCAGAGCTTAACTGTGCGTTGAGTGAAAAGAATTTCGATTTGTTTTAAATGAGCTACTTGCTAACTTCATGGAGTAACCCCTAGTCCTATTATCTGAGAGTAAATAACCGATTTTCATTAACTTTTTCATGTCCTTTCATGATTTTGTAGACCTCTATCATATTCTCCCCACCTCAGTTGTCTCTTCTCCAAACTGAACAGCCCTAACTTCCTTAGCCTTACCTCATACGGCAGCCATTCCATGCCACTTATTTTGGTCGCCCTTCTCTGCACTTTCTCCAGTGCAACTATATCTTTTTTGAGATGCGGCAACCAGAATTGCATACACAACACTATTCAAGAAGCGGTCTCTCACCATGGAGCGATACAGAGGCATTATGACATCCATCATTTTATTTGTCATTTCCTTCTTAATAATTCCTAACATTCTGTTTGCTTTTTTGATTGCCACAGCACACCGAGCCGACAATTTCAATGTATTATTCACTATGATGCCTAGATCTCTTTCCTGGGTGATAACTACTAATACAGAACCTAACATTGTGTAACTACAGCAAGAGTTATTTTTCCCTATATGCATCACTTTGCACTTGTTCACGTAAAATTTCATCTGCCATTTGGAAGCCCAGTCTTCCAGTCTTACAACATCCTCCTGCAATTCATCACAATCCGCTTGAGATTTAACTACTCTGCATAATTTTGAGTCATCACAAATTTGATCACCTCACTCATTGTACCCCTTTCCAGATCATTTATAAATATATTAAAAAGCACTGGTGCACATACAGATCCCCGAGGCACTCCACTGTTTACCTTTTTCCACTGTAAAAACTGACCATTTAATCCTATTCTGTTCCTGTCTTTTAACCAGCTTGCAGTCTACAAAAGGACATCACCTCCTATCCCATTACATTTTAGTTTTCTTACAAACCTCTCATGTGGGACTTTGTCAAACACCTTCTGAAAATCCAAATACACCACATCTACCAGTTCAACTTTGTCCACATTTATTCACCCCTTCAAAAAAAAAATGTAGATTTGTGAGGCAAGACTTTCCTTGGGTAAATCCATGCTGGCTGCATCCCATTAAACCATGTCTATCTAAATGTTTTGTGATTTTATTCTTTATAACAGTTTCCACGATTTTTCCTGGCCCTGAAGACAGGCTTCACTGGTCTATAGTTTCACGGATCACCCCTGGAGGTCTTTTTAAATATCGAGGTTACATTGGCTATTTTCCAGTCTTCAGGTAGAATGGATAATTTTAATGATAGGTTACAAATTAATTGAAATAAGACTGAAATTTCATTTTTTAGTTCTTTCAGAACCCTGGGATGTAAGCCATCTGGTCCAGGTGATTTACTACTCTTCAGTTTGTCAGTCTGGCCTACCACATCTTCCAGGTTTACCGTGATTTGATTCAGGTCATCTGGCTTCTGTTTGCCTTTTTCTTATTTCTTGAAATAACAGGCATAAGTTTGTGCAAACATTGTCAACAACCTTACAATAGCATTTGATATACAAAGCAAAAAAAGAAAGAAGAAAAATAAGTACTGAACAGAATCTAATCTGTTGCATTTTCCTTTTATTTATTTAGATATTTTTATATTACGCTTTTCAGCACTTCAAAGTGCATATCAAAGCAGATTACATTCAGGTACTATAGGCATTTCCCTATCCTCACAGGGCTTACAATCTAATTTTGTATCTGAGGCCATGGAGGGTAAAGTGACTTGCCCAAGGTCACAAGGAGCAACAGTGGGATTTAAATCCTGGTTTCCCTGGGTCATAGCCCACTGCTCTAACCACTAGGCTACTCCTCCACTCAATACATGCAATCTTTAAAAATTGGCTACAGCAAACCCACTACTGGAGAGAATTTCCAAAATTTTGCATCTGTGAATCTAGTTAAAAACCACTTATTGTCTCTATAATACCCTAATATACAGAGCTATTACTTTGCTACCAACATCTCTTCTAAAATTGTTTCTAACTTCAGCAAGTATCAAACATCCTAATATTTCTTGTAATTCTAAAAATTGTTTTTCAAAAGGTTTCTTCAGCTTCTATCAGTCATCACATGAAGTTACAATGAGTGAAAAGAGGAAAGCAAACTTAGTAACTTCCCAAAATAACAGGATCACAGTAACTTGAGGTTTTTGTTCAAAAAAAGTACCTAAAACATATGCCTGTAAATCTCACGCTCACCCTCTAACTGCGCACAGGCATAAAAGCGTTGGCATATACTAAGGAATGATGCTATTTTTAAACATGCAGGGGCATTGCTTTAGGAATGATTTCCAACATAAGAGTTGTAGAAGGGATGTGTGGATGTGGGGTGTGTGGCTTTGAGGAGTGTTTGAGAGGAATGGAGGGTGTGGCTGAGTAACAGAGGGGGTTTGTATGTTGAGAGGATGTGTGTGTGTGTGCATGGGGATGCAGGGCTGTGTATGTGGGGGGCGGGTATGGGAGCCTCTGAGGGATGAATTTATAGGGTCTGTGTGTTTGGGCGGGTAGGAGTGTGTGAGGATGGGAGGGGTTTATGGAGGGAATGTGTGTATGGGAGTTGTGGGGTAATGCTGTGTCTGTAGATGAAGGGTTGTAAGATGTGTGGAGGAATTTTGTGTGGTGGTATCTGGGAGTATGTGTGTGTGTGTATATATATATATATATAGGCATCACAGTGTGTGTTGGGGATAAATGTGTGTTTGGGTGGGTTTGTATGTGGGGGAGTGATCTAAGGGGGATAACGTGGGAGGTTGGAATGTGTAAGGGGAGTTATGGGGTGTGAATGTTTTGGTGGTATGTGTAGAGGTGGTGGATGTGCTTGCAGGGGTGTGGAGGTTGGGGCAAGGGTGGGTGAATTGAGAAGTTGCGTCACTTATTTTCCCTTTTTTTGTAGGAGAGGCGGATGTGCTGGGAGCAGGTGTGTAGGAATGAGTGGGATATTTGCAGAGCCAAAGCTAGCCTATGGTCATAGGCGCCTCTCCTAAAGGGCACGTGCTACCCACCCTACCACACGCAGGGAGGTGGATGAATGGTGCACTTCTGTAAAAGCCACGTTGTAGTTGAAGCAAGAGAGAGAAGAAAAAAAAAGTGAATGCAGGACCCATTTCTGAGCCGGCACGCACTTAGGCCCTGCAGCGACCCTGTCCTAGGATGGCCAATTTTTCCATGGACGTTAATTGGACATCCACTAAATTTCATGCTTTGGGAGGGGAGGCGGGGGAAGGTTACAGACTCATTACTTTGTTTTCAAGCACCCCTCCCTTCAATATACTTTGTTTTATAAAATGTTATTTCAACAATCTTCATAAAGACATCAACCGCCAAAAAGCAGTCCTAAAGTTACCCACATAAACTTAACTGACTAAAGACAGTTGGGTATATTTAGCAACACACCTGCAAGGCTGAATATCCTGACTAATTTTCCCAGGTAAGTTTGTCAGGCTAGTTTTCCTAGCTGGCCACTGGCTGAATATGGACTGTGCCAGTCACTCAAACTGCTTAAATGCAGAACATAGGTTATAATAAGACTGTTTCAACACCAGACTTTAAAACTAAAACGTCCGAGGTTCATGTACATGGCAGCAGCAGCTAGGTCTCCCTCTAACCTTTAAAATTCCTGGGAGTTTATGGATCCAAGTTGTAGATTTAAATACAAAATAGCAAAGGAAAGCTTCAGACAAATCAATGCTTCTTTGTTCTTCTGAATAATTAAGATGGCTTGAGCCATGAAGCACTGAGTGATGCACTGCTGTACAGAATACTGGATGCCTGTCTGCAGAGTTTAAGAGAAAATAGTCTCAGTGACCCTGTGTGCGGAAGGTAATGGTTAGTTTTTCATAAAGTCAGTTAGCCAGTAAGAGAAAGAACATTAATATTTTGAACTCATGGCTCACATCTCAGACTGGAAAAACTCAAATAGATCATGTTGATTTTCTTAAATCATGGGCAATGATGCCCTGCTTGGATTAAAAATTTATATCAATGTTTGATTACACTAGGGATTAAAAAAATGAGTTTCTGTACATATACATAGGACTTCTGTTAAAAGCAATTTACATACTGACTGTAGAAATTATTAATGAGTTACATACTTTGTAATAAAGAAAGATTCAGTCATCACTGACAGCTTTTGGATCTGAGAACTGCCATGCCTACACAGATGTTACAATCTAGCACCATAAACAGAACAATTATCCTTCCAGATGTTCCCATTTCTATATACTTTTTGATTTTTACCTAAAAGAAGTACTTAATGTTTTTTTTTATTGCAAAGGAATACAAAGATCAAGAAGGTACCACATGAATAGAATGGCATTAAAGAAATCCATTCCCCTTCCCCCCCCCCAAAAAAGAAAAAAAATAGAAAAAAGAAAAAGATCCATTAGAATTAAAGCCCTATCAAGTCCACAAAATTATCAGGGATCCAAGCCAGTAATGAGAGAGGAAAAAACAAGAATTATATAACTAAGAACATGAACTAGCAAAGCAGCTGTTATAATTGATACATGAATCAATGAGAGGTACATAGTTAGCCAGCAGAGGAGGTTTAATTAGTCAGAGCAGCAGGGGTCAACTGTTGACTACATTTGTCATTGAGAAAGACAGATTTTGTGGGTCAAGAAAAATTGAATAAGCATTTTGATAGCATACAACACGCAAAGAATAAAAAAAAAAGGCCCCTACTTGAGCCACTTTCTCTCTCACTGCAAGAAATACTTACTTTTGTTTCTGCATGGGATGGATATAGTCATGTCAGGAAATACTCCTGACTTAAAATTAAGAAACAAAAGACTGAAATGATGTTAAACAATCTGAAGAGCCAGTCACTTACATGCTCCAAGATACAGTTCACAAGTAGGGTTGAATTCTTGGCCATCTCGTCTTCAGATTTCTTCAATAGGGCCATCACATCTAAGCGTCAAAGAGCAGTTTTGAGACATCCAATCTTTTCTCCAAATAAACTGTTGAAGTTGGAGGAATCGTCCTTAAAAGTACTTAAGATATGCCCCTTCTAAAGATGTCAACAGCAGATACTGACAGCACAATTGGAAAGTTAGTGAACCTTAAGTTTGAATCCTGACCATATCATCTAGAACTTTGTTTCTTACTGTAAAGGTGTCCGAAACTTGCCCCTTACTAGTGTAGCATCAGTAGTCTCAACAGACCCTGTATTAAGTGTGATGTTAAAGTAGGAGTGATAGGTAGTTGGCTCTCCCCAGTGGGAGGTGTAGGAGTTAACAGAACATCTGTGCCCTTGTGGTACAGGGTTCTTTGGGGGTACCTTTCACAACAGAGACGTGCTGTGATAGGGTGGTCTCTCCAAGGGGAGAGGACTGCCAGTCCTGATTCCTGTCCTGGGAGGGTGGCTGAGGCCTAAGGTTAAGGTGCCCAGGCCTCTTAAGTCTAGGGAGTGTCTGTTGGGGGGTCCAAAAGAGAATCCCTAGGTTTCTTGAAGATCCATTTCAGAGGGATTTCTTTAGATGGAAGAGTGAATTCCTGAGTCTTTTGGTAATGATATGGAGGTAGTTTAAAAAAAAGAGTTGTGAGTTCCTAATCATCATCTGTCCATTGGATACTGCTTCTAAGCTGAGTAAAGAGAGTTTCAAGCTGGAATCCAGGGAATATTGCCAGACTTGGAGGTCTGTTTCAGAGCCGCTGCCTAAAGGGAAGCATCAGCTCCAGAGTTCCTAATTCAGAGGAAGTTCCAGGTTACTACTGAAGTAAGAGAGCTTATCTAGAGAAGCAGGTACCAGGGGAAGTGCCCAGAAGGGAGAGCCTGACCCAGAAAGCTTACCTGCCAGGATGTGCAACCTTTGCTTCTATGTAAGAGACAGAGTTTAATTTTGCGATAAAGTCCAGTATTTTATACATTTAAAAGTGCACTGGATGTGGATTATGTTTCTTGCAAGGACTTAAGTTTTTGGACATCTACTGCGTGGCGTGTGGAATTTTTGGTATTGAATGGAATGTTTGCAGAAGAGCTCCAGAGAAAATTAAATCCCTAAAGGCCTTGAAAGAATGACTCTTCCCTGTTTGGGAAGCACACTAGAGGCATGGGTCCTATACTGGCCCATGACCTCCTCAGTGAGCCCCGTGCCCAAAGAGAAATTGGGACAGCTAATTAAATCTCAGTATAATTATCTTCATCCTGTAGTTTCCCACTTTCCTTTCCAAGTACTCCGTACAGACTTTATAATCCAGAATTTGCTTATCCTGAAGAAAGATCTTAGACTCAATATTTTTTAATTGAACTAATCCAGACAAACAAGTGCCCTCTAAATTTCCTTTAAGCTAATATCTAAGGTTTAAATAAGACTGCTCTGCTCCCAAGACAAGGACTGGTTTAATGCTGGTAATCTGGATGTAGTTTCCAGTCTTAATATAGGCTCTGAAAGAGGTTTCGAAGGACCTGGGCCTATGTGTCGTAAGACATAAGGAATGCCATACTGTATCAGACCAAGGATCCATCAAGCCCAGCATCCTGTTTCCATCAGTGGCCAATCCAAGTCACAAGTACCTGGCATGAATCCAAACAATAGATAAACGTAAATCTTGTTTATTCTGGAAGGGATTCTGTCAGAACAATTCTGATCCTGGTCATGTTATCAGCTGGAGATGATAAAGCAGGAATGCCTGGATTTTTTTGTGACATAGTATAGTATTTATGAGCCAAGGGACAAAGTCCTGCCCTTTAAAGCTGACCAAAAGAAATGGCAAGAAATCTTAATACCGTGCTTAAATTATTCTTATATTCTAAAAACTTAAGAACATAAGAAGTGCTGGGTGTCGAATTCGATTTATCAGATCTCCTTCACCTGAAAGCTCCACTCAGCTTCCTGACCAAGCTGTGCTTCAGTTCGATTCCCAATGCAGAGCTAGAACAATCAGCATATCCCCTATCTAGCTGACTCAGGACTCATTGCAGCTTCAGCATAGTTCTCAGTGCTGTGAGTTTACCCTGCATTCAGCACTATTTAGCTGCATAAGTATAGCTTATGCAGTTTAGTAGCAGCCATAAAAAAGATATAGTTGCGATAGAGAATGTACAGAGAAGGGCAACCAAAATGATAAAGGGAATGGAACAGCTCCCCTATGAGGAAAGACTATAGAGGTTAGGACTTTTCAGCTTGGAGAAGAGATGGCTGAGGGGGGATACGATAGAGGTGTTTAAAATTATGAGAAGTCTAGAACGGGTTAATGTGAATCAGTTATTTACTCTTTTGGATAATAGAAAGACTAGGGGGTACTCCATGAAGTTAGCATGGGGCACATTTAAAACTAATCAGAGAAAGTTCTTTTTCACTCAACGCACAATTAAACTCTGGAATTTGTTGCCAGAGGATGTGGTTAGTGCAGTTAGTGTAGCTGTGTTTAAAAAAAAGGACTGGATAAGTTCTTGGAGGAGAAGTCCATTACCTGCTATTAAGTTGACTTAGAAAATAGCCACTGCTATTACTAGCAACAGTAACATGGAATAGACAGTTTTTGGGTAATTGCCAGGTTCTTATGGCCTGGATTGGCCACTGTTGGAAACAGGAAGCTGGGCTTGATGGACCCTTGGTCTGACCCAGTATGGCATGTTCTTATGTTCATTGAGTAAGCGCCTTTGCTCACTCGTTGCTAAGCCACATAAGTCACTAGTATGGCTAAAGAGTTAGCCGCCTAACTTGTGGGCGTGTAGTGGGCGATAGGGGCAGAGAGAGTTAGCTGTACAAGTTAAGCGGCTAACTACCGATATTCAGTCTTAGCCAAATTTAGATGAGCCATAGAGCAAGTCTAAATTTAGCTGGCTATAACCTATACGACTAAGCGTGGATATATTCACGAAATAACAGTGGCTTAGTTATGCTGCTGAATATACCTTGTAACTTAGCCAAATAAGTTATATCTGGCTATAGTTTTGATTCTACTTTCACTTTGTAATTTTAGCTGTTATGATCTTTTAATTCTATCTATTGTATTTCTCTGTTTTAATTATTTGTAAACCGTTGTGAAGGTTTTTACTGATGTGACGGTCTAAAAAAAATCAAATAAACCATGAATTACTTAAACGGCCAGCTTTGAATATTGACTCTACTATTTTCTTGTCTAATTCAGTGATTCTCAACCCAGTCCTTGGAACACACCCGGCCAGTCAGTTTTTCAGGATAAACAAATGAATATACATGAGATAGATTTGTATACAGTGGAGGTAGTGCATGCAGGTCTCTCTCATGCATATTCATTTTAGGGATGTGCATTCATATTGTTTTGTTTCATTACATTATGTGAATAAAGTTTTTGTGCACATAAAATTCTATTTACACACATAAAATCAATGTTATGTTCTTATGGAAACATATTTGAATAAAAACACATTTTATGTTTGTACTTAACTAGCAAAACAAAATTAAAAGTGCAATGAACAACCCGCCCCCCCGAAACAACAAAATGAAAAAAAATAGTTGTTCTCATGTATATCCCAAATTCATTGTGGATGTCTTGAAAACCAGAATGGCTGTGTGTCTGAGGACTGGTTTGAGAACCACTGGTTTAATTTATTATTTTATCCACTTGAGATTAAATAATTGTGTGTGTGTGTGTGTGTGTGTGGGGGGGGGGGGGTGTTACACTTTTTGTTTCATTTAAAATGAATCCCCCCCCCCCAAAAAAAAAAACACCCTTGAAATAAAAAGGAACAAGAAAAAAAAAATAATAAAAAAAATTGTCTGGTCCCTGGTTTGTCACAAAAAAAAAAAAAGTTCTGGATCCTTGCATGAAACGCTTTTGAAAATTACCCTCATAATGAATTCCATCTTTCAAGCAGGTTCAAAATTGACTACACAACAGAAAGAGTCAACTTTTTGGATACTTCAGTTTCGTCAATAATGGTTATCTACAAACATCTGTATAGAGAAAAATCACCTGACAAGTGCGGTTACCTTCACAGTTCCAGCTTCCACCCTTCACATACAAAAGGATCCATTATACATACTAAGCTGTGCAATATCTTTATATATGTTACTCCTGGGGGAATTTGCGCACAAAAAATAAAATTCTGCAAACTTTATATTGGTCAAAATAACACAATTTACACAACAGTCTTTAAGTAATTACATTTTAAATTAATATCGAAAAAAGTTATTACTTAAAGATGCAGAATTTGAAATATTTTGAGCAGAATTTCCCTAGACATTCACTGTAAGAGTGACCCTTCTACTCGCTCTCCCTACTCCCCTGGCCACTTTGCCCTCTCAGGCCCCAACTCCTCCACCTGCCAGTATCTCTCCCCCTTCCCCTCTAGGCTCAACCCCTTCCACTCTATTGCCACCCCCAGAGTTTGACCCCGTTCTCAGTACTGCCCCTCACACAGGCTCCCTCTGTCCCTCCCTCTCTCACACACATGCTTCCTTTCTCTAGCACACAATACACACACCGTCATACAGGCTTCCTCACTCTCTCGCGCACACACATCCCCTCATACAGGGCCCTCTCTCTTGCATACACACCCACACAAGCTCCCTTTCTCTCTCACACATACATCCTCACACATGTTACCTGTGTCTCTCTTACAAACCCCTTCACACAGGCTCTGTCTCACACATTCACAATCCCTTCACACAGGCTAGCACCCTCACACACACAATATCCCTTTTTCATACACATACGCTCCCACTCTCTCACACATATACATATGCTTTCACAACCTCCTCATATCGGATCCCTCTCTCTGAAACCCACACTCAAGCATCCCCTCCCCTCTCCCCCCCCCCCCCCCGCTCTCTTACCTCCCATGCACTCTCACTGTCTCCTCCCACACACCCAAACACATTCTCTCTCACCGGGGCCTTTATCTTCACTGCGAGCGGAGCAAACTCCGTTCGCGGCACAAGGGGGCCTTCCATCTTTGCTGCGAACGGCGCACCAGGGCCTTCATCTTCGCTGCGGAGCGCATCCATAATTCCCCCAGGACTAATATGTGCTCTAACTCAGAAGGCAGGGACAAACACTCAGTAGCCTTAACTGATCCCTTCAAACAAAAAGCCTACATCCTTAAAATCCTCACTTGAAACTCACAGGGCAAAGCTACCACAATTCAATGAAAGAAGCAGCACAGAAATGAGGAGCCCTTGTAGTAACATATAGCCCAGATGGAAAAACTGAAGAATCATAAGAGATATAGCCACTACTCCTGGAGAATGAGTCACTGAAAGAAATATTCCCTGCTCTGCCGATATTAACTTTCTGGCAACCATCTAATCTGAAGCAAAAACAGAAACTTGAAAAGAAGAGAATGGCACATATCCGTGCAACATACCATGCTGCAAACTCTGCAAGAAGCAATACTTAATCAGCAGCCGCCCAGTTTATCCAGTCTAGACTGGCAGATCTGTATTTGTACACGAGTATTATTTTACCATAAATATGTATGTTTTATTGTAAACTGCCGAGACCACTGGATTGTTGCGGCTTATGTTTTAAAATAAAATAAATGCCAATGTATAGTTCTCAACAAGGGAAAAAAAGACAGCCCAAAGGGACCCTATTCTTGCTTCTCTTCTAATGTACATATTATTAAATGGATAAAATGTGAAGAGGGATGCTATATTGACAAAACAAGCCAGAAGTTAAAGACAAAAAACAAACCCACATATCCCTGAAAAGAAAAACAAAAAAAAGAGTAAGGTGACCATTCCATGGGGGAACATTTTTCAGGACTAGATCACTGCATTAATAATCTTGTGATCAGGATATGAAAGGGAAATTCAAGAACCTGTGAATTAAAAATGATCAAATGCTTCAGAACTGACATAAAGGGACTTAACAACACATAGTAAATGACGGCAGAAAAAGGCCAGCTTGGTCCATCCAGTCTTCCCAGCAATCTTTAACAGAGAGACTGTCTACCAGATAGAACTCTACTGCCTCACTGTCACCTTCTGATCACTCTACCACATCAGCTCCCATCCTTCCCCCTACCCTTTGAGAACATAAGACTTGCCATTCTGGGTCAGACCAAAGGTCCATCAAGCCCAGCATCCTGTTTCCAACAGTGGCCAATCCAGGTCACAAGTACCTGGCAGGATCCCAAGGGGTAGATAGATTCCAAGCTGCTTATCTTGGGATGAGCAGCATGGAATCTTTACACCACTGTTGTAATGTATTTTATGAATCAGGTGTCTTTTGCTCTGCCTGTTCATTCTGATTTGATCTGAGAAAGGGAGCGTTAACTCTTGAAACCTAGTAAAGAAATATATTAAGTTAGACCAATAAACAACTGTCACCTCATATGTTTGTTGACCATTATTTTTGTGACAATTACATGGAAACTTTATCCTCTGATAAGGAAGAAATCCATAGCACTATTTTTGGAAATATTATGGGTTATTAACTAATACAGGCATCATACATTTTCAGAATGAATTTAAATAAAATTTCAGATCAGTGTTCAATGTATTCCATGATAAAGACAATTTATTTTTATATTTTAAAATGGGTAGGAAATTAGTTTTCACTTAGTAAGAAAATGAAGACTCTACTGCCATCTACTGTCAAAGAATAAAAGTATTAGGTTTTTTTTCTTCAGTATTTAGTGTGATTGCAAAGTGAGACTAGCCACTGAATGACATAATTATAACATGATTTATTCAAGGTTCTTTTCCATGATGACACAATGGAAGAAAAACTTGATAAATGTAGCCATAAATAAGATGGCAGAAAAAGACAACGTATTATAGTATAGCTGTGAAAGTGGGCAAAGGTCAAATCTTGCTTAGTTTTGAGAGACTAGGAAGCAAAAGGCTGAAGCAGAGGTTTAGTCAGAGGCACAATGAGTGAAAAACAGAGGCCCATATTTGGTGCCATTTAGCTGAATAAGTTTCAACTAATCTGGCTAAATAGCGGTGACTGAATATGTGCCCGAGATCAGCAGCAGCCACCTAGCTGAATAACTATTTGGTCTGGCTGGTTAGCCACCTAAGTGGAAGGGGGCAAGTGCATAATTGGAAGTAGCTGACCAGATAAAATTACTCAGATAACTCTGAGTTAGCCAGATAACTCATCCGGCTAAGTATGGTCATAGCACAGACTTGTCCTAAAGTTAGCTGGATAGATGGGTATATTCAGTAGCGCATGCCCACTGAACAAACCCAGCATGTTCATCCAGCTAACTAGCTGAAATGCACAGCGGCTCAATATGGACCTCATGATTGCTGTATGCAGTTGAAGTGTGTTGCATTTCTTTTTTCCCCATGAGATGTTTATGCAATCATGGAGGTCCCTATTTTAAAGAAATGATTTCAGAAAACTGAATCGGATTTCTAGCCCAAAACATACACAATGAGACGAACACTATCTTCTTTATGGCAAAGACCTAAAAAAGGTCCAGTGACCAAAGCAGCACATTGAGAAATGGGGATGCTTCCACAAAGCACACGTCTGTGCATACTTCAAAAAATAAGTTTAGGAAACACCTGAAAAATACAGACTATGTAGGTAAATGGGAAAAAAAAATATGTATTTGAAATTTCTGCATGCTACGTTCATGGCAGATAACATCATACACACAAAAGTTGTGACATAAAATGTAAATCATAAAATAAAGATAAGTTACAACATAACATATAGACAAACAATTGTTTCATGATGTAATCTTTGTAGCATTATAGGCTGTATTTGCTGACAAAGAGCCCTGCAGGTGAGCACAAATGTTCATAGGTTTTGCCTGTGGTCCCTCATGCATCCTATGAGTATTGGCACCTTTTTCCAGAAAGATAGCACTGGATATATATGTGTCCATTTTAGAAAAAAGCATCATTTACCCAAATTATTTTTGGATCAGGAGGGATACAGCAGGAAATAATTTGCTTAGTATCGCTTTGCCGAATAGTTACTGCCAAAACAATAGTGATGGCCTGAAAGAAGATATTTGATTTAGTTAGGAGGCAAAGACACCTTAGATGATCATTAATACTCCACTCAGTTTACTGACATTACCCAAATATTTTTATATTCCGCAACTTCCATTAGTAAGTCCAGTGCAGATTACATTCATAAAATCACCACAAACAGTAAAATAAAGCAGGAGTTGCTTGCCTATTACAGGTGTTCTCCATGGACAGCAGGATGTTAGTCCTCACACATGGGTGACATCATTAGATGGAGCCCGGCACGGAAAATGTTTATCAAAGTTTCTTTAGTAGTGGGTGGGTTTCATGAGGACTAACATCCCGCTGTACTTGGAGAACACCTGTTACAGGTAAGCAACTCTGCTTTCTCCATGGACAAGCAGGATGGTAGTCCTCACACATGGGTGATTAAGGAGCTCCAGGCAGCAGAGAACAGGTGCCAACGTGCACAGCAACTGGAGCTGCAACAACCACAGGAGGCGGCCTGCACCAAAGGGCAAGGCCCAGAGAGGGAGAGTTGGGTTTTCATGGCTGGAAGAGATTACAGAGGATGGACTGTCCGAAATGACTGTCCTGCCGGCCATCCTTGTCCAGGCAATAATGCGAGGCAATGTATAGCGGGAACTTCAGGTCACCGCTCTGCAAATCTTGTGAATGGGAACTGCATGCAAGTGAGCCACTGAGACTGACATGGCATGGACAGAGCTTTGACACAGACATCAAGCTGCAAACCTGCCTCTACATAACAGAAAGCGATGCAATCCGCTAACCAGTGGGATAGAGTCTGCTTGGAAACAGCGACTCCTAAACTGTTCCTGTCGAAGGAGACGAAAAGCTTCCAGGAGAGATACTTAAGATCACAAGAACACAACGGTTCAAATGGAGGTTTCATGAGTTGCGAGAGGACTACGTTGAGATCCCAGGAAACTGCCGGGGGGTGAGTGGGGGGCATTAGTTGTAACAAGCCCCTCATGAATCGGCCCACTAGCGAATGGAAAGAAATTGCAAAACCAGCCGAACCCTGATGGTATGCCCTGATGGCACTGAGGTGAACCCTCACTGATGTTGTCTGCAGACCAGAAATCGGAGAGGGACAACAGGTAGTCCGAGAGTGCAGGAGGGGAGCAAGAGAAGGGATCCAGACTGTGACCCTAGCACCAAGAAGAAAGCCATTTCCACTTCAGATTATGGAACTTTCTGGTGGAAAGTTTCTGGACTCCAGAATGACACAAGATATCTCTTCCGACAGGCCAAGGGTCCCTACCATTACCTGGTCAACATCCAAGCCATGAGAGACAAGGCTTGCAAGCTGGGGTGGCAGCACCTGTCCTGGGTGATGAGGTCCGGAGCCATCCCCATTCGGATCAGGGGGCACAAGGTCAGTTCCCGAAGAGTCGGGAACCAGACCTGACTGGGCCAGCAGAGGGTGATCAGAATAATGGAGCCCTAATCCTGCTGCAACTTCTGGAGCATCTTTGATATGAGAGGAAGGGGGGAATACACGTGCCTCAGTAGATAGAGAAGGCATCTGCTATTGATCTCTTGCCTCTCTTGCTGAGGGAGCAGAAGCAGCACACTTTTCTGTTTTCCACTGAGGTAAAAAGGTCTATGTCCGGGGTCCCCCCAGGAGCATAAGATGCATTTCACTACATCCTGACTGAGGGACCATTTGTGGGGCCAGAACATCCGGCTCAAGGCATCAGCCAGAAGGTCCACCCCGGAAGGTACACCGCCCAGAGAGTGATGCTGTTTTTGATGGCCCATGATCAAACATGGACAGAGGGGGAGGGGGAATGATCACACCCACCCTGGTTTGTTCAGGTACCACATGGCCACCTGATTGTCAGTCTGAACCAGAATCACCTTGTTCACGAGCTGCTCTCGGAACACCCACAGGCATAGAGGATCGCTCGCAACTGCAAGAGGTTGATCTGAATCCGTGACTCCTGAACTGACCAGAACATGCGCTCCCCACTCCATATGAGAAGCGTTGGTGGTAAGTGTGGCCTGGGGCTGAGCACTCCAAAAGGGGCAACTCAGCTCCAGGTTCAAGGGAATTGTCCACCACAGGAGAGACTGCATGCAGGTCATGCAGAGCCCAACACCATTGAGAGCACAATGCCCACTGTGCCCCTGTCACGTGTAACTGAGCAATTGGGGTAATATGCACCATCGCCACCATATGGCCCAGCAGTTAGAGGAACTAGTGAGTGGAGACATGGGGGCAACTGGAGATGTGTTGGGCAATAACTGAAAGGGTCTCTGCCCTGCCCCGAGACAGGAAAGCCTTTACCTGGATAGTGTTCAGGTGCACTCCAAGGAAGTCCAGTTGCAACTACGGCTGCAGATGGGATTGGGAAAGTTGATCAAGAATCCCAGAGAGTCTCCAAGGTGTTGATCGTGAGGCGTATGGCACACTGAGCCCCTTGGTGGGAGTTGCTCTTGATGAGCAAATCATCAAGGTAGAGGAAAACATGAATTCCCCGCCTTTGAAGATAGGCACGGAGACATTTGGTAAAGACCCAGGGCACAGATGCCAGACCAAAGGGCAGAACTCGATACGGATAGTGGTTTCTGTTGACTAGGAATCTCAGGTACTGCCGATCCTCCTGAAAAATGGGGATATGGGCGTACGCGTCTAAGATCATAGAAACATAGAAATAATGGCAGAAAAGACCAAATGGCCTGAGGGAGCAGAGCCAGTCTCCCGCCTTGAGAAGGGGAATCAGGGTGCCCAGCAAGACCATTTTGAACTTTTCCTTTACCAAGAAATGGTTTAAAGCTCTCAGGTACAGAATGGGGATTAGAAAATACCTGGAGTAGAATCCTTCACCCCTTTGGCTGGGTGGGATGGGTTCGACTGCCTGAGTAAGAACGAGGGTGGACAGCTCCACTCGAATTATCCATAAGTCCCCTGCCACTCTCCACCAGGGACATGGAGGGGAAGCAGGGTGGAAGTCGCTGGAAATGCAGTCGGTAACCCTGACGGTCGATAGATAGGACCCAGAGATCCAATGTAATCAAGATCCACTGATCTGCGAATAGCTGGAGTTGATTTGGACCCATGGAGAAGGCTGGCTCATGCTCCCTAGCCACCAGTCAAAACCCCGTGGCGGGGTTCTGCGGCGGAACCATAGGTGCCAGAGGTGGATTAGATTGTCTCTGCCTTGTCTTGGGGACAGGCCTTTGAGCCCTGGACCTCGGAGCGGGTGGGTAATATTTACGAGGCCAACAGAAAGGCCATTTAGGATATTGCCGTGGGGGCTTTCTGGTAGGCTGGGTGTCGGACGTACTAGCCCGCAACTGCTGAAGGGTCTCCTGGTAGTCCTTCAGCTGAGAGTCACAGCCTCTCTAATCCTGTCTCTAAACAGGTTCTCCCCCGTACACGGCAAGTCAGCTAGACAGTCCTGGATCTCAGGGTGCAAGTTGGAGGCCTGTAGCCATGCCACCCGTCGGGCTCCAATGCTGCTGCAGTGGTTCTCATGGCTGTCAAGACATCATAAGCCAAGCGAACCTTGTGCTTATCGTACTCCAAGCCCTTCTGGACAATAGACTGGATGCCCTCCTGGAATTGTTGAAGCAGATGCTCACTAAATTCCAGGGCCTGCTTCCACAGGTTCTGGGAATACTGTCCATTGTAAAGCTGGTAGCAATCTATGCAGGCAAAGAGCATAGCACCCTGAAACACTTGGCTCACCAAAATATCAAGAACTTTATGCGCATGCCCTGGAGGAGCGGAGGCATGGGTACAAATCCTCTTAGCCTTTTTTCAGGGCTGACTTCCACCACCGAATGGTGGTAGAGTTGACGGCGGTTGAAGCCAGTGGATGGCTGGACTAGGTATACCGCATCGGTCTTCCTGTTAACTGGCGGCACAGAGATGGGGTGCTCCCATAGGCGGGTCACCAGCTCCTTGAAAATGTCATGGACTGGTACCACCACCTCTTTCGTGGCATCCGTGAATTGCAGGATCTCAAGCATTTTATGCCTAGAGTCCTGCTCTGTGAACAGTTGGAAAGGCAGTGATTCAGCCATGGCCTTGACAAATCCCAGGAAGGAAAGATCCTCTGGGGAGATTGCCATTGTTCCTCCGGTGGAGAGGATTTGGAAGACAATCTTCCAATTTCTGGGAGGAGGATACAGATGCCTCCCTATCTCAGGACAGTATAATGCACTAGGGGAAGAAAATATAGTATAATAGGTTCCCTATATCTATACAATGTCATTCGTTAAAGGAACCCTCTATATCAATATCAACTCACACAATATGTCAGTAAATATATTTTATTAATGAGACCACACCATAAAACCTGTCTAGACAAAGAGTACTAACACAACCACACTTCACATTCATACCAACATTCCACACATTAAAAAATCAACATATTTAATATTGAATAATACTTAATAACATGTGCAAAAAGCAACATTTAAACAGCACTGTATATAATTATGTAATGTTTTTCAACAATAAACATATTCTTCCACGTTGTTATTCAATTACATATATACATCAAATTCATTCACGGAACACTGGAGAATAAATATATTAAACTCAAGGGATATCCCTTTTTAATCACCATCAATATCCAGTGACCAAATGATTTAGCATAGTCCATTGGACTCCTTTCAGAGTCATAGGGAGCTTCTCCCTCATTGTGACCCTCCAGGGATGCGGGGGGGGGGGGGGGGGGGGGGCCAAAGGCCAAATTGGTGTGCGCAGCTTGGCCCTTGAAGGCACCGAGACACAAGCCAGAAGATTTATGGACCTCCAGGCCGCAAGAGCACAGAAGGCATCAGTGGAACCAATCCCTGAGGGCCCTGGGAGAGCTGGCAGGTGAGTTGGCACTGTGCGCCTCTGGGCTGTTATCAAGCCCAATGGCCCATCCTCCTCCTCAGAGTCACTCACTGATATAGGGGCCAGAGGCAGTGGCAGCGGTGCGCCCATTGACCAAGGGGCTTTGGACACCAAAGCCGGCTGCTTCAGCAGCATACCGAGCAGCATGTTGAGCCGCTCTAGGAAAGGTGCAAGCACTGGTGGAGCAGGCTCTTGTGGTGGAGATGGTACCCAGGGAACTGGAGGCTCGAGGGCCTGGCTGACCGCCCACTGCATGTGGCTCTCTAAATCCTCCTCAAAGGCCAGTGAGGATAGAAAGGCCTGAGAAGCTGCTGGCAGAATCGGTACATCCTCTGGATCGAGGGGGACAGAGCCCTCCACCGGTGTCGGTTGCCTGGAAGCATCAGTACGGTCGGAGGGAATGGCCTCCTCCACCCTCAACTGCTTCGTGGGAAGCACAGAAGTCAATGCCTTCTCATGGTCTGGTTTCAATGAAGAGAATGATCCATGATGGTGCTTCTTAGACCTTTCTCAATTATCACTGTGGTCCTTGCCTGGTACAGATGGTGACGTTGAGGAACCCGACCGGGAACAGGACGACAGGGATAGCAGATGGTCCCCTGAGCCTAGTTTGGGGCCAGACAAAGTAGGAGGCAAACCCGGAGTTGGGGCTGGGGGCTCCTTTCTAAGTGGGGTGGAGGTCCCTGATGCAGAGGATCTGACCTAAAAGTTTTTCCATTTTGTCAAGACAGGACAGACAACCTTTGGCGATCATCTGGGCGCAAAGATCGCAGACATCGTGAGAAGCTCCCAGGCAAAGGACGCAGACCTCGTAGGGGTCTGTGATGGACATAGTCTGAGGGGCACTGGCGGAAGCCGGTCGATGTCATGGACAAAAGAGCACAGCGCACAGTCGATGGTCAGTGGGCACCAGGAGGTGAAGCCGTCGGGGATCAACCATGAAGGCACGAAGCACTTACCGAAGGCTGCCCAATGCGGGTGAGGGACCCTATGTAATGCGTGTAAGGAAAAAACACTTTAAAATAGCCAAAAAAGAAGTGCGAGCTCCGAAACTACAAAGCAATAGCTGCATGGAAAAGAAGAGACTGAAGAAGAACCCCACATGGACACGTGGTTAGCGGCATGCTCAGTGTGCCTGCCAAAGTTTCTAGAAACTTTGACAAACATTTTTCATGCTAGGCTCCATCTAATGTCACCCATGTGCGAAGACTGTATTCTCTAAGGACAAGCAGAATGGTAATCAATATAAAACATATATACCTAAAAAAAAAAAAAAAAAAAAAGATTTAAACAATATTGTTAAATGCATCTTAAGATAATAAGCCTTAACCATCTTCCGAAAAGTTTTATTTCTGTCTGGGATCGTATTTCTATTGGAAGTTCATTTCAAAGTCTGGGCCCAATATAAAAAATGCATGTTTATGTGAAGTCTGAAGCTTATAGTTCTCTATTGTTGGGAACCTAAGTAGATGCACCTTAGCTGATCTTAAATCTCAAGCTGGAACATACCAATGTGCCTTTTATTTGCTTCCAGGAGCCCTGAGATCCAAATAAATTTACTTCTCCCAGAAGTAACACCAGACCAGAGTGCTTCTACATACCCCCATTACTTCCCATGGAAGTTTGACACATTGCTCCGTAAGCAACTTTAGCTGATTGCTTGTCCTAAGCAGTTCAGAAAGTAGTTAAAAGCTTATTTACTCAAACTTTTAAAAACTTGTGAACATTTGTGCTCCTCTTTGTTGTCAACCAGATACAGCCTATAATGCTGGAAAGATTACTCCATGAAACAATTGCTTGACTATATGTTATATTGTAACTTATCTGTTTTATGATTTATAATTTATGTCACAACTTTTCTATGTATGATGTTATCTGCTATGAACACAAGATACGTACAGAATATAAAAGTTTTAAAACTGTTTTTGCTTTGTGCAAAATATACACGATAGCTGTAACAGATCCTCTATCAAATAGCAAACATATTAAAAAAAAAATAATTTTCCCTATTTTTAGTCTAACATTTCCTATATAAAAGCTGCTTTTAAATACTCAGTGCTACCTTTCCTGCAAGAAATGGCTACACTCGCCTTTTCAAAAAAACATTTTTGTCTAACCCTTATACATACATTATCCTCTTCGAGATTCACTCTACCTTTTATCCTAATAAGCTTTTTCCTTTTATTCATAAATTTACACTTTTTCTTTTATAAACTCAAATGTGTTGCATCACAAGCAAGTACATTTGCATAGCACACACTTTCCACATACCCACCATTCATCTTCTTTATCACATAGGAAACATCCATAACTGATATTATGATATACAGTAATGTTTTGTAATGTCTGTAAAAACAAGTTATTGAGATATATAATAAAGAACATATCTAAAACAATCTGTTTTAAATATCTAAAAAACAAATAAAAATAAAATAAAAAAAAGGAAACATCCATGACCATGGATCCCCAGGGAAATCAGAAGATACAGATATTATTGCCATGTCTTAATGCCAAATTAGGAAGCACTGACTACGTATAGCACTATCAAACTGATTAACTAAGGTGCGCTTCCACATTATCGCACAATAATGTACATTATTTACCATGGCTTCCATTATTTCTAATAGGGCCTCATAGTAATGAGACCAGTTGTGGCTTAGGAAACAGCCAAGAGAAACAAGGAGGCAGAATCTGGCTATTTCCTTAAGTACAGTTTATTTACAGTGAAAAAGCCAAAAATCAAAACAAATAATACAGCTTATCCGAGCTTCAGGTAACACACACAGTCCTCAAACATAGCAGTCTTTGTGTAGGTTGGGTCTCTTCCTGCTCCCTGGGGCTTGCATCCTTATGCTAAGCTGAAGGGATCCTCCCTAGGCTCAGAATCCCTTGCTGGGTTAGGACTTGAGAAAGACTGGGCAAGATAGCTGTGGACGGTCCCTTAAGGTGGATTGAGGGAGTTTCCTATAGAGTCTCTCACATACACTTCCTCTTAGCTCAGCCTTGCCGGGATGAGCACCTGCCTATACCAGGGACACCTCTCTGGACAGAAAATCTACATTGGCATTTTCCCATCCTGTCCTATGTCGGATCTTATAGTTGAAGGGCTGTAGGGCCAGGAACCATCTCATCACTTTTGGATTGGACTCCTTTCTATATATCCATAGCAGTGCTTGGTAGGGATGTGAATCGTTTTAGGACGATTAAAATTATCGTCCGATAATTTTAATATCGTCTTAAACCGTTATGGAACACAATACAATAGAGATTCTAACGATTTATCGTTATAAATCGTTAGAATCGTGAGCCGGCACACTAAAACCCCCTAAAATCCACCCCCGACCCTTTAAATTAAATCCCCCACCCTCCCGAACCCCCCCCAAATGAGTTAAATAACCTGCGGGTCCAGCGGCGGTCCGGAACGGCAGCGGTCCGGAACGGGCTCCTGCTCCTCAATCTTGTTGTCTTCAGCCGGCGCCATTTTCCAAAATGGCGGCGAAAAATGGCGGCGGCCATAGACGAACACGATTGGACGGCAGGAGGTCCTTCCGGACCCCCGCTGGACTTTTGGCAAGTCTCGTGGGGGTCAGGAGGCCCCCCACAAGCTGGCCAAAAGTTCCTGGAGGTCCAGCGGGGGTCAGGGAGCGATTTCCCGCCGCGAATCGTTTTCGTACGGAAAATGGCGCCGGCAGGAGATCGACTGCAGGAGGTTGTTCAGCGAGGCGCCGGAACCCTCGCTGAACGACCTCCTGCAGTCGATCTCCTGCCGGCGCCATTTTCCGTACGAAAACGATTCGCAGCGGGAAATCGCTCCCTGACCCCCGCTGGACCTCCAGGAACTTTTGGCCAGCTTGTGGGGGGCCTCCTGACCCCCACGAGACTTGCCAAAAGTCCAGCGGGGGTCCGGAAGGACCTCCTGCCGTCCAATCGTGTTCGTCTATGGCCGCCGCCATTTTTCGCCGCCATTTGGAAAATGGCGCCGGCTGAAGACAACAAGATTGAGGAGCAGGAGCCCGTTCCGGACCGCTGCCGTTCCGGACCGCCGCTGGACCCGCAGGTTATTTAAGTCATTTGGGGGGGTTCGGGAGGGTGGGGGATTTAATTTAAAGGGTCGGGGGTGGGTTTTAGGGGGTTTTAATGTGCCGGTTTTGCGATTTTTCGATTTTTCATGATTTTTCACGATATTTTACCCCCCCAAACGGCAACAATACGATTCCCTCCCCCTCCCAGCCGAAATCGATCGTTAAGACGATCGAGGACACGATTCACATCCCTAGTGCTTGGTGGCCTGTTATAAAAGTGTGAACTGCTGTCCCAGCAGGTAGAAGTGCAAATCTCTAAGGCCCACTTGACTGTCAAGGCCTCCTTCTCAACTGTTAAGTAATGTCTCACCCATGGCATCAGCTTCCGGCTAATGAATGCCATGGGATGTTCTTGGCCATCCTTCTCTTGGATTAAGACTGCTCCTAAGCCTAGTCCTGAGGTATCTGTTTGCACCGTGAAGGGTTTCTGTGAAGTCTGAACTTATCAGGACCAGTTTGGAGCATAACGCCTCTATCAGAACCCGGAAGGTCTTTTCTGCTTCAGCTGACCACTAGATCTTCTCTGGTGCTTACTTCAACAACCTTGTGAGAGGCTCTGCCTTCTCTGAGTAATTGTGAATAAACCTCCTATAGTACCCAGTAAAACCTAAGAATGCTCTCACTTTCACTTTTTTTTGCGAGACTGGCACCCAGGTGAGTGCCTCAGTTTCCTGGGTCTGCGGATGATCCTTGCCCTTTCCCAGGGTGTAGCCAAGATACTGGACTTCTTGCACTCCCAACAAGCATTGCTTAGGGTTAGCCATCAGTCCTGCTTTTCTCAGACTGGTTAGCATGGCCTGGAGTTGGCTTAGATGTGTCTTCCAATTTGTGCTGTATACCACGATGTCATCCAAGTAGGCGGCTGTGTTCCCTTGGTGTAAATGGAGCAGGCGGTCAACCAGGCTTTGAAACTTTGCAGGGGAGCCATGGGAGTCCAAATGGGAGGAACCTGGAAAAGTTCCCTTGATGTTAAGAATGCAGTCTTCTCCTTTGCCGCTGGCATGAGAGGTACCTGCCAATAGCCTTTTATAAGGTCCAGGGTAAATATGAACTGGGCTGATCCCAGATGCTCAATCAGTTTATCCACTTGTGGCATCAGAAACACATCACGTTTTGAGACCTCATTGACCTTTTTAAAGTTAATGAAGAACCTTTTGCTTCCATCTGGCTTCTGGCACTAACAATATGGGTAAGAACCAATCATTGTTATGACTCCTCTATAAACCTGAGCTAGAGGATCTCCCTCACTTAGGTCTCAAAGGTGCAGTGCCTGGCCTAAGGAATCCAATAGGGTCATTGCCATACCAGAACTCCAGGAGGTGTAATGATGTCATACTGTACCAGGTGATTACAACTTGGTAGGTTTGAGAAGATTTCCTTGTTTTGCTCCACCAACTGCTTCTAGTCAACTGTCTGTGGTGGACAGCTGCTCGTCAAAAGGAATCTGAATTCAGTCTACTTCAGGTCTGACATCTGGACCAAACTCTCCTTGCAGCACTCTGCACTCCTGTGAATTCCACTTCTTCAGGTTTATGTGGCAGATTTGAGGTTTTTTTTCATTTATCTGGCTGGGCTATTTTATAATCCACGGGTAGTGTTTTCTCCAACACTTCATAGGGTCCGTGCCAACAGGCTAACAACTTGCTTTCCAGAAGAAGGGAGGAGGACAAGAATGCAGTGCCCTGCTGGAATACTCTTTGGATTGTGAGGCGGTTTTAATCTTGGGCTCGGGTAGCCTGTGCCTTCTCTAGGTGTAGGCGGGCTGCCTCTTCAGCTTTTTTTTAGGCGATTTTATACTTTAAGAACAGTCAATGAGGTTCTGGCTGGGTTCCTTTTTTCTTCCCACGTCTTGAGGGCTATGTCCAAGATTCCTCTCAATCTCCTACCATATAGCAACTCAAAAGGGGAAAACCCCATCTACCTCTGTGACACTTCACAGATTGCAAACAGCACATAGGGTAGCAGTGCATCCCAATTCTTGCCATCTTCATCCACAAATTTCCTCAACATTTGTTTGAATGTCTGATTGATGTGCTCAACGAGGCCATCAGTCTGTGGGTAATAAAAACACTGCATACCTTGATGTATCTTGAGAAAGTTGCAGAGCTGTTTCATTACCTTTGATACAAATGGGGTTCCCTGATCCGTCAGTATCTTCTTGGGCAGCCCAAGTTGCAAAAAAAACAAAAAACCCACTCCATTAGGGCAGTTGCCACTGTCAGGATTTTCATATTCCGTAGCAGTACTACTCCGGATATCTTGTGGCATAATCAAGAATGAAGAGGATGTACTTATTTCGAGTAGATCTCTTTAGTGGTCCCACAAGTTCTATGCCCACCATTTTAAAAGGGGTCTTGATTATGGGCATTGGTGTAAGAGATGCTGCCCATATGCTGACAGGCTTTGTGAGTTGGCAGGTAGAGCAGGACTAGCAATACAACTGGACCTGTTTATGTAGGCCCAGCCAATAGAACAGTGCCAATAATTTCTTGAGTCTTTTCCTCCCTTAGGTGACCCACTAGAAGGTGGATATGTGCTAGCTGCATGACCTTCTGGCAATATGGTTTGGTAACTAGGAGTTTTTCTATCAAATTCCCCCTCCACACTTCCCTTTCTGATTTGATAAAGGTCCCCTTTCATCACGGATGGCCGGATTTTAAATGCCCTGCACGCCGGCACGCCTATTTTGCATAGGCCGCCGGCGCGCGCAGAGCCCCGGGACGCGCGTAAGTCCCAGGGCTTTGTAAAAGGGGCGTGTCGGGGGTGTGTCCTAAATTGACACAGTGTTGCGGGGGGCAGGCCCGGGGGTGTGGCGCCGGCCCGGGGGCATGGTCGAGGCCTCCGGACCAGCCCCCGGGTTGGGTGATGGCACGCCAGCAGCCCGCTGGCGCGCGCAGATTTACATCTGCTTTTAGCAGGCGTAAATCGTGCAACAAAGGTAAGGGGGGGTTTAGATAGGGGAAGGGAGGGGAAGGCGAAGGAAAGTTCCCTCCGAGGCCGCTCCGAAATCGGAGCGGCCTCGGAGGGAACAGGCAGCGCGCGCTGGGCTCGGCGCGCGTAGGTTGCACAAATGTGCACCCCCTTGCGCGCGCCGACCTCGGATTTTATAAGATATGCGCGTATCTTATAAAATCCAGCGTACTTTTGTTCGCGCCTGGTGCGTGAACAAAAGTACGCGCTCGCGCAAAATTATAAAATCTACCCCAAAATAAGGAGGAATAGGTTCTGTAACCTGCACTCCAGGGACTAGATTTCCGTTTCACCCTTTGTACATGCTACTGGGCCCACTTAAAGGACTCATCCTCCCTCTGGGCTCGCCTTTTCACACTAAAAAGGAGCCAGGTAAGATATTCTGGGTGGGTTGCTGTTCTTCCCCTGACTCCAACCCTTCCAATCCAGCTGCCTCTAAATTAGCAGCATAATTGTATTTGTCCTGTCAGCATTGCCTCTGGGACTTAAGGAGTCTTAGAGTCTTTATGAAACAGATCTGGATCATCTAAAGGAAAAGAGTTCTGGAAACTCCAACTCTTCATTGTTAGGGCTGGATGAACCCATTGTGAGCTGGTTCCAGACGCTCTTAAAGTTTGGACAGTCCTGTCCTATCACAATGGGGTAGGGTAGCCAAGAACTCCCATCTCAATTTTGTCTTGGCTGACTGGAGTCTTCAATTGTACCTGGCTTGTTGGATACTGCCATTGGTCTCTGTGGATGCATGCCAGAGTCACTACTCTGTCATAGTCAATCTGGACTTGCTTCCTTAACTCTTCTGAAATGAGTTTTCACACTCCCAGAGTCCACTAATTCCTGGGCTGGTACACTATCTAGATCAACCACAAAAGTAGACACTCCTTGGCTGGGAATATCCACAAAATTACAAAAATGTGGGGCCATGACATTAACATCCATTTGTTCATCTTCCCTGTGGGGACAGTCTCTGGTAAAATGGCATCTTTCTCCACAGCTGAAATCATGGCAGTCCGGCTGAGGTTTGTGGTGAAAAGTCCGGCTAGACCTGTGCTACTGGTTGTTGGAGCATCTGACTCTTAGGACTCTTTCATCCTCCACCTGGATCTGGTGGTCTTCCCTGAATCCATGGCTATTCAGGGATGGACTGTGCTTGGTAATAAGCCACTGCCATTTTCAATGCCGTCTCTAGCTTAAGATTTGGGTGTCTGCACACCCACTACCACATACAGCATTCTAGGCCATGTTGGAATTGTTCCAGCAAAACCGTATTGGCTACTTCCACCCTGGTCTTCCCTTCTATGTGCAGCTACTTCCAAGCCACATCCTTAAGTTGGTGGAAAAGGTTCCAAGGATTCTTCTCTGGTTGAAGGATTCCTTGATGAAATCACTGTCAGTAGGCTTCTGGGGTGAGTCCTGCTCTACAATGGCTGCTTTGACTTCCTGATGTGTGGCCCTCCCCTTCCAGATTGGCAGTCTAGAAGGCCTCTCGAGTAGATTCTCCAGATCGGTTATCCAACTATCTTCTGGTCAGCCTACCAATCAAGCAGCCTGTTCAAAATTCTTCAAGAAACAATCGGGGGTCTTCTCAAGTACAAATGGCAAAAAGGAAGATGGCTACTGCTATTACTAGCAACAGTAGCATGGAATAGACTTAGTTTCTGGGTACTTGCCAGGTTCTTATGGCCTGAATTGGCCACTGTTGGAAACATGATGCTGGGCTTGATAGACCCTTGGTCTGATCCAGTATGGCATGTTCTTATGTTCCTAGGCCTGGTCACAGTGGTTTGCATGACCTGTGCTACCTGGGTAAGCACTGTGTTTTGCTAGATGTTTTTCTTGCAGCACCTGCGGCTGGGCAATTTAGGTTTGTAGGGTGTTCTGCAGTTGCTGCTGCCCTGCAGAAAGGACCTGAATCACTTGTTCCATCTTCCCTGCTTCTGAGCTTCCTCCAAACTGGGTATCTCTCCGGAGAAATGTGAGGAGGAAAAAAAAAACAAAACACAAAAAAACCCTGCTGGCTTGTTCGGCCCTGACTCACTGCATGAACCCCGACTGCACAGGTGGGGTGCCCCCTTAAGAACATGCCATACTGGGTCAGACCAAGGGTCCATCAAGCCCAGCATCCTGTTTCCAACAGAGGCCAAACCAGGCCAGAAGAACCTGACAATTACCCCAAAACTAAGAAGATCCCATGCTACTGATGCAATTAATAGCAGTGGCTATTTCCTAAGGAAAAACTTGATTAATAGCAGTTAATGGACTTCTCCTCCAAGAACTTAAACAATCCTTTTTTAAACACAGCTACACTAACTGCACGAACCACATCCTCTGGCAACAAATTCCAGAGTTTTATTGTGCATTGAATGAAAAATAATTTTCTCCGATTAGTTTTAAATGTGCTACTTGCTAACTTCTATTATTCGAAAGTGTAAATAACCTTTGGCCTGTTGTAGCTTCAGCTGGGGGGGGGGGTACGGGGACTGGGAGGCTCCAGAAAAAGAGAAAACAAATCTCTGCAGATGTTTTTCTTTTTTCCACTGCTTCCACCATATGTGGTAAAGTGACCAGTTGTGGCTTTGAAATCAGCCAAGAGAAATAAGGAGGCAGAATCTGGGTGTTTCCTAGGTGCAGTGTATTTACAGTGAGAAAGCCAAAAATCAAACTAATGCAGCTAACTTCAGGTAACACACAGTCCTTAAAACATAGCAGGTCTTTGTGTAGGCTGGGTCTCTGCCTGCTCACCAGGGCTTGTCTAACTCTTCTGGGCTCTGCATCCTTATGCTAGGCTGAAGGTATCCTCCCTGGGCCCAGAATCCCTTGATGGGTTGAGGCCTAAGGAGGACTGGGCAGACAACCATAGCTGTCCTCCTTCAGGTGGTCTAAGTGAGTTTTCTATAGGTGTATTCACAAATGTATCAAAATAACCAAAATCCATGTTTGTAAACCATAAAAACATTAATGAGCAGTGTATATTTAGCCCCCATTTCTGATATACTAAGCAACAGTGAGTGGATTGAACATGGATGTTTCAGTGAGTAAATATGTCTAATGTGATCTTAAGATTGATACAGTTCTAGAGTAAGCTATGTGCTGTTTTTTTGCACATAATTTTGCTTTTGCAAAGCTGGTTGCAAAAATTATGCAAAATATCACTAATGAACAAAAGTTATTCAAAGCAGATTGGTGATTTTTGCCATAGCAAAATTGCCACTTTATGCCAATTTCCACAAAATGTAACTACACATCAGGGAGCTATAGTTAAGGGTATTTTTTTGTCTGGGATATTGCATGGGTCTTATTGTAAAAAAAAAAAAAAAAAATTCATGTGAAAAAATTTGAATCATGTTTAAATGAGTCTGTATCGCAAGAAGAAAAATCAGGTAGTACCAAATCATTCCTGCGAATGCACATCTTCTTCCTTGTCTGTAAAGTAAACATTTAGGCTATTAGTTCTTGTTTTCTTATAATGCTTCTGTTGTATTTCCAGGAATCTTCTCTGTTCATCCTTCAGTACTGATAAGCATGTTAGCAGAAGGCTTCCTCACTGGATTCCAATATGAGGAAGGGAAATACAGAGGAAAACATAAGAAACACAATTGTAAGAAAAAAAGAAAAGATAACGAGAAGCAGGAGACCTGGAAAGATCAACTTGTCGATGCATCAGCAAGTGATGAAGTGGAAAAGCAAAATAAATCAACTGCAAGAGGAAATTTATTGGGATATATTAAAGATCAGCAAGGGCGGAGGCCTGAAGATGAGCAGCGAGTTCCAGCAAGAGAACAAATATCTTCTCCTGCTCTACAGATAGTAAGACGGGACAGAAACAATGAAAACCTGTTAGACCTTTACACATCCTGGTCATGCACGAGCATTTACAAAAACTATCCTGACTTGCACATCGGAGGGGACCATATAGGGAACATAAGCGATTCAGGTTGTATTTTGGATCATGAATGTGAGATCTCTGAAGGTCCTGTTTTGCTTTCCATAGATATACCACTTGGGCATTCACCTTGTAGCAAGCCTTTAGAAAAACCATCAATAATAAAATTGCTGCAAGGTGACGAAAACAGAGACCGGAGTTTCATGCTTCAGAATCGGCCATTTTCCAACTCTATGCTCAATTGCTACATGGAAAAACATGTGGATGAACTCTACAAGCAGTACTTTGAAGAAAACCTGACCATGTGTGGCTCACCATCAAGTCTGCTGCTGAACAATGCAGCCCAAATAAGTTTACAAATATCACAAGAGCAAAATATGGAAGCCTGCAGAGCTAGAGATATGCTGCTACACCATTTGCGTAGTGCGGCTAGCAAAAACAGCTCTGAATTTACCACGCCGGTTTTACAGATATCAAACTTTGAAGGCAAGAATTCAGATTCTTTTGCAAAAAAGATATCTAGGGTAAAGCAGGCTCAGTAAAAGAAAATAAAAGAAAGAAAAATATGCTTTTTAATATTCTACCAATCTATATTCATTTTAATTTGGAATATGGACAAGAAATCAAGCACTAACTAATCAAAGTATTAATTTTAAATAGTTTATGTCTAATAAATGCTTGTGGCAAAGTACATTGATGACAAATGTCACCTTAGATGACAGGCTGTAATTTAAATATATTGCTTCACAAACTCATTTTAATGTTTATAGACATGACTATGTTCATCAAGAATACCTGTATATAGTGCTAATATATTGGAAAAAGCACTGCTTACTATCCTACTACTACAATCATTCCTCAAGTTCAAATTAAATATACCACTACCAACTGTAAGATGAATAAAGAAATTGCCAAAAATGTTATCTTCCATATTTAACATATTGTGGTATTCAAATTCTTTGAGTGGGGAAGAGTTTCTGGATCTTGTGAGATACAAGTAGTGCCTCACAACAGGAGCACCCTTCTGTATTTTGTCACTTTAGTGTTGTCAACTAACCCAAATCCAAAAGGGCTGATTCAGTTCAGGTGTTGCCCCACTGCATGCATGGAAGTGTAGTTTTGATTGCCCCTTGGTAATGTGGGACCATAGCGCCATCCCCGTTTCATTTATATTTTCTGGCAAATGTTGTCATTCGCTGATCTGCTCATTCTATTTGGACGTGAGAAGGGAGAGTTAAATCTCAAAAGCTAGTTAAGAAATGAATTACGTTTCACTTTATTTTCAGCATATGAATTATGATCCCCAGATTCCATATTGAAAGTCATATCCAAGGCTTTTTGAAAATTTCTTTCATATTTTGATCTTGGAAATTCTAATATCCCCTGCTATGACAAGTTAAATGTCAGCAAAACTATAAAAAATACTTACTGGCAAGAATTCCACTTTTTAAAGTTATTGTAACCCCACATACAAGCTTCAGGTATGTGTTTGAATGTTAATTTTTTCTCCACTGGTTTTAATTTTTCTTCTACTAGTTTAAGGGCAAGTAGTACCATCAATTTCATGGTAAAGTGGTAGATTCAAGGCATGGATTTGAATCATGGGAAAACTTTATGAAATTATTTGTAAGTGTGAAAAATAAGTTGGTACTCAACCAATTTTTTTCCACAATTTTTCTAAGGACATTTTGAAATTATGACTACCAAGTAGCATTTTGAGGATAATTTTCAATAGCATTTATGCAGGCAAAACAGTATTTTACCCACAAAAATGGGCTTCTTCTAAAATTAATCACCCAATATGTTGGTAAACTTCCATGCATATGTCCTCTGTGTATAAGTTTACCTGGGCAGAGCAGAGGAACTCCCTGGGGTGGAGCTGGGAAGAGGTTTGTACTTATCTGCACACATTTGAAAATCCAAACGTATGTAACTCCCTGAGGCGTACATAACATGATGGGTAGAAAGTCCCTATTGTTGAAGGGTCATCCCTTCCACAATTTGTGGGGGTTTATCAAATTAGGTCATGTCGTTGGTGAAGTCAACCTGATGGGGGCAGTATGCTTTTAGCACAACCCTCCTTTTATTTTTACTGTATGGACAGAGGATGTCTCCTCGCTCCCCCTCCATGATCTGACTCCATCCATAACATCAGATTGCCTCAATAATGGACAGTGACATCTTGTATCCAGATCGAAAAAACAAACTGCAACTTTATTTTTCTGGTATATCCAGCCAGCTAAGAACTATTTACAGGGATGAGATATTGTAACACTTTGCATTACTGAACATGTCAGACAATCCATATTAGCACAGGTCATAATTATGGCTGACCATAAAAGAGTCAACCAGCTGTTCTATTAAATGCCTTTTCTCTCCTTCAGCTATATGGGAGGGCTGATTTTTTTTTCCCTATCAGGCAAAACTATAATTCAATGAGAACCAAATACATAAACACTAGAGATGTGAATCGGAACCGGTTTGGATTCCGGTTCCAATTCACATGTGGGTTTTTTCCCAATCGGGCCCGATCGCGGTTTTGTTTATCGGCTGCGCCCGAGCCGATAAACAAAAAACCCACCCCGACCCTTTAAAAATAACCCCTTAGCTTCCCCCACCCTCCTGACCCCTCAAAAACATTTTACAGGTACCTGGTGGTCCAGTGGGAGTCCCGGGAGCGATCTTCCGCTCTGGGACATAGTAAGGGCAAAGGCTATCGGCGCCATTTTGATTACTGGCAGCTGATGGCCTGAGTGCAGGAGATCGCTCCCGGACCCCTGCTGGACCACCAGGGTTTTTGGCAAGTCTTGGGGGACCCTCCTGACCCCCACAAGACTTGCCAAAAGTCCAGTGAGGGTCCGGGAGCGACCTCCTGCACTCGGACCGTCGGCTGCCAGTATTCAAAATGGAGCCGATAGCCTTACTATGTCACAGGGGCTACCGGTGCCATTGGTCAGCCCCTGTCACATGGTAGGAGCACAAGATGGCACCGGCCATCCAGTGCTCCTACCATGTGACAGGATCCGGCCAATGGCACGGATACCCTGTCACATGGTAAGGGCAAAGGGCCATCGGCGCCATTTTGATTAGTGGCAGCCGAAGGCCCGGAGCGGAAGATCGCTCCCGGCACACCCACTGGACCACCAGGTACCTGTAAAAAGTTTTTTTTTTGGGGGGGGGGAAGCTAAGGGGTTATTTTTGTGTGCCATTTTTCCCGCCCTCCCCCAAAACGATAAGGGAACCCCCACGGTTTTCCTATAGTTTTGGGGGAGCCCCCGATTTCTGACGATTTTGAAAATATCGACAATATTTTCAATCGTCCGAAGCCCGACTCACATCCCTAATAAACACAAAACCCCATGACCTTGCCTTTCTCTGTCACTTTCCCCAGGGTACTGTTCACCTCTCACAGTGTCATGATCTCTTTACCCAACTCTCCACATTACCATCCTTCTGTGCTAGTTTCCCCAGGCACAGCACAAGCAAGAACATACTGGGGTAATATTTGTGTATGACTCACCTGAACCCAATTTCTTCCCCTCTTGGAGCATCTTGCTCTGCACCTTTTGGGTGGATCCTTGGGGTGGGGCCACTGACCTCTGTACTTCACCGCTATGGCAAGCTCCCTTGACAGAGGAGGAAACCTCTTCTAACCATCTGTGCTAGTTTCCCCAGACCTCACACATGCTAGGGCAGCTCCCCAACTGGTAAGCTTGCTCACTCCTGCACTTCTTCTTTTGGCAGTATGATAGCTCCCTGGGAGGAAAGAGGTCACTCCTTGCCACACCTGTAGCTGTTCTGGTCAGACCATAAAGGGAGGATGGAGTCCACTCCACTTTTTCTCAGCCTCAGGCCTCTCACCTTGAGGGAAAGAGCCCCTACAGTGCCCCACTCTCAATGGAAGGTAGATGGGTACTCCAGTTGATTACACAGCTGGAATACCTTAATCCCCACCCTAAACGGGAGAGAGCAGGGGGAGAGAGCAGAAACCCACTAAAACTTTTCCCCTTTTATACTGCCCATCCTTTAGAACCCATCAATAAGAGAACGCCAAATCTTTAAGGGAACATACTTTTCCCAAATCACATTAAACAAATTTACATCCTGACTTATTCCCTTCAAATGCCATCCAGTGGTCATTTCATGGTACTACATGATAACTATTTAACCCATATTGTAACAAGTCAGAACATGAGGAGGGCAAGGTCTCCCCCACCCATACAGGCCAATGCAATAGCAGGCACACTGATTAACCCGTGGCTGGAAACACATCCATAGCCCCTGATGCAATAAGGGGATCCAGTGCATCCAAAATGCTTGTCCAAACCAGCGTGCAGCTAACAGTGCTCATCACATGTGAATGCCATGTTCATGAAGCTATTAACTAGTACCCCCCTCATGTAAAAAAAAAGTAACCGCGCGCCTGACGCATACATTTTAACCCTTAAAAATTGCCAGCCTCAGAACTGGCATTAAAGTCTTGAGGCGCCCAAAAACCTGAACAGAAAACAGAAAGTACTTCTTTTCTGTGGTTCTTCCACCAACTTAATATTGTTGCAATACTAAGTAGGGGGAACCACAGAAAGCAGCAACATGAAAGAAAAAAAAAAAAAAGAAGTCTTGATGGCAGTCAGGTCAGGAAAACAGACAATTTACGAGCGTTCCTTTTCCCAAACCTGTGGCTGTGCCACATCTCCTGGGCACCCAATGCCATGGATGCACTAGGGACGTACAATTGATCTCTAGCGCATCCTTTTTTTTAGTGCGGCAGCTCATTTGCTTATTGCATTGAGCACCCAAGAGGTGAATGTGCGTGTGGTAAAAAAACAGGCATTCAGTTTGGATGCACAGTTTTTGTATGCACTTTATTGCGTTGGCTGGAAACAGTTTTGTACATTTCAACCCAGGAAAAAAAAAAGTCAAACCTAAGGGGTTGACACACAAGTATGCAAATTTCCCAAAATATTTCCATACATTAAATTGCAGGTGTAAATGTGTGAGGGAAGACCTAGAGAGAAAATATTGAAAGTGTACTTATGTGCACAAGTTTGTCTTGAAAACTGGTGTAACTTATGCACATGTCAGCTGGCTAACTTATGCATGATGTCACAAAATTACCCCGTTGAGTCAATGTGAAAAATGCTTAGTATATGGCCCACCACAGCTCTGATTTACCATGTTTTTTTTCACCCATAGACAAAGAACTGAAGAAAAGCCCTAATGAATCAGGCCCTAAATGCTAAAATCTCATCCCATCCTTGTAAGATAAGCAGCAGTATTAACTTAAAGATAGAATTCATGTAATGATGTAAGTATGCTAAAGTACATAGGATGATCTTGCCTTGCAAAATAGAGAGGAAATAAACTCAAGAGGTGGGGCAATATTGTCTAAACAGATTAACATGAAGACAAGCATTTGGAATAAAATAAGCCAGCAGTGTTTATTAATCTACATGTCTGTGAGACAGACTTACAGCCAGGGGCATAATAGGCAGTATACACACCATCTAAATATTATGTGGGCTTAGTGCAGAATGATAGGTGATTTGAATGGAAATAATGGACAGCACTGACACTTACCAGTACTCTCTTGAACATGCAGCCACACAGGACTACCATAGCACAACCATTCGGCAGCCAAGGGTGGGAAAGTGGACCCGCCTCTCTATACTAAAGAAAAGGAAAATTATCAAATAAGTAATAAATTCTCCTTACTCAGCATTCAGACAGGTGGATCCAGAACCAGTGGGATGTACCAAAGCAACTCCTGAACAGGGTGGGAGGCTGCCCATGGTCCACTCAAACCCATAAGTGCTAAGGCTGCATCCTCCTGGGCCTGCACATCCAGGCAATAATGCCTGGGAAAAAAAAAGTGTGTAAAGAGGACCACACAGTTGTCTCCCATAGACATTTGTTGAGCTGTAATCTAACCTCCACCCATAACACTGCCTGAGCCCTAGTGGAATGAAACCTAACTTGACTAGGCAACGGCTGCTCAGCATCCACATATGCGGCGATACGTCTTCTTGAGAGGTTTAGAAACATCCAAATGCCCCAAGATATGCATCTTGACATCCAAGGGCTGTAACAGGAAATATTCCTCCGCATCTTTTTCTGACCAAAGAAGGCAAGGAAATGGATTGATTCAAGTGAAAATCAGAGACCATTTTTGGCAAAAAGGAAGGAAGAGCACACAGCTGTATTGCCCCCACAGCCACTCGTAGAAACAGCTCCCGGCATAACAAGGCCTGCAGTCAAGATATTCGACATCAGAACAAATTGCCATAAGAAACACCATTTTCAAGGTCATTAACCTCAATGAAAGATTACGCATCAGTCGAAAAGTAGGGCCTGCTAAAAAATCCAAAACTAGAGACAAAGATTCCACAAAGACACCGGTAACAGCAAGGGAGGACAAAGATGTTTCACTCCTTTCAAGAAATGGGCCACATCTGGATAAGCCAACAAGGTTCCACCATTCACTTGACCTTGCAAACCGGCAAGAGCTGCCACCTGTACCTTTAATGAATTAAGGGTCAACCCTTTACAAAATACATCCTGCAAAAATTCCAAAATGAGCGGGATCTTAATCGAATGAGGAATGACCCTGTAAGTCTGGTAGAGTCAAAGAGCTTCCTAAAGTTAGCTGGCTATCGTTATCCAGTTAACTAATTAAGAACTACATTTATCCAAATGCAGTAAATATCGTATGCGATAGGAAAAGGGGCAAGTTTTATGGTAACAGCGCACTTTGTGATAAACAGGCTATTTTAACTCTTTGCATAGGTATTACACAATTTATACCTCTAATTGAGGCCCACCTAGTAACCTGAGGTTTCATTAGTAGTGTAGGGATTAGGGGCCCCTTTGACATTCAGAGTGAGACGTACGAACAGAACACTACACTCTTGTGAAGATTTGATGACCTTCGGAGTGAGGAAACTCACATAAAGATGAGATTTGCACAATGTTCTCTCAACCTACCTTGATGGACTCTAAAGGTCCATCTCCAAAAGGTACTACTACTGAAACCTCACCTCAAGTTACTAGGTGGGCCTCATATAGAGGTATAAATAGCTAAGGCCTAGGGCCTTATAGCTAGAGTTAGTCTCTCTCCCCCCCCCCCCCCAAAGCTTAAAATACTGAAAACGATATTTGCGAAAACATTGCAAAGTGTGATAAAGCTATATCGCACAGCTTAAACACAAATGAAAAAGGTGTTATTTCCCGCGTTAAAACTGGCCCTTTTCCAAATTAGCACTGCACAATACATTATGGTGCTTTTCGCATGCGAAAAAGCCATAAAGCAATTTGATAAATGATCCAAGATAGCCAGCTATATTCAAGTGTGGCTGCATTGTTGAATATGCCTCCAAAGTTAGCTGGATACGTTTATCATATGTGATGCAAGAATGTCACTCTTCTACACTCATCTCACAGTCACTCATCCCCTTCTCCCACTCTCACCTCCCTTTCTTCCCACTCACCGTCTTCCCTCCTCCACCCACAGTCACTCAAACCCTCTTCCCTCTATCTGGGTCTATATTCAGATAGTTACTCAAAATCCTTCCCTTACCTATCACTCATCCCTCACTCCCTCCTCTTAATTTCCGTCTCAGGTCACTCACCACCCTTCCCTCTCAGTCACAACACCATGTGATTCACCTCTTCCCCAAGGTGGCTTTCTTTCCTGTTGGCGAGGTGCAAGAAGCCCACTGGCAAGACACCACTGGGCATCAAGTGCAGCTGTGCTAGGGGGCCTCTAATTGCTGGCAGCAGATGGGAACCCCCACCAATGTATCACAAGTCGGTACAGGAAATCACTGGCTGGGAATCCCTACCAGCACATTACAACCCAGCGGCTCCAAGTGGCAACCGATTGCTGGTGGGGGTGGAAACTTTGACAGCACAGCACATCATGGCACCTACTACCACAGCTGGGGAAAAAAAAGAAATAAGTCAAGGCTCTGACTATGTCACTTTTCAGCTCAGCATGTTATGGGTCCACCCTTTAATCCACCCCTGCTTCCATTGTTCCTGCTGGACTCCCAAAATGGATGGGCCATAGCCCACCCATAGCTATGCCATGGCTCTCACACATATACATGTTCACATACAGAAATACACACATGCTCTCACACACATTGAGTCAGACATGCTCTCACAAATAGAGATATGCTCACACACACACAGACATGTTCAGTCCCTCCCAACTCCGAGTCAGACGCAGAAGACCAGGAGGGCAACCTCCTCTGCTTGAGGCCCCGGGGGCTGATGCCGCACTATTTCCTTCGTCGGCGGAGGGGAGGGAGTGCGAAGGGAGCACTGTTCTTTCTTATGGCTGCGACTACATGGCCTCTCCTTCCCGCCCGCGCAGACCCACCACCTTCTCGTCTGGAATGCGCGGGCGGGTAGAAGAGACTATGCTCTCACCTCTCCCAGACCAGTGGCGCTCTAGGGAGCCGCCAAGCAAGATGGCTTCCTCCAGCTGCCGGGCCCTTTTCTTGCCTTGCTGGGTTGGGGGGTCTCTTGCTCGCGGGCGCCCCCTACAGCTTGTGGTCTGGAGACTAGCCCCCTGGCTCCACCCCCTCCCTACGTCACTGGGTCTGGATAGGCGCCCTGTTATTACCCTATCGGTAGGGGAAGGCTGGAAGGCCCAGCTGCTGGCAGGGGGCGCTGTTATGTAGCGGGCAAAGCAGGAAGGCAATCGCGCCTGGAAGCAGCGGGAAGTCTGTGTATTCCTGTCTCCAGAGACTCGAGAACAAGAGAGTCCGGGCAAGGCAGGTGGTGAGGGAGCCAGCAGGAGTACTTCTCGTTGCCACGGAGGTTGTAGGGGAAGAAAGGAGAGATGCGAGAGCAGTAGCTCCCTGGGTGAATCCAAAGCCTCGGGGAGCTGAAAAAAACCAAACAACCAAACAAACCATAAACTGCTGCGAGGCTGGTCAGCGGCTCCTAGTGGAGCAGCTCTCGTCTTCGGCCCCGCTGATCTGGGCTCCTGCAACTGCCCTCGGTCCCGCCAGCGGCCCCATAGCGGCGCAGCTCCTTTCTTCGGCCGCGACGGCATGACAGGCGACGGCGCGCTGCGAGAAGAAGCAGCAGCAGCCAGAGTGGTTCCCGCCGCCGCGGTTCTGCGTGGGGGAGGAGCGCAGGTAGCAGGTCCCAGGCCCACGCTGCCTCTGTACTGCAAACGAAAAGGCAGCCTGAGCGGCAAGAAGGGCTCCTACGGGGCGGTGTTAGGCACAGAGACTCCGCCTGCTTAAGGCCGCTGTGACCAACACCAACCGCGTGATTGGGCTGACAGGCGCACTGGGGCGGGCCTGAATCTCCGATAGGCCAATCCGCTCCGCTCACCAACCCCCCCCCCCCGCCCCTCCCTCCAAGCTTTTCAGTGTTGTTCATTGCTACCGAGCCCGATGGGTACTGTGGTAACCCTCAATGTCTTCACACTCCTGCCTGCAGTGTAGGATAGATACGGTGACTTCAATCACTGCCAGTCCGAGACGGTCTCCGGAGAGACTTATTAGAGCGAAATGAAGCACACCAGGCTTTTAGCAGGCATCCTCATTCTCTGCTTGCTCTCAGTTTTGGTAAAATCACCCCTCTTTGCAGTTGATGACCAGGTACTTCATAAAGTGACAGGGAACACCGGCAGACTTTCCAGGGAGGGCCACGAACATTACGATTTCAATTTCTCCACCAGCCTGAAATTCTTCGCCCTGGATTATGAACACGTTCAGGTACCTTTTGAGATAACACTGTGGATTATGTTAGCATCGCTGGCCAAAATAGGTAAGAGAAAATCTAAGAGATACCTAAAAGCAGTAACACTGTTCAGTCCTGAATGCTGTACTTTGTTAGAAGATTGCCTGTTTCTTTGCATTATTGAAGAGTTGGATGCGCTTTAGGTAATGAGTTACCGTAGCTCATGCCTTACAGCACTGAAGTATTGTGATTTTAACTAAAGTCTGCAAATTCTCTGTAAATTACAATAATCTTAACATCCCATTGTAGGCAGCAGATCACTAAGGTTCTTCAGATATTTCAATAATCTTTACAGGCAATTTTCAAAAGAGGGAAGTAAATTTCATTTTATGATTAGATGTAAATAAATAACAGATTAATTTGTTATACTAATTTGAAGTTTTGATATTAGATATCCATGTTTTTGTTTACAGGGGAAAATGTACTTGCTTATTTTCTATAGTGGGAAACAGTTTCAGAGTCTTTGTGTTTGTTTATGGCATAAATGGTCACCCAAGAGCAGGGCTGGTGCTTCCATTAGGCAAACTTAGGTGGTCGCCTACAGTGCCAAAACATGGGGGGGGGGGGGGGGCAGCAAAATCCTGCCAACAAAAGGCATAAAGGGGTGCTGCCATAGCTCTAGTATTTCTCTGGAGCCACTGCTACTGGTAGGAAGGAGAGCTGCCTCCAATAGGTAAGTTGGAAAGGGGGTGAATGACCAAAGGTTCTCCTAGAGTGCTGAATACTCTTTCACCAGCCCTGCCCAAGAGAAAAGGTGTTTTTGTGGAATATCTATTTTTCATTTCCTTGCTGTGATTCTTGGACAGTTTTGTTTACAAGTTTAGCTGTTTTACTAATGAAAATGTGTGAGCTACATACGTAATAAATTAAAAAAAAAATACACTGATGTTAACCCAAAAATCATGGCTTTAAATCAGCTTTCTATCATATTCCAATTAAAAGTCATAGGTTGGCAATAAAAACATCTTGCACTATTTTGGTTACAAAAGTTCCAAGTAAATATAAAAACATTTTCCTAGTGTGATGGACTCACGCTAGCAGATGGGAGATGGAGTCAGATTTCAAAGCTGATGCCACTCTTCATATACCCTTACAGGAAGCTTAGCTCTTCAGTATTTCTCCGTCTCCAGCAGATGCGGACACTATCCCACACACTAGAATAGTGTAACAATTACAACAAAGAAGAGAGAAAATTTACCTTAAGAAGATAGAGCCCTGCTTCTCCTGTGGTCAAACCTAAGGGTCCCTCCCCCAGTCGAGTTTTCCTGAGGTGATTTCTGAGATCCTTCAGAGGTGAGCCTTGGTCCAGCAGCCGGTTCCCGGCGAGGACTTAGTCCCCAGGGTGGTTGAAAGGCAGCAGGTGCAGATTCGAGCGTAGTGGTGAAGGTATTTCCCTCTCCCCCGCAGCTGGAGACCGCCCGGCACGTGCCGAGACCAGGTAAGGAAGAAATCTTTAAATTTAGGTCTCCGGTCTCTAGAACTCGAATAGCCGTACCGAATGTAGCTTCCAGCGAGGTTTAAAGGGACATCGATCAAGTTGAGCAGCCCTGGTTGGGCTAGGCCCCATCCGGTGCAAGGGTCCACACATGTGGAGACCCTCGGGGGGGGGGGGGGGTCGCCATCTTGTGAGCGTGGTTGTCTGCGCCATATCCCCTCCTTGACCGGCAGTACGTGCGAGGCAGGCTGGTCAGCTGATGCGCCTAACTTGCACGTGTCTATAAAGACACATGCAGAGTTGTGCGCGCACAACTGAGACGTACGCGCAATCTTCGCATTCTGTGTGCACAACTGTGCGCACAAACTGAGCGCACCCGGCGCACACAACTGTTGCGTCTGTCGGGGTCAGACGGCTTCGCCCCTTGACCTCACCTTTTTCTTGACTCCTCCCGCAAGCCTTGGGAAGATGGCTACCGCCGCATCTGCAAGCCACAGTCTCCAGCATCCCCGGAACGTCTATGGTGTTGCCTCCCGCCATGTTTCTCTCAAGGACCTCCTAGGGTGTGCGCGCGCTACCCCCGTCTTTATTCCAGCTATGGCGCGAACCTCAGGGGCGTTCCCCTAGAGTGATGTCACGACATCCGGGTATATAGCCTACTCTTGTTTGCTAGCTCGTTGAGTTAGCAAGGATTGGTCTCGGCTGGTCTAAGCTACTCTGCTGCTTCCTTGCTGCCACTGGAAGCCCTCTCTGCCTTTTGGGGTATTCTCTAACCTGGGTACCAGCTCCTCGGGGGCCCTTTGCTTTCCTTTCAGATGCCTTACTGGGATCAGGTACTCGCTCCTCGAGGGCCTGCTCTCCCTGCTTCGGTGCCTTTTACCATTGACTTCAGCCTGGTGGAATCGCTAACCTTACAGCTACCATCTAGTGAGTAATCTAACTTCTCATTCTGTCTCATCCACAGCATTGCCGTGCTGGGAAACCTTCATCTGGATCTCCCTATACCAACCTGATGAGACGGGTCCCCTCTGCCGAGGGTCCCTGGACTGCTACCTCTGGATCACCTCACTACTGCCATCTCTGGTGGCATGCACAAGTTGTATAATAAAATATCTAATCCTGTGTTTGTGCGTCCTGAGTCCAGCCCAGTACTGTGGCTCCCCCAGGGAGCCACAGTACTGGGCTCCTCCCCGTGGGCATGATCATCTGCCACAGTACCCAAGAATCCACCCAAACACCGCTAAACCATAACAGGTTGCTAACTCCATGGATTCGGCTCAACTCACCGCATTGCAGGCCATTCCAGGTCTGGCCCAGTGAATCTCCGAACAGCAGAATGCGCTGGAGAATTTGACTACTGCATTTAACCAGCTGTGTGCACAGATGAACTTACCTACCACCACAGGTAAAGAAGTTATACCGCCAGAAGTGATGGTCAAGACAATTGTACCTCTATCTGCTCCAACACGCTTCTCAGGAGAAATTTGGAAATGTAGAGGATTTATCAACCAATGTTGCATGCACTTTTCCCTGCAACCTAATCATTTTCCTACAGCCTATGCCAAGACCACCTACATCTTGTCTTATCTGGACGGAAGAGCGTTGGCTTGGGCCTCTTCGCTGTGGGAGCGCGATGATCCTATTCTACATGACCTTGCCAGGTTCCTTGAACTGTTCAGATCAGTTTTTGATGACCCTGCCTGGTATACCACTGCAGGATCTTTGTTGGTGCACTTGAAGCAAGGTAGTAAACCTTTATCAGACTTCGCCATAGAATTCAAGACACTGGCGACTGAATTACATTGGGACCCTAAATGCCTAAGGCCCCTCTTCTTTGAGGGATTGAACTCTTATTTAAAAGATGAGCTGGCTGCTCGTGAGTTGCCTGAGACCTTGACTGAACTGGTGAAGGATTGATCGCCGACTTTGTGACAAGGTTCAAGAGGCTAAGACTCCCAGAAGACCCCTTCCGGGTGAAACTCGAGTTAAACCTACACCCAGGCCTGTTCCCTCGGTTCCAGTTGCTGGCAAAGAAAAACCTATGCAATTAGGCCGCAGTTACCTGACGTCAAAAGAGAGAAGAACACGGAAGAGGTTGGGCCTATGTATGTATTGTGGACAAGCTGGCCATGCTGTACAAACATGCCCTATTTGTCCGGGAAACTGGCAGACCTAACTCCTGTGGGAGGACTCTTCTTAGATCTAACTGCACCCTCTCCTCCACTCTCTATTCCTGTATCCTTGATCTGCAGACCCTTAGAATACCAGACTCTTGCCCTAGTGGACTCAAGGGCAGGAGGCAATTTTATCTTGAAACAATTAGTGGAGTACTTGCAGATCTCCACCACCGCCATGACAACTCCACTACTCCTGTTTTCAATTCACGGAGAGCCCTTACCGGGCGAAGTAACCCAGCTCACTGAACCTGTGAGTTTACGGACCAGTGTTCTCCATTCAGAGACTATCTCCTTCTTTGTCCTAGAGAAAGCCATGCACCCTATAGTACTGGGGTTACCGTAGCTGCAGCAGCATATGCTTCAATTCAATTGGGCCACTCTGGAACTTTCACGCTGGGTCCAGGTTGCCATGGTAAATGAATGATGGAGGTCTCTCGTATACCCTGCATGCCAACTACCCCATTGATGTCTGGGTTGCCGCCTCAGTATGCATCTTTTCAAGATGTGTTTTCCAAAGAAGCTGCAGATATACTTCCTCCACACAGATCCTACGACTGTGCCATCAATTTGAAGTCTAACACTGAACCACCCAAAGGCAGGATTTACCCTCTCTCTGTGGTAGAGATTAAAGCCATGTCTGAATACATACAGGAGAACCTTCAGAAAGGCTTCATAAGACCCTCCAAGTCTCCTGCCGGCGTAGGCTTCTTCTTTGTGGGGAAGAAGGACGGAACATTGTGTCCATACATCGACTACAGAGGTCTAAATGAGATCACTGTGAAGGACCTCTATCCCTTACCACTCATCTCAGAGCTATTTGATAGACTACAGGGAACCAAGATATTCTCCAAGCTGGATCTCAAGGGAGCCTATAACCTAGTTCGCATCCGCTCTGGCGATGAATGGAAGACAGCTTTCAATACCCGGGATGGTCACTTTGAATATCTAGTGATGCCCTTTGGCCTATGCAATGCCCCGGCTGTCTTCCAAAACATGATTAACGACATTCTGCGTGATCTACTCTACAAATGTGTCGTGGTGTACTTAGATGACATCTTAATCTTTTCCCAGGACATAAACACTCACCTGGAGGATGTCAAAAGAGTGCTGCAAAGACTCCGCGAGAATCGTCTATACAGCAAGTTTTCTAAGTGTGAGTTTCACTAGGAATCGGTGCCTTTCCTAGGGTACATTATGTCCAACCAAGGCTTCAAAATGGACCCACAGAAGCTGGAGAGCAAGAAATGGTCACAACACACAGGTCTAAAGGCTCTTAGACGATTTTCTGGGATTTACCAACTACTACAGAACATTCATTAAGAACTACTCCTCACTAACTGTTCCTCTTACAGCTATGGCCAAGAAAGGTGCCAATGTCGCCAATTGGTCTACGGAGGGCTAGTAACAAGCATTCCAGAAACTGAAAGACGCCTTCTCAAGCAAGCCATGTCTCCGACATCCGGATCCGACCAGGCCCTTCATCGTTGAGGTTGATGCCTCAGACGTTAGTGTAGGGGCTGTGCTAAGCCAGGCCGGTGACTCTAAGACCTTACACCCGTGCTCATTTTTCTCCCATTGCTTCTTGCCAGCGGAGAACTACGGCATAGGAGACAATTACTGGCAATAAAGATGGCATTCGAGGAGTGGCGTCCCTGGCTTGAAGGTGCACAACATCCTATCACAGTCTTCACGGACCACAAAAATCTTGAGTATCTCTGCCACGCTCAGCGCCTAAACCATAGGCAGGCGAGATGGTCCCTGTTCTTTAACAGATTTGACTTTTTGTGCTGAAATATCGCCCCGGAGATAAGTATGTCAGAGCAGATGCCCTATCTCGCTTATTTCTCTCTGAGGACGTACCCGAGGAACCTCAACATATCATCAACCCGAAAAGAGTTATCTTGTCAGCTACTCACCTGGTACCTGCAGGTAAGACTGTGGTACCCAAGAACCTAAGAAAAAAGCTGTTAGCATGGGCTCACGACTCCAAACTGGCTGGACACCTTGTCCAATGCAGAATGCTGGCAAAACTACAGAAATACTACTGGTGGCCCACCATGAAGGAAGACATGTTCTCCTACGTTGCTTCTTGTTCCAATTGTGCCAGACAGAAACTGCCGCCTGGTCATCCTTGGCACCTTTGCCAGTGCCAGATGAGCCCTGGACACTCATAGCTACAGACTTTTTTGTAGAATTACCACTTTCAGGAGGAAACAACACTATCTGGGAAACTGTGGATCGTTTCTTGAAGATGGCTCACTTTGTGGCTCTCCCTGGCTTGCTCACAGCCAAGGAGCTTGCAAAGCTTTTCATCCCTCACATCTTTCGCCTACACGGCATGCATAAGCACATCATATCTGATAGAGGAGCCCAATTCACAGCTAAGTTCTGGAAGGCATTGTGCATGAAGTTTGATATCTCTCTCGACTTCGCTTCTCAGTCTAATGGACAAACGGAGAGAATGAATAGGAGACTCAAGCAGTTCATTCGTGCCTATGTGGGTGCTCGTCAAAATGATTGGGTTGAACTGTTGCCCTGGGCTGAATCTGCCATCAATTCTCATCCAGCAACATCTACTGGATCAACACCATTTGAAGTGGTCTACGGACGACGACCATTACCACCCTTACCACTTCCACTTTCAGTGTCATCCCCGGCAGCTCAGTCTTCTGCCAACGATATTCAACAACTGTGGACTAAAACCAAAGAGATGCTACGCAAAGCAGGACTATGAGCAAAGAAAGGCTATGATGCTCATCACGACAAGGCTCCAAAATTTAAGCCTGGTGATTAAAGTCTGGCTATCTACAAAACATTTAAGACTCAAGCTACCATCAACTCGCTTTGCTCCACGCTTCAGACCCTGTCCTATTCTCCGATGACTAGGTACTCTTACATACAGTCTGAAACTTCCAGCAGCATTGAATATTCATAATGCGTTCCATGTCTTACTATTGAAGCCACTAGTTCCTAGTGAGTTCTCAGCCAAGACACCTGAACCTACACCTATTGATGCAGAAGAAGACATCGAATACAAGGTAGACGCTATCCTTGACGTGAGAAAGAGAGGCAGAGTATGGGAATACCTCCTGTCATGGGAAGGTTATGGACCTGAAGAAAACTCTTGGGAACCTTTGGCTAATATCATGGATAAAGAGATGTTTCAGCAGTTCCACAGAATGCATCCTTAGAAACCAAGACCAGGTAGGAGGTCTGGAGGGAGCCCTTTGAAGGGGGGTTACTGTTGCGTCCGTCGGGGTCAGATGGCTTTGTCCCTTGTGCCTCACCTTTTTCTCGACTCCTCCAGCAAGCCTTGGGAAAATGGCTACCGCCGTGTCTGCAAGCCGCACCCTCCGGCATCCCCGGAACAGCTATGGCGTTGCTTCCTGCCATGTTTCTCTCAAGGACCTCCTAGGGTGCGCGCAAGTGCGCTACCCACGTCTTTATTCCAGGTATGGCGTGAACTTCAGGGGCGTTCCCCCTAGAGTGATGTCACGACATCCGGGTATATAGCCTGCTCTTGTTTGCTAGCTCATTGACAGGCCGATACAGTACAGTGCGCTCTGATGGAGTACAGTACGCTTCGCCTCGCTGTCCTGTGTTCCAGTTGAGTGACTCAGGTACCCGCTCATCGGGAGCCTTGCTGCACTCAGGGCTATCCACTCCTTGGAGAGCCTTCTCTGCGAACCTCTCTACCTTCAGCCAGTGACTTCTCTCATTGACTATTGGACGACCCTTCAGCATTCCTGCCGGGTCTCTGCTGCTGCTAATACTTCGGAGTGAGTACAAGATCTGAACTCTCATCTCTGCTTTCTCTTACCTGCACGGATCCTCGGGTTACCCCGCTCTGCAGACCACTACCGGATCCTCTGTGCCTGCTACTATCTCCTGCCTCCAGCCTACCCCGCGCTGCGGACCACTACCGGAGTCATCTACAGACAGCTACAGAGAGAGAGTATTTCCTGGGTTACCCTGCTCTGCAGACCACTACCGGAGAATCCATTCCAGGATTTCCTACTCTGGACTTTGCCTATCACCCGCACCTTGGGTGTCTATTGCTGTATAATAAATACTATCTGATTTCTGTATCTATCACTGCTGAGACTCCGCCTGTTGTGGAGAGTCCCCACAGGACTCCTCCCTGTGGGTGGAGTCGGCTCTCTCCTCGACCCAAGGGTTCACAAACAAGTTCAAACATAACAGGGTGTATGACATTTTGAGCAAAAATAGAAGTGGGTGGGGGGGTAAAATTTTAAGAAATCAAAGGTCATCATAAATTAAATGTCACAGAATTGCAAACCACTGCGATTATGTAAACTGATTGTGCAAGCCTTTAAAATCTTCACCGGCACGAATACATGCCAGCGGTTGTTCTATACATGGAGACCCTCAAAACATCTGAGTAAGCTACCTGGAATTTAGAAGAGTGTGAAATCAGTGTTTAAAATGAAAATCATTCTATTTTCATAGGATCATTAAAATAAAAACTTTCTTATATAATTTTTTATCATTTAAAATATATTTATTTTAACATTTTTATATACCGATAGCCGTTTACACATCGTACCGGTTTACAAGGAACAAAGTGGAATGGCCACAAAAGGGCGTATCCTTTACATAAACATAGAACGGTGGTAAACAAAAAAAAAGTGATAAACGGTTATGAACACAGAAAAACAATATTAAGATAAAACATCATAAAGATAAAACATAAAAGCAAACTTAGGTTCAGCATTTAAACAAGGAGGATAATAAATTATATAAAGCTGCTATAAATAGGAAAAGCATAATTACATTGCGAATAATTAGCCAGGGGTTCAAGGGGGGAGAGAATTAAATTAGACAAGTGAATAAAGAGTAAGATATAGGGTCTAGGAAAGGGAAGAAGAACTGAAGGGTGAAGAACTGAAACAATTTGGGAAATGGCACTTGGGAAGCTGGGGTGAGCAGAGGTAAGTCTATTCAGAATAGCCAAGGCATGGAGGAATTTAGGTAAAGGCCTGCTGAAACAGCCATGTTTTTAATTTTTTTTAAACTTGGGTGTAAAGGATTCAGTGCGGAGTTCGTGCGGCATAGAATTCCATAAGGTAGGGCCAGCCAGAGTTAACGCTCTTTTAGTAGTAGTGGTGAGTTTCAGGGAAGGTAGGTGCAACGTTCCTTGAAGGATAGTTCGAATGGGTCTTGTTGAGACGTAAGGAAGGAAGAGGGGATTGAGCCAGTGCATGTTTTCATTTATAATTGATTTATGAATGAGGGAGAGAACTTTGTATTGTATTCTTGAATTGATTGGTAGCCAATGTAACTCTTTCAGGATGGGTGTGATGTGGTCCCTCTTTTTGGAGTTAGTAAGGATGCGGGCGGAGGCATTCTGCAGGAGTTGTAGAGGTTTGATAATCGAGGAGGGGAGGCCAAGTAACAGGGCATTACAGTAGTCTAATTTGGAGAAAATAATAGCCTGGAGTGCCATACGGAAATTAGAGCCATGTAGTAGGGGTCTAAGTTTTTTAATAGTATGCAGTTTAAAATAGCAGTCCTTGAGAATTGAGTTTATGAATGATTTTAGGGAAAGGTGATTATTGATGATGGTTACAAGTGTGGGATGAGAAGGTAGTAGGGAGAGTAGCAGGAGGGATGTTAGGGGGGAGGAATGGAACGAGGAGATGATGATTAGCTCAGTTTTTTGGGGGTTTAGAGCGAGGTGCATGTCTGTGAGGAGTTGATTGATGGAAGACAAACATGAGTCCCAGGTTTGGAGAGCTTTCTGAAGTGAGTCTGTTTTTAATTTAGGAATTTCAGACAATACTTTGTGAGAGCAGAGAATATGCAGTGCGTGTCCTGAGCCCATGTAACGTTGGATTTAAAAGGCCATTCTTCAATGGAGAAATTGCTTACCTGATAATTTTGTTTTCCTTAGTGTAGACAGATGGACTCGGGACCAATGGGTATTGTGCTCTTCTGCTAGCAGATGGGAGACGAAGTCAGATTTCAAAGCTGATGTCACTCTACATATACCCGTGCAGGAAGCTTAGCTCTTCAGTATTCTCCTTGAAAAGCCATTGTGCATATATGTTTGCTTAAATAACTTGATTAAACTGGATTGAACTTGAACTGATTCAACTAATAACTTTTCTTTCTTTTTTAAACTGGAGGCTGCCAATGCACTCAAAACAATCAATGCCGACACCAGATAACTAAGGGTGTCTTGAACTAGGGGAAGGCCATGGCTTACTCGTATTAGCTTAGTCTCGAGGTCTGTTATCCGAGGTTCTCATTTTCTGGGGTAGCCATGGGCGGGATGCTGAGTCCATCTGTCTACACTAAGAAAAATGAAATTATCAGGTAAGTAATTTCTCCATTTCCTAGCATGTAGCCAGAAGGACTCAGGACCAATGGGATGTACAAAAGCTACTCCTAAACAGGGTGGGAGGCTGCCCGTGGCCCACTTAGTACTGCCTTTGCGAAGGCTGTGTCCTCTCTGGCCTGAACATCCAGGCGGTAGAACCTGTAAAAGGTGTGTATGGAGGACCACGTCGCCACCCGACAGATCTTGGTGGGCAATAGTAGCTTGGTTTTCGCCCAGGAGACTGCCTGGGCCCTTATAGAATGAGCCTTAACCTGTAGAGGTAAGGCTTTCCTGCCTCTATGTAGGCTGCGTTGATTACTTTTTTGATCCAGCGGGCTATGGTCACCCACGATGCCGCTCCTCCTTGTTTCTTCCCGCTATGAAGAACGAACAGGTGATCGTTTTGCGCACAGATTCAGATCTTTCCAAATATCCGACCAGGAGTCTGCCAACATTCAGATGGCAAAGAAGGCGTGAGTCTTCTGAGTCTTTATGTTCATCTGGAGATGGTAGCGAGATGGTTTGGTTCATGTGAAACTGGGAAACCACTTTTGGTAGGAAGGAGGAGACAGTGCACAGTTGTATGGTTCCAAGCATGAACCTAAGGAACGGTTCCCGGCAGGATAGGGCCTGAAGTTCGGATATGCGACGAGCTGAACATATTGCCACCAAGAATGCCATCTTTAAGATTAGGAGACGCAGTGTCAGACCACGTGTTGGTCTGAAGGAGGCCCCTGCTAGGAAGTCTAATACTAGATTGAGATTCCATAGAGGCACCAGCCACTTTAGGGGTGGTCGGAGTTGTTTAACCCCTTTTAGGAAACGGGACTCATCTGGATGAGTTGATAGTCTGATACCATCCGTTTCGGCTCTGAAGCAGGCTAAAGCGGCAACCTGGACTTTGAAGGAGTTGAGTGACAACCCCTTCTTCATCCTGTCCTGCAAGAATTCCAGGATCATGGGGATTTTGGCTGTCCGCAGGGGGATCCCGCGGTCTTCACACCAGGCTTTGAATACTCTCCAGATCCGTATGTAAGTTAGGGAGGAGGAATACGAACCAGAAGACCAGGGTTCGAGTCCCGCTGTCGCTCCTTGTGACCTTGGGCAATCACTTTAACCTCCATTACCTCAGATACAAAACTGAGATTGTAAACCCTCTGGGGATAGGGAAATACCTACAGTACCTGAATGTAAACCAATGTGATATCTTGGATTGAATGTCAGTATATAAATAATAATAAATAAATAAATGTAAGTCAGGGATGTGGAGAACTTGCGTGCGAGGCGAAGCGTCTCAGTAGAGGAATTGAGCAAGATAGGAATCCTTGCTAACTCGATTAGGTAGGAAGTCCGGTGAGCTCTTATACATGTAGGTAGTGATGTTATGCGGAGGGGACGCCATGAAGTGTTCAAGAAGGGGGCAGGCGAGCGCGCGCATGCCTTAGGTCACTCCGGAGACAAGATGGTGACCGGGATCACCCACGCTGTCCAGGGAACATCAGGAAGGTCGGCATGTGGAGGCAGAGGTAGCCATTTTAGCGAGGCTCGGAGCTACAGGGGAAAAGAAGGTGAGCAGCAGAGGTCGCAGCCACTTGTGACCGGGCGCAACCCACCCTAGAAGAGCCGCCGGTACATTTCCATGCTCCTGAATGTTTCTCTCTTTCTGCTCATCCTGATTTGTCTTGTGAGATGCTTTAATTTCTATCTGCACTCTGATAGGTGCATTGGTGATTCCCCAGATCAGCACAACTCCCCCACTTCTGTGGTATTGGAGATCCAAGAGAGTATCCATCTGGCAGTTGGAAGGGGCACAGTGATATTGGCCTCTGCAGGAGCAGCAGATGGCAACATCTGGAGGACAAGCAGAATGAAGATCTGAATGCCCCTAATTCAACAGCAAAAAGTCATGAGTTGAGCTGCTTGTGAGAAACTGATGGAAAAAATGCCCTTGATTAAACCAGCGGTTATAACATTAGACCTCATCTGGTTAACCCTTATTTCATTGGAGAAAACCAGACCTGGATTTGTCAGAATGAATACTAGGCCTGTACCTAGGGTGGTAAATATCTGGGGGAATCAGGCTGACTGAAAATTTGCTGCCTTCTCGCTGTGCTAGATCTCATTTAGCAGAGAACAGGCTTTTGCTTCCTGATCCAGCCGCTCCCTTCCTAGGCATTGTGCAAGGAACAGGAGGGGTGGGGGTGAGCCTGGAGCAGCCCCTACCTTCCTGTCATTCAAGGATAGAATAGGAGGTAGAAAGATTGGAATAGATAAAAGGGAGATCATTTTGGGGAGGTTAGGAGAGAATGAGTGGGGGATCATTGGAGGGTGAGGAGAGGGACTTCGGGATGAAAAGGGAATGGCTGGGGGAGCATGTGTCTGTGTATGAGAGAGGGGAAGAGAGAAGAGGGGCAGTGTTTGTATATGTATGAGAGAAGGGATTGGTGCTCGGTTGTGAGGAGGTGTATGCCAGATTGGGTAGGAGGTTAGAAAGAGGTTGCAAGGGAAAGCAGGATTGAAGCAAGGCAGGGACACCTGACTCTCCCCTCTCAGGAATTTGATTCCTCCTTCCCTTGATTTCAGATTCTGTCCCTCAGATCCTGGCACATCCCTTTCTTCCTAACTCTCCCAGGATCCTGGACTTCTCCCTCATACAACCCTAGAACCCAGATCCTTCCTTCTCTGATCCCCCTCGTACTCATTCCTCAGTCCTAGAATCTCCTTCCTTTTCACTCATCTTCACTCATCCCAGATTCCTCATTCTCCTCACTCTCTCTCCCCTCTCCACTCCCCTCTCCATCCCAGTCCCCATCCCCACCTCTTCCCTGTACTGATGCTTGAGTTCTCTTTTCCTCACCTAGTAAAAAGAAATTAAATTACACAGACATAAGCAAGATTGGAAAATACTATTATGTTCTTTATGTAAAATAAAAGATGAAAATGTTTGTCAACATGCTTATTTCCAACTGCAGAATCTGTTCCATCTTGAGGGGGAGGAGCGTGCGACAGCACCAGAAGGGCCGGGGGGTGATAAAAACCCAATAGGCCGATGCAGTAAGAGGCATGGTAAACCAGGTGCTCAACTTGACCTTAGACAGCTTGGACTTGACTAGAGTGTTGTGTTCCGCGGCCGTGGCCTTCCACGGCCGCGGTCCCCTACCAGGCCCGCGACGGCAACCCACCGCGGGAGCTCTGGGGGAGGCCTCTGATCCTGGCCCGTCGCTTCGGCACTGGTCCCTGTGATGCTCGCCAGAGGGGGAGCCGTCCCTGCTCCTCTCTTGAGGCGTCCAGCCGCGTTTCTCTCCGCGGATAGAATCCAAGATGGCCGCCACCTTCTTTAGGCACGAGTCCGCGCCTCCTCCTTGGATTTAAAGGGACCTGATCCCTTTAACTACACTCACCTGTTCCCTATGAGCCAGAGCAGAGGAAGTATAAAAGGAGGCTTCCTCTGCTCATTCCTCGACTTGGAAAATTTTGGGTTAGTCAGGTCTGCTTGCTTCGGTGAGTTCTTCTACTTCGGATCCATGTTCCTGTCTTGTCTTGGGGTTCCTGGTTCCTGACTTCAGATCGGCTAGCGGTGATTCCTGGTGTGTGACTTCGGACTGGCAAGCGGTGATTCTCTGGTATGTGACCTTGGACTGGTAAGCGACGACCCTCTGGCACTTGACCTTGGACTTCTTCTTGACCATCGTCTCCAAGGGCCCACCTAAGTCCCAGCGGCCTGGGTCCCTACGGCTCCTCCTGGGGGGATCGCAGGCTTCCAGTGGCGAAGACACAGTTCCTTTCCTCGACGTCATGACTCTTCGTCTGCCTCCAAAGTCGCCTCTGTCTCCAGTGCCTAGGGTCAGCTGGTCACGTGTTCTGTTCCTGCCTCGCCACCCGATGTGAGAACCTACGGATCTTCCTCCTAAGGTATACCATCCTCCCATCTGCCCAAGGGTTCACAAGCCTGAGCATAACATAGAGGAATCCTTGGGAGAGGAATATAGAAGAGTTACACTCCTTATACCCTTTGTATTTCCACAAGAGTGGGTCAGTGTCCTTTGCTTGTAATTCTGTAATGCACAAGCCACATTTCTAGGTAAAAAAAACAACCCCAAAACAAAACTGGACATTTCCAGATCTTAGTAGTGCTGCTCAGGAAAGAAAGAAATTTAGTGCTTTGCACCCAGAGGTTATTTCTTTTGGTGCAAATTTCTTACTGCCTTTTCCATGTAAGGGTTTTCTAATGTTTAATAATGTTCATTACTAGTTTTGTGTAAGACGTTTTGTAGTCCCTTATTTCGTTTCCTTTTTTCATTACCTGTTCAGCGTCTGAAGCATTCGCTTGTCTGGATCTCCTCTTATTTTGTGGACTTTGAGATATTACCATTATGCTTCTGTATAATCTTCTTCTTTGATATTATTTCTGTATTTTCATTTACAATTTATGCTTGTTATAATTTGTGTTCAATGTAATAAACAACTCCCCCCCCCCCCCCAAAAAAAAATAAATTCAAAACAACTGCTGGTAAATAGTTATAAATGGATCTTACAAAACTGAGTGAGTGGACAATAAAGTAACTGATGAATTTCATCACTGACAAATGCAAACTAATGCACATGGGAAGAAACAATCCAAATTGCTCAAACACAATAATAGTCTTCAGTTTGGCTGTTACCACCCAGGAAAGAGATCATGAAGTCCTATAGATTATTTTCTAAAAGCACTGGCCTAATGTGCATTGGCATTCAAAAAGACGATTAAAATGTTGGGAGGATTTACTTACAAACAACGTAGAAAACATCACTGTGCCATTAGGTGTATCCATCCTGTGCCCAGGTCTTGAATACCCTGTGCATTTCTGCTACCCTCCTTAAAAAAAAAGGAAGTGATACCTCTAGAAAAGGTATAGAGAAGGGCAAAAAAGATACTCGGGGATATGGAACAGTTCCCATATGATAAGAGATTTAAATAGGTAGAATTCTTCAGCTTAGAAACACGATTGCATTGAGAAGTGATAGGGGCACATACAACCACAGAAAAGGGAAGAAAAAATAAGACACTCTCTCCTAATTCAAAACTGGATGGCACATGATGGAATTATCAGGCAAAGGGTTTAAAACAAGTAAAAATAATAGCTTCTTCTCACAGCACATAGTCAAACTGCAATTTACTGCCATAGGATTGTTTAGACAAATGTATGATAGATCAATCACAAGATATTTAACAAAACAGTCAGGGATATCACCTAAGTTCAGTGCACTCCTAAGCCATGATTATTGGTGTAAGGAACCTAAAGGATACCTTACCAGAAGGTCTAAACCAATTGATATGGATTCTTAGTTCAATTTTTCCCTGAGTTGCTCTGTTGTGGAACGGCCCTGTCTGTGCCGTCCCACTTTTGATTATTTTTCATGGGAAAAGTACTCAAGTTCTCGCTTAGAGAGACCTGGGTAAAGATAGTTGGAACAGAGCACCTTAGCTTTATGAATTGGTTCAGATTTTTGGAGATCTTTTTGTTACAGAAGAAAGACGTTTTTCTGCCCTTCCTTTCCCCTTTTAAGATGTTTTCTGTCTTTGTATTATGGATTGAGAACCCTAGGGTCTAGGGACTCAGGTTTTTGTTATCCAGAGGAAGAGGTCTTTCACCGAGAAAGCCCCGAGGAACAGCCCTGTCACAAAAGAGGAATGGATTCACATCCATTATGAGAAAGGAGGAGTCATGAAGGTATCATGCAAGAGTATTTTCACTACTGACCCAAGTGTGATATACTTGGAAGGAGACTGCCAACTTGGTACTGCCAGGAGAACAGTGAAGATTACTAGAGAGGCATGAGATTTGGGACTTTCTCATACTTCTACATATTTGGGTCTAAATTTCTAACCATTCCACAGTGGGAAGAATCTACAAGTACTTTTGGAAATGGGGGAGAAGGTTAACACTTTCTTCAGTTTGATCAATTAGAAATGTGAAGGAGATAAATTGTTAAGAATTTGGCTTTCAGAAATTCTAAAAACTTTGGTTAGAGGTTTAAGGTCACAAATGTATTAATTTTCAACCTGTATGTCAATTGGATTTAACATCAGTAATACTTATCTTCTTTCCTTATCCCTAACTAAGCTTAACATAAGGACAACAAATGTTTACCGTGATTACTATGTAATTCAAATTGTATACTTGGTTTTTTCTTCTCTTGACAATGTTATTTAAAGTTGCATAAATGTTCATTGTTTCATGTAATGCCATCAGGCAAGTTTCTTTTTGTTCTATGTAAACCGGTTTGATTTGCATCTAATGTAGGAAGATCAGTATATAAAAACTAAAAACAAATAAATAAATAAATCAGGAGCTGAAAAGAACAATCATTTCTTCATTTTGCAGCTTATCAGTAAAATTAAGTTGGAAACTGCACAGCTTCAGGCACGATTATTGCTGCTAGAGATTATCAGTGCTGTTTACAGAGGGACCTGAAGGGCCATAACAACAGAAAAAGGCCTTATAGTTAAGTTTTGCCCCACAGGGAGCCCTGGACACTTGAATTACCGGTAATACCTTGGGATAACGGCAGGGGCGGATTGGCCTATCGGGGGATCGGGCATCCCCCGGTGGGCCGGTCGCTCCCATCACATGATTTTTTTTTTTTTTTTTAAACTTCCCGGCCAAAGACAAGAGGGTTTGCTGGCACTGTGGCCCGAAGAGAAACCTGCGGGCAGGGCCTGTGGAAGCACTAGGCCTGGGGCGCCAGGAACAGTGGTATCCCAAGGGGAGCCAATGCCCCTGGGCACAGGGAGGCTCATGCGGCGCTGTGACAGGCAGATCAGCAGGGCCGGGGTGAGGCTCACGTCACCACGGCCTGAAGAAAAAGATTGCGTTTAAACGCGCTAATGCTCCTCCTCCTTCCTGCCTGTGCGGCCCCGGAAGTAAACGTTGCCGGAACCGCGTGGGCAGGAAGGAGGAGGAGCATCAGTGCGTGCAGAAGAGGAACAGCACTTACGGGCCACAGCGAGTCCCAAGTCGCAGCGACCCAAGAAGAGGAAGAGGCCCGGTAGCAGGGCCGCCGCGTCCCGAGAAGATCAGGGCCGCTGCAGAGCCCATCCTGCGGCGACCCGCGAAGAGGAGGCCCAGAGGTGAGAGAGAGGCTGAGGGTCTGTAGAGGGTGTGTGTGTGTATGAGATGAGTTGAGAGATTGTGTGTGAGAGTGAGGACCTAAATGTTTGCAGAGACAGCATGTGAGAGAGACAGCATGTGACAGTGAGAGCCTATGCTTGAGTGAGAGTCAGACAGCATGTGCCAGTGAGAGACTGTGTGTATGAATGATTGTATGAGAGAGAGCATGTGACAGTGAGAGCCTTTGTGTGTGAGAGAGAGAGAAATGCAGTGAGAATGAGAACCTGAGTGTGTGTTTGAGGGAAGAAGATGGAGAGAAAAGAAACAGAAAAAAAGACAATCTAAAAGGAATTGGCAAAAAAAAATAACAAAGGGAAGGTGGAAAAAAAAAGCCTGTGACCAACCGATTAGAAAACTAAGATCAGACAGCAAAGGTAAAAAAAATTAATTACTTTTTAGTGATTGGCACATGTAATCTTTGGGAATGTGCAAGAATAGCACTTTCTCTACGGATCTCACAATGTACGAGATCAGCATGGAGAAAGTGGAAGTCCACGGGGCCTGCACAGATGAGGCAGCAGGATGGGCTTCAGTGTCAGTAGCAGCAATCAGCACCTCCCCAATAGCCACGCGGCAGCAGTGGCAGCAGAGGAATGAGAGAGGCTCCGTGGTTGCTGACAAAAGAAAGAGAGGGGGTCTGCCTTTAGTGTGTGCATGTGTGTGAATGGGACTCTGTCTGGGGGTGTATGTGTGTGAATGCATGGGTGCCTGCCTGGGGGTCTGTGTGTGTGAGAATGAATGTGTTCCTGCCTGGGGGATGGGGAGGGAGTGGTGTGAAAATGAATGGGAGCCTGCCTGGGGGTCAGTGTGTGTGTGTGAGAATGACTGGGAGCTTGCCTGGTGTGTGTGTGTTTGTGTGTATGTGAGGGAGCCAGTGAGTGTGAGAGCATGAGTGTGTATGAGAAAATCCAAGGGAGTAAGAGTTTGTGTGTGGAGGGGGAGAGAGTGTCTTAGAGCCTGAGAGTGTGTTAGTGTCAGTGAGAGCGAGAGGTTATGGTGGATATAAGAGCATGAATGTGTATGTATGTGACAGTGTATGTGTGAGAGAGAATGGACATGTGAGTATGTGTGTGAGAGAGAGAGGATAACCTCCTAATCCTCAACAATATCAGGGTGACTGGAAATCAAGAGCTCCCACAGAAGGGGACAGCAGGGGCTTATTAAAATCCTTATTAGTTTTAATTATTGAATATTATTTTATGTCTGCTCTTTTTGAAATATTTTATTGGTGTTATATACAAATTTTTGAAAATTTCCCTGAGTTAAATTACTGGAGGTTCTACTCATCAGCAGTTTTGAAATATATATTTTTAGTATGATTTTCCTATTGTGATGTTTTATAGTTCTTGATTTTATTGTTTGATGTTTTATGAGGAATGATGGTATTTTCTGTTTTTCCATTGCTGCATTACATACAGTCTAACTTGTTGTGATTTCCAGTTTGTCTGTGCATTTCTGTGTATATTTTATGGTCCCTTTATTCTGTATTTGGTGACTCACCAAATTGTATGTGTAATTGGGTACCCATGGGCCAGTATGGAGAAAAATCCCCTGGACCACTATTTTCCCACAATCCGCCCCTGGATAATGGTGCAAGTAGGGTCAGAACTGAGAGGTGAACTTTGGATCCATTATCTGAGTTTTCTCACCCAAGGGTTACATTAGAAACTGGAAAGATATGATAGCAGATTGACAATAGTATCTACATCCCATTTCTACATGCCTTTCGTAAGCCAAGCTATTGGTTGCGCTCAGTACACAGGATACCACATTGAATGAACCTTTGATCTGACTCACTTTGGCAATTGTTATATCCTCATTTTCTTATGCATTCAGTCTAAATGGTGCAAAGTTCTCTAGCTATATAATTGTAGAAACTTTGCCTTTGATGATAACTCAGTGTCTTTTCTTTCTTTATGGATTAGAGTCAGAGAACCTACTTTTTGTATTCCTGTTTTAAATGCTTTTTTTGTTGGGATTACAAATTTTGTGATATTTATTAGGCATATAGGCAACAACAAATCTCACTTTTAATAATATTTATGAAACTGCATAGCAACAAAAATATGATTAAATGTACATTCCTAATCTTGATTTTATCACATTTTAGTCAAAAACGTAGAAAGTTAGTCCAACAGAGAAGGGATCACCTGCAGCTTACTTCTGAATAGCAATTAGCTTATTTGTGGTGCCTTATCTACAGGCAGAATCATTTGGTGCCATCTGAACTTTTGTTTGGATTAATAATATTGTTAGAACAGATGAACGTTTTCAGAAACAAATGCTTCGTTTCTTATTAATAATACAGTCTGCTGAAACAGGACCTATTAAAGCTTCTTGTCAGCAGAGAAGTTATTGATTTTTTTTGTAAAGTGCTGAAAGATAAAATGTTTGCTATTTGTTCTTGTCATTCTGAAACAGAAAGTACAGATTTTGCTGTTTACTTATCATTTTTTTTTTTTTTTTTGTCAAAATAGTTTTTTTTATTGAGACAAGGGTAGTACCAAGCCAGAGAAAAGACTCAGCTCCACACAACAACAGTAGGTACAATTCCACAGAGTACAAACCAAAGGCAGAACACCAGTATAAAATATCAATATTTCAAAACATTATGTACAGCATGGTAAAACAGGTCTTGACCCATTCTTTTCATTTGACGCTTGTGCAAACCCTTAACCCGAAGCCCTGCCCCCCTCCCCAAACATATCTACGTTCCCACAGCCCAGGGTGATTTACAGCCACACCTCAAACAACCTACATTCACTCACCCCACCCACCCCTCCACTCCCCCCTCCACCTGAGACCAAGGAATTAACTAAGTCCAGACATTGGAATAACCTGCTGTGTGCAAGTTCGCCTGCACCCCTCCGGAGAGTCCCTGAAAAAAGACCTGCCAGCAATCCTTGTATTGCTTATCTCTTTTTCGATGTCCCGAAAGACAGTCCATACGCTCCATTTGCAGTTCCATTGTCATCCGAGTGTACCAGGCTGCAACCGAGGGCGCACTATATGGTTCCACCCACACAGAGAGTATAGTCTTGCATGCCAGTAACATCGCAAGGCGTGCAAATTTAGCTTTGGCCGGCGGGCAAGGGTGAGAACCATGCAGTGGATGAGTGACCAGCATGTCACCCGCACAGTGTGCTGGAAGGCCGGTACATTGAGAAACAGTCTGTGTCACCTGAGTCCATAGAGGGGTAACTGTTGAGCAGAATAGAAGGCGATGCAACAAGGTACCCTCCTCCACGCCACATTTTATGCAAAGCGGGGTATCTGTAAGCCCCATTCGAAACCGCCGTACATCATCATAGTAGGAGAGATGCAAGATCCGATATTGAAGCTCCCGAAGCCCCAGGTCCGGATTCTGCATATGCAAAGACTGGAACCATCGTTTCAGCTGCACAGGAGTCACTTCGCCGTTCAGAAGAGACGACCAACGGGAAGCTAATAGCTGAAGATGGTCTTGACATTTGTATTCCGCGCACAGTCTTTTCCATCTCGTAATGGAATTAGCCATAGAAATGTTGTCGGCAATTTTGGTGGCAAATAACGATTCCGCGGCAAGTTCCTCCTTTGACCAACGGAACGTTTGAATGTAATGGCATGCCTGTAAGTATCCAAAGAAATGTTTGGGCGACAGTTGAAAAGTTCTAATAAGAGTTTGGAAGTCCACGAGGTCATGAGTATCTGGATCGAACAGGTGGTAAAGATACACCACCCCATTAGTGGCCCAAAGTTGGAAGGTGCCTCGACAATCTCGACCCGGACGAAAGTCCAAATTTCCCAGAAGTGGAGTCAGCAGCAACGAGAGACTCCTCAAGCCGCTCAGCTGGCGCAGCCAGCACCAGGCCTTGATACAAGGATAAAGTAAACATCTCGGGTATACCAATGCTTGCAGTCTCTTCGGCAGAGCTTTCCAAACTTTTCATGTTGGTGACACACTTTTTAGACAAACATAATTTCGGGACACAGTAATTAGTCTACAAGCAAACCGGAGGTTAAAGGTTAAATGAACGAAATGTATTTCGACAATTTATGTATGTTTCCTTAAATATATACATAATAAAATGTTTCACGACACAACATATCTTGTGAAAACCTTTTGTTTATATTAAAAATATATAATATTCCAAGATTAATGTTATTGTTATAATTTATGAGTAACAATAATAAAACAAAGTTATTGTGTTATTCAATTTACCTCTTTAATGAGATATATGAGCTTGATGGGATGAACACAGCTTTTGAATATTTGGTGTTAATAAAAAAGTCCAAAGGGTCTTCTGCATAATTTTAAAAAGCTGGCCAGTTTCACACTATATAATTATTTGATAGCCTCATTCAACTAATTCTATATGGCTATGAGAGTGAAGTCTGGAATTTATAGGAAGGGACAGAATGTCAATATAAATCCTGCACCTCCAGTTCTGTAACTCTGTGCATCCACTGAAATTCCCCCAAACAATGGAGCTTGGATGTTTCCCTTACAGCTCATCATAGTAAAAGATATTTTCAAATGCTGGTGTCACCTCACAGTAACAGCAGCACAAACACCTTCCTCTGCCAGGCACATTGTGAACTAAAATAAAACCTCGCAAAAAAGACACTCAAAATCTATACTGCAATCCCATTGTAACATAACAGTAATAACACCAAGGACTCAAACAACACTACCCCTACCTGTGAAAACGCAAAGGTAAATATTACACTGGGTCCTAGAATACCAATACACCACCTACTGAGGAAACAAAACAAACCCGATTGCTATAGATCCCTATGCTAGCAGAATCTCTCATCATGGTCACACACACAGAGCAGAGACAGACCCTCACCAAATACAGAATACAAAATAAAGGAGCACAAATTAGATAAAAACTGAAATGGAAACTCCAAGAAGCCAGACTCTGTGTATTAACAATGGAAAAACAGAACCACCATTCCTCATAAAACAAACAAAATCAAGAAACATAAAGCATCAGTTATAATAGTAAAACCATACTAATAAAAGAATATTTTAAAACTACTGATAAATAGAATTTCTATTAATTAAAATCATATACATTTTTTACAGTTTCCCAGAGGTTATCCTCTCTCACACATACACTGTCACATACATACACATTCATGCTCTTATACCCACCATAACCTCTCGCTCTCACAGACACTGACACACTCTCAGGCTCTAAGACACTCTCTCCCCCTCCACACACACCCCACACACAAACTCTTACTCCCCTGGATTTTCTCATACACACTCTCTCTGGCTCCCTCACATACACACATACACACAAACACACACACCCAGGCAAGTTCCCAATCATTCTCACACAAACACACACACCCAGGCAAGCTCCCAGTCATTCTCACACACTAAAACTGACCCCCAGGCAGGCTCCCATTCATTTTCACACCACTCCCTCACCATCCCCCAGGCAGGCACCCATCCATTCACACACATACACCCCCAGGCAGGCACCCATTCATACACATGCACACACTAAAGGCAGACCCCCTCTCTTTCTTTTGCCAGCAACCTCGGAGCCTCTCTCATTCCTCTGCTGCCACTGATGCCGCATGGCTATTGGGGAGGCGCTGATTGCTGCTATTGGCACTGAAGCCCATTCTGCTGCCTCCTCTGTGCAGGCCCTGTGGGTTTCCAGTTCCTCCATGTTGATCTCGTACATTGTGAGATCCGCATAGAGAAAGTGCTACTCTTGACATTAACAAAGATTACATGTGCCAATCAGTAAAAAGTAATTTATTTTTTTTTTTTTTTTATCTTTGCTGTCTGATCTTAGTTTTCTAATCGGTTGGTCCTAGGCTTTTTTGTTCCACCTCCCCTTTCTTATTTTTTTGCCAATTCATTTCATATTGTCTTTTTTTCTATTTCTTTCTCTCCATCTATCTTCTTCCCTCAAACATACAGTCAGGTTCTCATTCTCACATGCTTTCTCTCTCTCTCACACACACACAGGCTCTCACTCTCACATGCTCTCTCTCATATACAATCATTCATACACAGTCTCTCTCTTGCACATGCTGTCTGACTCTCACACACCCAGGCTCTCTCTCACTCCCACATGCTGTCTTGCTCATGCACAGGCTCTCACTGTCATATGCTGTCTCTCTCTCACACACACACAGGCTCTCACATGCTGTCTCTGCAAACATTGAGATCCTCACTCCCACACCCAATCTCTCAACTCACACAGGCACCCAATCTCTCAACTCATCTCATACACGCACACAATCTCTCAATTCAGCTCATACAGGCACCCAATCTCTCAACTCAGCTAATACACGCACCCAATCTCTCAACTCAGCTCATACATGCACTCTACGGGCCCTCAGCATCTCTCTTACCTCTGGGCCTCCTCTTCACGGGTCGCTGCAGGATCGGCTCTGCAGCAGCCCTGATCTTCTCGGGCCGATCACGGCGACTCTGATCTTCTCGATCCGATCCGCAGTGGGGGCCCTGCTACTGGGCCTCTTCTCACCCGCTGCAACAATGCGGCTCCTCTTCTGCACATGGCTGCTTCATCTCCTTCCTGCCCGTGCGGCTCCGGAAACATTTTTCTTCCGGGGCCGCGTGGGCAGGAAGGAGGCGGAGCACCTGCACGTTTAGACGTGCCCTTTTTCTTCGGGCCGTGGTGACGTGAACTCACCACCAGCACAACGATTCTTCACTGCTCAGCCGCCAGTGGGATGAGCTCCACCGGCGGCTGCATTGGCTCCCACTTGCCGGTGTGTCACGTGCACCGGGCTTACGCGACACACCGGCACACCTCAGGCGACACACCAAAGTGTCGCGACACACACTTTGGAAAGCTCTGCTCTTCGGGTTTACCTGAAGAAGAGAAAGAGGCGTCCAAGGAGCAGACATGCTGGTTATCAGACCCTCATCACAATAACAATATTTACCCACAAGCCATTCCCCCACAAACCTCAGCTGGCATGCAGCATTGTAGAGCCGAAAATCCGGCAATCCATAACCTCCCGCCTCCCGAGCATTCTCCAAGACAGTATATTTTATCCTCGCCCTTTTACTCCTCCATAGAAATCGGGAAAACCCCCCACGCAAGCGCTGTACATCCCGGACCGTTAACCAGCATGATAGCATGTGCAACAAATATAAAAGCTTGGGAACAAGGATCATTTTAATCAATGCACATTGGCCAAAGAAACTCAACGGGAGAAGATTCCATGCCTTCAGCTGCATTAAAACGGCATCTATTTTTTCAGTAATATTGAGATCATATAGGAGGTGCAAGTCACGGGGGACCCATACCCCTAAATATCGGAGCTTTCCTGGCGCCCACATAAAAGGGAATGGTTCATGCCAGCTGCTTTGGAGCTGGCATGAACCAATGCCAACACTTCAGATTTTGAGTAATTAAGTTTGAGCCCCGCTATCTCCCTGAATTGGTCGAAGACCATAGACCTGCACACTACTACGCGGGCGTCCCACGAACAGTAGTATATCGTCTGCGAATAATGCTACCTTTACTGGGTGACCGCTAAGGCTAAGCCCCGAAAAACCCCTCTCCCCCCCGCAGACGTATAGCCAAGGGTTCGACTGCTAGCACAAAGAGGAGCGGCGACAGAGGGCACCCCTGCCGCACCCCACACTGTAACCTGATGGTATCTGTGAGGGCCCCATTTAGTAAAATACGTGCACTCGGGGAATTATACAAAGTCCTAAGCCATGCTACAAATGCCCCATTGAAGCCATATTGTCCTAGCATCCAGAACAGATATTCCCAAGACACTGAGTCAAATGCCCTTTCAGCATCCAAACTCAAAATCATGGCTTCTTCCAAGGGATGATAGCTTAAGGCAGCTATGAGGCGCCATATATTCCGTACTCCCTGACTCCCCTTAACAAAACCCGTCTGATCCGCTCCAATTAATGTAGGTAGAATTAGATTTAGATGGGCCGCTAGTACTGCTGCCAGAATTTTTAGATCTACATTGAGTAGGGAAATGGGTCGGTACGAGCCCACATCGGCTGGGTCTTTGCCCTTTTTTGGCAGGACCACAATAACCGATTGGTTTGCCCCAGCAGGTAAATCCATGGTGGTGACCAGCTCATTGTAAAATTTGGAAATCGGGGTCAGAAGGTGAAATTTAAGGATTTTGTAGAACTCCGCCCCTAGCCCATCTGGCCCCGCAGCTTTCCCCTGTTTCAGGCCCTGGATCACCGAGTAAATTTCTTGGTCAGTAATGGGCTGATTTAATAACAGCTGTTGATCAGATGACAATCGGGGTCACTGTATCTTTTGGAAGAATTGGGCAGTGATTTCTAGATTTTGTCCCTTCTTCCCATAAAGTTCCGTGTAATACTCCATAAATCTGCTCTCAATCTCAGCAGGGGCAGTCAAATATTGCCCACTACGGTCCCTGAGCCCAACAATGACTGTCTTCTGATTCCTAGGCCGTATTAAATGTGCCAGCATTTTACTAGGCCGATTACCATATTTGTATAGCTGATATTTGTAATAACGAAGTGATTTAGAGGCCCTGTGGTGTAGGCAAGTGTTAAGCGCCTCCCGCAACTGCTCAACCTGACCCTTACTAATGGAGGACAAATCATGCATGTGACGCCTCTGTGCACTCTTAAGCTCTGCCGTAAGGCGCAAAATCTCTGCGTTCCATTGACGATTCACCTTAGCAGTATAAGCAATGATATGCCCCCGCATTACCGCCTTCCCCGCCTCCCATAATGTCGTGGTGGAGATATGGGGTGCGTCATTGAACCCTATGTACTCTTTCCAGCAAGACTGGAGATGAGTGTGGAATGCAGTATCTAAATATAAGTCCGGCTGCATGTGCCAGGAGAAAATTTATTTATTTATTTATTTATTATTTACTTATTTAGAAGTTCTTATATACCGCGGTACGTATAGATATACATCACCTCGGTTTACAAAAAAAAACGTTAATTTTAGCAACAGGCTTTACATAGAACAAATTATACAATAAGTAAACAGTAACTTAAACATCAGTTAGTAACAAAAACTTTACATCTAACAGTTTAAAGAGTAATTAAACAATTCGCCGCTAGAGGCTTTAAATGGAAGAAGTTTCCATAGACCAATATATAAATGTTATAACAATATTTAGCTATGTATGTTTACTTTAAGTAGATAAACGTGAGAGAAACGTGAGCCATTTGTCTGTTGACTGTAGGATTAAGGTCAATTTCAATTTGAATCACTGAGATTGAAAAAGAGAGCGGATGTGGAAGAGGGCAGGGGGGACTCTCTAGGGAAAATGAACATTGGTAGTGGGTAAAATCCCTCGCTGTCTCCCACCACAGGTCACCTGCACATGGATCGGCGCGTGATCGGACAAAGCAATGGCCCCTATGGTTGCTTCCTCTACCGCTGGAAACATTTTATCGGCTACTAGTAGGTAGTCTAAGTGAGAGTAGGATTGGTGGGGATTAGAAAAAAAAGTGTAATCCCTCTCAAAGGGATGCAGTACCCGCCAGACATCCAGCAGCTGGAGCTCCTGGCATAGAAAGTTAACCCCCTGGCTCCCATCCTGCGCTGCAGCACGTTTAGCTGGACTGCAATCCATCTGTTTATCGGCTACTATATTGAAATCCCCCCCTACTATGAGAGTATACCCAGAAAGTGCACTCAACAACTTTACTGAGTAAAGAATGCATGGGAATAAGTGTTAGGCGTGTAAATGTTGCAGAATGCCACTCGCTGCTGATTAAGGGTACTGGCGACTACCACATATCTCCCTTCCTTATCATGGTAGGTTCGGATCAACTGAAAGGCTAATTGCTTATGCATAAGAATTGCTATGCCCCTCTTGCGCAAGGAAAATGAAGAAAACCAGCACTGCCCCACCCACTCCCTCTTCAACTTCCCATGCTCCACATCATTCAGATGCGTTTCCTGTAGAAATACCACCAGCGACTTAGCCCTCTGGAACATTGCTAACAGTTTTTTTCTCTTAATGGGCGAGTGGATCCCGTCCACATTGAGGGAGGTTACTTTAACCCGTTCCATTCTTATCTTTATTCTGTTGATGCCCCGAGGCCGCTCCCAGGGCCTCGACTCTTGTACAACTCACGGGTCCAGAGCCTCCCAGCCAGGGCCCCAGAACCCAAACTACATAAAAAAGGGACTTCCTGTTCCTTGGTCTCAACCCCAGAGCCCCCAAACATTCCCTTGCCCCCAATACGTGGTCCCCCCCAAACCATCCAGCCCCCACCCCACCAACTACCCATCCATACCATCATCCACACCCACTCATTCATCCCATCATGCTCCAAGAAGCACGAGGCCCCACGCCTAGTCCCCCCCCACTATCTAGGCTTACCAGGGCCCCCTTCTCTCCAGCCCCCCCCCCCACTCCTCAATCAACCAAGACATCTATGGTCAAATGTAACAGCTTAAACAGTGCAACAACAATCATTGTTTACGCACATTGTAGTACCACCAGCAGAACAGCTTAAGCTAAACAAAACAAGTGCCAGCTATTAATGGTGGTGCACTATGGACTCAGTGAGGTTCAGGTAGGCCCAGAAACAAGGAGTAAGATGAGGGCATCCCACTCCCATAACCCGCAAGAACAATAACATTGGAGGTCCGTGCCAGTTCCACAGGGTGAAAACACTGCTGTAAAAGCACTAGTAACCCCGAGAAGGTGAGCTCATGGTGCATCCGCTTGCAGCAGCGTAGCTAGAAAGGCCGTCGCCTCTGCTTTGGTATGGAGAAAGAGCACTTTGTTGTCGTGTTGCACCCGCAGTTTTGCGGGGTAAAGAAGGGCGAAACGAATTCCTCGCTTATGTAACTCGGTACAGGATGGTGTCATCTCTCTCCGAAGAGCCGCTGTGGCCACTGAGAAATCATTGAAAATCAACAAGCGCTGCCCCTTATATTCCACAGAGATCGCCTTCCGAAAGGTCCTGAGCAGCTGCACCTTGTGCGCCCAATTAAGAATGCGGGCCATCACTGGGCGAGGTCTATCCTGGGACGCCCTGGGAGGGCCAATGCGATGTATCCTTTCGCAGCGTAGATGGTCCCCTGGTAGCTGCAACCCGAGATGCTCAGGGAGCCAGGTCGCCACAAATTGCACCAGGTCCTCTTCAGTAAGAGATTCGGGAAGGCCAATTATTTTTATGTTATTTCTGCGGCTTCTATCTTCCTGGTCTTCTAATTTGGCCATTAGGTCTGCCTGTTTTGACTGAAGCTCTGCCACCCGACGCTCCGCCTCAGACAGCCGGTCTCCATGGTCGGAAAGTACCTGTTAAGCGCCTTCCAAGCGCTTAGTCTGCCCCTCCAGAGTCTCCCTTATGCCATCCATGGAAGTCTGTATCTTTAACAGGCTCACCTCTAGCGCCACAGTCACGCTGCCTGTAATCTGCCTGATTACCTCCTCAGAAATGGTGGCTTGCACCTTAGGGCTCTCCAGTGCGGCGGCCATCTTGGAAATTTGGGGGCGAGGAGCTGCGGCGGTCCGGTGGCTGTGTTGTCGCATTACCTGCCCGGCTACTGCTGGGATCCGGCAGCCCTGATCTCGGTGACCAGCCTGGGCCACTCCACTTAGAAAAACGCCGCCACAGAAGAGCAGGCACCGTGAGAGAGAGCTGCGGTGGTAGTGAGCCACGAGGCAGAGGCTCTTTACCGGCTCCTCACACTACCCGCTGCAATGCTCTCCAGATAATATTGGTGCACCTCCGTTTAAGGGTCCCCCCTATGCCCCGTGGTCGCAGGAGCACTCCGGTGTAGTTTAAAAGGGGTTTCGCCGCTTTGGGATCACATTGTCGGCCGTTTTAGAGAGGGAGGGCTGCGGAGCTCACTTTCAGCGCCGCCGCTTGGCTGACGTCATCGCCGGAAGTCGCCGTTTACTTATTTTTTAATACCAGGACGTATAGTTCCATATTATAGGTCCCTAGCAGGACCTATAAAATGGAACACCATGCCGGTGGAAATCAGATTGGAAAGAGACAGCAAAACCTTCAGAAAAAAATGTAAAAACATGGCTATTTAAGCAAGCATACCACAAAGAGAATCGAGAGTAGAACCCAGGGAAATGTTAGTTGCGGTCAGGCAAGAAAAACTGGACTTGACTTATAACACTCACCAAATAGTATTTATTATGATATTATGTTACAGTATTTTTGATGGCACCTGTTTAAGAGTTAGAATTCTAGACACTTTATACAACATATAGTTTTTGTGCCCTATTGTGAACCGTTGTGATGGCATCCGCTTAACGATGGCATAGAAAAGATTTTAAATAAATAAATAAATAAAATCTGTGTCACCTTGGCTGCAGGTGCTCTCAGACCCCATTGCCAAGTATAACACACTGAATTTTGTTTGGGTCCCAAAGACCAAACTAGCTGGATTCCCCCCTTCCCTTGGTACCAAATTGTCCATCAGCGCACTCTAATATGGGGCCTGGCCCTCATTTCCTGTCTAACTCTATCCCAGCCTGCCTCCACTGGCAGAGGAGAGGCCGAGAGGCACCTCATACGTCTGTTCACCAAAAATAAATCCTTATGTTTATCTGGAGAAATAAGTGGCACTGATTTTTTCCCCCATTATTGTTTGTGTAGGAAATACTGGAATAGATTCCCTGGAAAATAATAAAATAAAACAAAAACAAAAATTGAAGAGCCTTGATTATATCCAGAATGGCATAAAATCTTCAACAGTTTGTTATATTGGGTTTAATTTTTCAGTTTTATAATTACTTTCAAGCTAATAATAGGATATATAACTAAACTATATATTCATTGCAGACAGAATTCCAGTTTATTTTTCAGATTTCATAGGGACATAAACATCCAAGATGAGTGTCTTTTTTATGAATTCTGAAAATGTGAACTGAAAATAACGCAAATGTTTTTTCTGACCTTTGAACAGGATTTCACCTGTACGACAAGCTTCCATCAATTGTCCCTGAAAGCTGCCTGCTGATAATTGTGGGACTCTTCACGGGTGGACTCATCTATGGTATGAAGGACAAGGCGGCCCCTGTCATGAGTAGCGATGTCTTTTTTCTTTACTTGTTGCCACCGATAGTGCTTGATGCTGGGTACTTCATGCCCAGTCGGCCCTTTTTTGAGAACATTTGGACTATTCTTTGCTATGCAGTGCTGGGAACAATATGGAACGCATTTGGAATTGGTTTCTCACTGTATGGGATATGTCAGGTGGAGTCCTTTGGCCTACAGGATATCTCGCTGCTCCACAATCTCTGGTTCGGGAGTCTGATTGCTGCTGTGGATCCTGTGGCAGTATTATCTGTGTTTGAAGAAATCCATGTAAATGAAAAGCTTCACATCTTGGTCTTTGGAGAATCACTCCTTAATGATGCTGTGACTGTTGTAAGTACTATGAAATATAAAACTAACATTGTTTATATTTTAACTTGCTATGCTTAAACAAAGGATGCAAATACATTGTTTGCTTTTTTCAATGTTTTATATGTTGATGCTCCTTTAAAACTGTTTTCTATCATCTCTCAGTGATTGATAAATATAATTTGACACCTTATAATGTATGAAAATCCATGGCATTATTAAAGTGTGCTTTTAATCCTGTGTACAACATATATTCAGCATTTCTAGCAATCCAATACCCTGATTTATCAGACTAATACAGTAATCATTTCATATACCTAGAGTTTAATAATTATAGGTTTAATGTCATAAGAACATAAGAATATGCCATACTGGGTCAGACCAAGGGTCCATCAAGCCCAGCATCCCGTTTCCAACAGTGGCCAATCCAGGCCACAAGAACCTGGCAAGTACCCAAAAACTAAGTCTATTCCATGTTACTGTTGCTAGTAATAGCAGTGGCTATTTTCTAAGTCAACTTAATTAATAGCAGGTAATGGACTTCTCCTCCAAGAACTTAGCCAATCTTTTTTAAACACAGCTATACTAACTGCACTAACCACATCCTCTGGCAACAAATTTCAGAGTTTAATTGTGCATTGAGTGAAAAAGAACTTTCTCTGATTAGTTCTAAATGTGCCACATGCTAACTTCATGGAGTGCCCCCTAGTCTTTCTATTATCTGAAAGAGTAAATAATCGCAGCACACTAAACCAATGATTTCAATGTGTTATCTACTATGATGCCTAGATCTCTTTCTTGGGTGGTAGCATCTACTAATAACATGTCAGTGGGATCTTGAAGAAGGGGGGTGTAACTTACAATTTCAGGACACGATATACCAGCAAATTAAGGGCACTGCCATGGGGGCCACCATGGCTCCCAGTTTTGTCTTGTTTATATATGGACAGTTTCGAGACCACACACATTTACCCGTCAGATTGGTCACAGCACATTCATCTCTGGCTGCGTTACATCGATGATGTATTTATTATTTGGACGGGCTCTGATGTTCAGTTTTTCATGTTTCTGGATTGGGTTAATTCCCTTAATGTAAACATTCAATTTAATCACAGCATTCATCCCACACAAATAGCATTTTTAGATGTTTTAGTCACGTGGGTGGGTGATCACTTTGAGACTACATTGTACCGCAAGGCCACCGACCGCAACACATTGTTATCCTACAGTAGTTGCCATCCTCGTGCCCTTAGAGATAACATCCCCACGGGACAGTTTTTTAGATTACGCTGGCTATGCTCCACCCGGGCTGATTTTATCCTTCAAGCTCAGACCATGTCTGCTCGTTTTTTAGATCGGGGATATCCAGCTCGTGTTATTAAAAAAGCTTTCAAACATGCTCTGTATTCACATCGGGATTGGTTGTTCACTGTTCCCTCTGTATCAGAGGACACGGCGAACAACTGCATCCTTCCATTTTCTGTGGTAGGCAGTACATTAACAAAAATGATCCGGCGTCATTGGTCTGCTCTTTCCCTGTCAGATCTATTTCAAGGTCCGTTACGCTTCACTTTCAAAAGAGGGAGAAACTTGCGGGATCAACTGGTCCATACGGCAGTCTCCCGCTCAGTTGATAGGCAGAACACGCGTGGGATACACAGACCCTGTGGACGTTGTACAATGTGTAGCCACACTGAGACTGCGTCAGAATTCGCACACCCAATGACTGGACGTGTGTTTAAACTTTTTTCTCTATCTGATTGTACTACAAGAGGTGTCATTTATGTTATAAAATGCCCCTGTGGTCTCCTTTACGTTGGAAAAACCTCCCGTATGCTCAAGACCCGAATGATCGAACATTGTTCAAATATCCGTTCCCTCAGAGTGGATGAACCCCTGGTCACCCATTGGACACAATTTGGTCACTCCATCTCTGCCCTCTCCTTTCTAGTGCTGGAAGTGGTCCCCTGCCCCGCACGGGGAGGGGATTACTCCAGCATATTGGGTCGGAGGGAGCAGCGATGGATTTTTATTCTCGACACTGTTGCTCCGAAAGGACTTAATAAGGACATAGAATGGCACCTGTTCTATTAAGTGAATAGCTCCGCCAGCTCCCGCGAGAAGTTGTTTTTCGCACCTTTTTGTGATTGTTTAATGTTTAAATGGCTGTCAAACGCTCGAGGGCGCTTGCGCTCCAGATTCCATTGTTAAAGGTATGTGTCAGCTTGTATATCATAGTGCACCGTAGTACTTTGCTTCCACTATTGACTGAGTATATACTGTTGTTATATTGTAGATTGTGACTAGATATTGGTCCCTCCCGATGCAGCAAGTGCGAAACACGGGACCGTGTCGGGGGACTTCAAGAGTATTATGTTACAACTGATGGAGTTGCCAAAAATGAACTTCTGTTAGTTTTCAATGCTTTGAATAAACACTTTTTTCACTTATATTCACTTGCGTGGAAGTAATAACTTTATCCTGCACCAGTGTCTCTGCAGACTTCAATTACCCCAATATTGACTGGGTAAATGTATCATTGGTACATGCTAAAGATATAAAGTTCCTGGATGGAATAAATTACATTTTTATGGAGCAATTGGTTCAGGAACCGACAAGATAGGGAGCAATTTTAGATCTAATTCTCAGTGGAGCTCAGGATTTGGTGAGAGAGGTAATGGTGGTGGGGCCGCTTGGCAATAGTGATCATAATATGATCAAATTTGAATTAATGACTGGAAGGGGGACAGTAAGCAAATCCATGGCTCTCGTGCTAAACTTTCAAAAGGTAAACTTTGAACAAATGAGAAAAATTGTTAGAAACAAATTGAAAGGAGCAGCTACAAAGGTAAAAAGTGTGCAAGAGGTGTGGTCACTGTTAAAAAATACCATCCTAGAAGCACAGTCCAGATGTATTCCACACATTAAAAAAGGTGGAAAGAAGGCAAAACGATTACCGACATGGTTAAAAAGGGAGGTGAAAGAAGCTATCTTAGCCAAAAGATCTTCATTCAAAAATTGGAAGAAGGATCCAATAGAAGAAAATAGGATAATGCATAAGCGTTGGCAAGTTAAATGTAAGACATTGATAAGACAGGCTAAGAGAGAATTTAAAAAGAAGTTGGCCGTTGAGGCAAAAACTCACAGTAAAAGCATTTTTAAATATATCCGAAGCAGAAAGCCTGTGAGGGAATCAGTCGGACCGTTAGATGATCGAGGGGTTAAAGGGGCACTTAGAGAAGATAAGGCCATCGCGGAAAGATTAAATGATTTCTTTGCTTCAGTGTTTACTGAAGAGGATATTGGGGAGGTACCTATACTGAAGGTATATGAACCAAATCACGGTGAACCTAGAAGATGTGGTAGGCCTGATTGACAAACTGCAGAGAAGTAAATCACCTGGACCGGATGGTATACACCCCAGAGTTCTGAAGGAACTGAAAAATGAAATTTCAGACCTATTAGTAAAAATTTGTAACCTATCATTAAAATCATCCATTGTACCTGAAGACTGGAGAATAGCTAATGTAACACCAATATTTAAAAAGGGCTCCAGGGGCGATCCGGGAAACTACAGACCGGTTAGCCTGACTTCAGTGCCAGGAAAAATAGTGGAAAGTTTTTTAATATCAAAATCACAGAACATATAGAAAGACATGGTTTAATGGAACAAAGTCACCATGGCTTTACCCAAGGCAAATCTTGCCTCACAAATCTGCTTCACTTTTTTGAAGGAGTTAATAAACGTATGGATAAAGGTGAACCGGTAGATGTAAGAAAACATAAGAAAATGCCATACTGGGTCAGACCAAGGGTCCATCAAGCCCAGCATCCTGTTTCCAACAGTGGCCAATCCAGGCCATAAGAACCTGGCAAGTACCCAAAAACTAAGTCTATTCCATGTAACCATTGCTAATGGCAGTGGCTATTCTCTAAGTGAACTTAATAGCAGGTAATGGACTTCTCCTCCAAGAACTTATCCAATCCTTTTTTAAACACAGCTATACTAACTGCACGAACCACATTCTCTGGCAACAAATTCCAGAGTTTAATTGTGCGTTGAGTAAAAAAGAACTTTCTCCGATTAGTTTTAAATGTGCCCCATGCTAACTTCATGGAGTGTCCCCTAGTCTTTCTACTATCCGAAAGAGTAAATAACCGATTCACATCTACCCGTTCTAGACCTCTCATGATTTTAAACACCTCTATCATATCCCCCCTCAGTCGTCTCTTCTCCAAGGTGAAAAGTCCTAACCTCTTTAGTCTTTCCTCATAGGGGAGTTGTTCCATTCCCCTTATCATTTTGGTAGCCCTTCTCTGTACTCTGTAGTGTACTTGGATTTTCAGAAGGCATTTGAGAAAGTTCCTCATGAGAGGCTTCTAGGAAAAGTAAAAAGTCATGGGATAGCTGACGATGTCCTTTCGTGGATTACAAACTGGCTAAAAGACAGGAAACAGAGAGTAGGATTAAATGGACAATTTTCTCAGTGGAAGGGAGTGGGCAGTGGAGTGCCTCAGGGAAAGAAATACGACGAGTGAGGTAATCAAATCTGCAGATGATACAAAATTTTTCAGAGTAGTTAAATCACAAGCAGATTGTGATAAATTGCAGGAATACCTTGTGAGACTGGAAAATTGGGCATCGAAATGGCAGATGAAATTTAATGTGGATAAGTGCAAGGTGATGCATATAGGGAAAAATAACCCATGCTATAGTTAAACAATGTTAGGTTCCATATTAGGTGCTACAACTCAAGAAAGAGATCTAGGCGTCATAGTGGATAACACATTGAAATCGTCGGTTCAGTGTGCTGCGGCAGTCAAAAAAGCAAACAGAATGTTGGGAATTATTAGAAAAGGAATGGTGAATAATACGGAAAATGTCATCATCTCTCTGTATCGCTCCATGTTGTCAGAAACAGAGACTGCATGTGGTACGCTGGTTGGAAAGTTATTTTATGTATTGCTGACGTACCACAATTGTTTACTGGATGAAACTACATTATTGAGTTTCACTCATGACTTTGAAGTATTCAAGCCCCTGAGGCAGCGGCTGTTGAGCTGCGAAACTCGGCCTGAGTCGGGCAGTGCAAGAACACGTCTCTGTTTTAATAAAGATTGAAAAAGATTAAGGCATCTATTTTTGTGTTTTCCTCACTCCATGGTGAGACCCCACCTTGAATCCTGGGTACAGTTCTAGTCGCTGCATCTCAAAAAAGATATAATTGCGATGGAGAAGGTACAGAGAAGGGCCCTCTGCTCTCCTGGAGTCCCAGACTTTTATCTTGTCTGCTTTTATCCTGTCCTAGTCATCGTCACTCCCTGATGGTCTTTGTCAGCTCCGCTGTCTTCAGCATCCATGTTCCAGTCCTCTTCCTCCTCTGCCTCATGTCCGGCCTGCCACCTTTGCCATTACTCAGCGGCAGATCCGAAAGGGCTTGGAGTGGTTGGAGGACTACTCAGAGGCCAACCTTGCGTGGTTGGTTTCACTGAGGTGTGCAGGTTGGCAGGGGCCTGGTCTCCACTCCATCCCAGACGAGAACCCGTCTCACTGCAAGGGCACATACTCCTCATCCCGCAATGGGGAGCGCCCCCTAGCGCTCCCTTCCATCCCATTGCAACAGTTAGGTTTGGTACTTTTCAATAATGTAAGCGAATTTCTGTAAGCATGAGAAGGAGCGTCATTTTCAAAAATTTGTATGCACTTTTTATGAAGTCTTTACCCATCTGAAAAGCTCATTTGAAAATTCCCTGCCCTACCTCCAAATGCGAGTAAAAGTAAGGCACTGTTTTGCAGTGCATGTAATTTTACCCACAGGAAAAAAGGAGAGAGTATATGTTGGAGAAAGGAAAGTATATGTGGGGATTTCATTTTGAATGCAAGTGCTTTCTACCCTGCAGTGTGTGTGCTTGGGCCCACATTTCCACCGAGTGGAGTTTCCAAAGTGTGGAAAAGTTTTACTTTGGAAAGTGGAGTTTCCAAAGTGTGTGGAGTTTTACTTTGGAAAGGAGCTTGCAGGCCTGTGAGCATGAAAATTTCCTCCCTGAGATAATTATCATCTGAAAGTGCATATACCCATCTCAGTTCTGGCTTCGAGGGACCCAAATGGGCCTGGTTTATAGGATGTCAACCATGAACATTTATCAGACATATCTGCATATATATTTTCTGAGAATCAGATTGATTTGCATATTTTGGTTACTGTGAAAACCAGACCTATTGGTAGTACTCCTGGACTGGAATATTAAATCTCTGCTTTCTGAAAGAAGGAGCATAGTTTCATCCTGCATTTGTGTACTCCAGTCCTAGTTTCAAACTCTTACTCAGTAATGTGTACCTGTCTACTACTTTTCATTTAAAACATTGATATTGATTGTGAAAACATTAGTCAAATAAGTGGCAGACCTGTAAAGAGTAGGATTGAAACCCCAGTTAATATTGTTTTGGATCTGTTAGTGAACAAAATCAATACAATATTTGGTGTGCTGTGCACAGAATGCAAACAACATGATCATAAAATTTAGAAGGCAATAGATGACCATTAGACCAGTGGTTCTCAATCCAGTCCTTGGGATACACCCAGCCAGCTGGGTTTTGAGGATATCCACAATGAATGTGCATGAGACTGCATATCCACAATGAATGTGCATGCACTGCCTCCATTGTATGCAAATCTATCTCTTGCACATTCCTTGAGGATATCCTGAAATCCAGACTGGTTTAGAGTATCTTAAGGACTAGGTGGAGAACCACTCCATTAGGCTATAGTGCTTCAGAGCTCAGCAAACGGTCATATTTTGTAAGCATTTTTACTTGTTACATATCATTTCCTTTATTCCCCCTCCAGGTGCTCTACAAGCTTTTTGCAGTCTTTAATAAGATACCAAAAATCACATTTGTGGACATCGTCGCTGGAGTAGGCAAATTCTTTTTGGTTGGAACAGGAGGAATATTGTTTGGCCTTGTATTTGGACTTGTTGCTGCCTTCACCACCCGTTTTACCAAGAATATTCGTGTGATTGAGCCCCTCTTTGTCTTCATGTATAGTTACCTCTCCTATCTCACTGCAGAAATGTTCAATCTCTCTGGTATAGTGGCGTAAGTATATATACGAGTTTTGATTCTTATACTTTTGACCATTTCAGTTCTACACCAAAACAGAGCAATCCTCCAAAGAAAATCTTTTGGATTTTAGGTCTGATAAAGCTTGGTGTGCTGGGATACGCAGAATGGAAATATAAATGAAAAGAAAATACAGAAGCTTTGACATGTTTTATGGTCGTAATCAGCCCCCAGGTAATTGGGTTTTCGGGATATCCACAATGAATATGCATTAGATAGATCTGTATACAATGGAGGTAGTGCATGCAAATCTACAGCATGCATATTCAATGTGGATATCCCGAAAACCCGACTGGCTGGGTGTGTTCAGAGGACTGGGTTGAGAACCACTGTTCTAGAGATTACACAACCACTAATAATACAATAATAAAGTAGATGTTAGCAGATGAGGACCATTTGGCCCACCCAGTTAGCCTAATATGCCCTGTCCACACTAGCTCTGATTATTTGCATTTATTTTTCATCACCCTTCAGATCCCTTAATATGGCCCTCTTTGCAAAGGATGTCTCTATCTGTTTCTGATCATTACTGTATTTGCTTTTTAAAGTTTACATTTTGTTTAATTGAACTGTTTTCATTGTTCTCTGCTTTAATGCCTTTAATATAAAAACAGACTGTCAAATGACAACAAATAAATAATAAATGATCCTTTCCCTGTACGTACCAGGATCAGTCCAGACTGCTGGGTTGTGTCTCCCCTCCAGCAGATGGAGTCAGAGAGAAAACTGAAAGCACCTCCCAGATATACTGGTGTGCCACCTGCTGTCCTTCAGTATTTCCTCTGACTCCAGCAGATGAGAGACATATCCTGCGGTTTGTCCTGACTAAATTTCTTTCAGGTGTTTTTTGCTCTTTTCCGCCTAAACTATCTACGCTGTCTAGCTCAACTGGGGTTTTTCCTAGTTTAAAAAAAAAAAAAAAAAAAAAAGGTGATTATTTCTTGAGTGTTGTTAGGTTAACAGCAGTGCCTTTTTTGGCTCAGGGTTCAGGCAGGCGTGGAGAGCTTTGCTCTCCTTATTTACCCGGATTAAGTGTCCCCTTGGTCTCGGGGGAGAGTTCACCGGTGGGCCGGTCACCCTCCCCCACCTTGTTTGCCAGTGCTGACTGAAGAGGGCTGTCTTAAATTAAACAAAAAAAAAAAAGTAAAAAGTACCTGTCGCGAGTACATAAGTCCTGCTGGTGGCAGGCAGTACTCTAGTTTATGCCCTAGCCTGCCGCGCTTACCAGGGACTCCGGAGGGGGTGGATTTTTGGTTCACCCGGCGATTTTTTCTAGCTGCTGTTTGGCGCGCTTTTTTGCTGAGCACTTACTTTTGGCGCGTCTTCGGTCCTGTCTCCGGATGCCGCGAGCTTCGGCCTGCACGGCCTGTGGCAGGGCGGGGGCGCGACTCTCCAGGGAGGGTCTCTGCTCCCGTTGTATTCCCGGGGGCGAGGGACCCTCCCGGGGGCCGAGCGCTGCCCGCAGCGGTACTGTGGCGTCTTCGTCGGCACGGCAAGGGAGACTGGCTGCCGCGCGGTCGTCAGCCCCGCCTCCCTGTGAGAGGGAGCCGGCGGCCATTTTAGACGCGCGGCAGCCTGCTGAGTTGGATTCGGAGGATGAGGGTTTCTCTCCTCTCTCGCCGCCTGATTTAAGCCCGCGCAGTGGAACTGACCTGTTGGGTCCTCCAGCCCCTCCCCCTTCGGGCTCCACTAAACGGAGGGTTCCTTTTTCCTCAAAATTCGTGCTCTTAATGCATCAGGCATTTTTAGAAGCTGAGGCAGGCTGGGAGCCGGACGATCCCCCCCCCGCGAAGGTTCCTAGGGTTTCTCCCAGTACAGGTTTAGCGGGGGCGACTGGAAAAGCGGGAGCTTCAGGGGGAGCCGGCAACATTTCTTTAGGGGGCGCAGGTGATCCAGGAAGACTTGATGTCGACCAGGTATCTCCGGATGCTGCGGAGGCAGCGGTCTCGGAACCACAGGAGGCTCTCGAGGGGGATGACCCCGAAATTTTGCGCCTGTTTGGCAAGGATGAGCTTAATTTCCTCATCCAGCATGTGTTAAAGGAATTAGAGATTCCCGCCCCGCAGCAGGACACAGATACGTCAACGGGGGATGTAGCTATGGCGGGTTTGAGGGCCCCCCCGCAAACTTTTCCTTTACATCCCAAGGTTGTACAGTTGGTTTCTAAAGAATGGGAGGTCCCAGAGGCATCCCTGCGTGTTAGCAGGGCAATGAATAGGTTGTACCCTCTGCCCTCCCAGTCTTTGGAAATTTTTAAGGTTCCTGCCGTCGATTCGGCGGTCACCGCTGTGGTGAAGCACACTACCATTCCGGTCACGGGAGGCGTAGCGTTGAAGGATCTTCAGGATAGGAAGTTAGAGGTGCTCCTGAAGCGCATGTTTGAAGTGGCGGCCCTGGGGGTCCGTGTGGCAGCTTGCAGCAGCATGGTGCTGAGAGCCACTCTCCGCTGGGTTCAGCAGTTGCTTACCACGCAGGAGCTCCCACCTGCCGAGGCGGAACAGGCCAACTGCGTGGAGGCGGCGGTCGCTTACACAGCGGACGCCTTGTATGATTTGTTACGAACCTCTGCCCGTACTATGTCCTCAGCGGTCGCTGCTCGCCGATTGCTTTGGCTTCGCCGTTGGTCGGCGGATGCCTCGTCTAAGTCGCGTCTGGCCGCCTTCCCATTCAAGGGGAAGTTATTGTTTGGTGAGGAGTTGGACCAACTCATCAAGGACCTGGGGGATAATAAGGTGTATAAGTTGCCGGAGGACAAGCCCCGTCAATTTCGTCCTTTCGGAAATGCGCGATCCAGGTTCCGGGGGCAGCGCAGATTTCGCTCCGGAAGGGGGGGTTCCTTTTCGCAGAAACAGCAAGGCCCAAGGTCGCAGTCGTGGTCTCCTTGGTCTTCTTCCTTTCGTGGCAGACGGCCGCAGCGATTGGGAGCTTCCCAGCAACCGTCCGCTGGGAAACCTCCCCAATGAAGGCGCGCTGGCCCACTCCTCCTTCCCCCGCATCGGAGGTCGGTTATCCCAGTTTTGGGAGGAGTGGGCCAAAATCACGTCGGATCAGTGGGTTCTCGACGTGGTGCGCTACGGTTACGAGTTGGACTTTGCTCGGCCCCTCCGGGACTTTTTTATGATATCGCCTTGCGGGCCTCGAGAAAAGCAGCTGGTTATCGCCCAGACGGTAAACCACTTACGGGCCCTCGGAGCAGTGCTACCTGTTCCCTCGGACGAGACAAGAACGGGCCGCTATTCCATTTATTTCCTAGTTCCGAAGAAGGAAGGTACGTTCCGTCCTATTCTGGATTTGAAGCGAGTAAACAAGGCGCTACGCGTTCCCCGGTTTCGCATGGAAACTCTACGGTCTGTTATTGCGGCCGTCCACAAGGGAGAGTTTTTGGCTTCTTTGGATCTAGCCGAGGCGTATCTCCACATCGGAATCCGGGAACGGCATCAGATATATCTGAGATTCATGGTGTTGGGAGAACATTACCAGTTTTGCGCCCTCCCATTCGGCCTAGCTACGGCCCCGAGAGTGTTCACCAAGGTTCTTGTGGTGGTCGCAGCCGCCCTGCGACGTCAAGGGGTATTGGTACATCCCTACCTGGACGATTGGCTCATACGGGCGAAATCGGAGAGCGACTGCAACAGAGCGGTCCAGTTGGTGGTGCAGCAACTTCAGTCGCTAGGCTGGGTGGTCAACTTTGCGAAGAGCCAGCTGATTCCAAGTCAACGGTTGGAATTTTTGGGAGCACGTTTCGATACCCTGGTGGGCAAGGTATTCCTGACTCGGCAGAGGATGGAACATCTGATGTGTCAGGTGCAGAGGCTGCTGGGTCTCCATTTGCCCACAGCCTGGGATTATATGCAGGTCATTGGACATATGGTGTCTACTCTGGAGATGGTACCGTGGGCTTTTGCTCATATGCGGCCCTTGCAAAGGGCTCTTCTTTCGCGCTGGGATCAGAAATCCGAGGATTACGGAGTACAGTTACCTCTGTTGGAGCCGGCGCGGTCCAGTTTAGCGTGGTGGTTGGTCCCGGACAATCTGCTTCAAGGAGTGGACCTCGAGCCCCCCAATTGGGTCATAGTGACGACGGATGCCAGTCTGACCGGTTGGGGAGCTGTCTGTCAATCGCGTGCGGTACAAGGATCGTGGACCCCTCGCCAAGCTTCGTGGTCCATCAACCGTCTGGAGACCAGGGCGGTCCGCCTCGCCTTGCGTCAGCTTCTGCCCTTAGTACGGGGACGGGCGGTTCGGGTCCTCACAGACAACGCCACCACGGTAGCTTACATAAACCGCCAGGGCGGCACGAGAAGTCAGCAGGTGGCGGTCGAGGCGTCCTTGTTAATGGCCTGGGCGGAGCGCCATCTCGCCCGCATCGCGGCCACTCACATCGCAGGCGTAGACAACGTGCAAGCGGATTATCTCAGTCGCCAGCACTTGGATCCCGGGGAATGGGAGCTCTCGGACCAGGCGATGGGTCTCATCACCCGGCGATGGGGAGTGCCGCGACTAGATCTGATGGCAACTCGGCTCAATGCCAAGGCGGCGCGTTTTTTCAGCCGGAGGCGAGAACACGGTTCGGAGGGGGTGGATGCCCTAGCGATTCCATGGCCTCATCACATCCTCCTATATGTGTTTCCCCCCTGGCCCTTGGTCGGCAAGGTGTTGAGGCGTCTAGAATCCCATCAGGGGCCAGTGATTCTGGTGGCTCCCGAGTGGCCAAGAAGACCATGGTTTGCCGACCTCGTCAATCTAGCCAGGGACGGGCCTTTGCGGTTGGGCCACCTTCCGAACCTTCTTCGTCAAGGACCAGTATTTTTCGATCTAGCGGATCGCTTTTGTCTGGCGGCTTGGCTTTTGAACGGAGGCGCTTGAGAAGGAAAGGTTATTCTGAACCGGTGATTTCTACCTTGCTTTGCGCGCGGAGACCCTCTACCACGCTTGCTTATGCCAGGGTGTGGAAAGTTTTTGATTCCTGGTGCGCGGCCGCCCAAGTTCAGCCTCGTCGTGCTGTAATCGCGGACATCCTTACTTTTCTTCAGGATGGTCTGAAGAAGGGGTTAGCTTACAGTTCGCTAAGGGTCCAGGTGGCGGCTCTGGGTTGTTTGAGGGGAAAGATTGAAGGCTCCTCTCTCGCGTGTCACCCGGATGTCTCCCGATTCTTGCGCGGGGTTAGAAATTTGCGTCCTCCTCTCAGAGCCCCTTGTCCTTCCTGGAACCTGAATTTGGTTCTCAAGGGCCTCACCGTCGCGCCCTTTGAGCCGTTGAAGCGAGCCACCTTAAAGGATCTCACCCTCAAGACAGTGTTTTTAGTAGCTATAGCGTCAGCGCGTCGGGTATCGGAGCTGCAGGCACTCTCGTGCAGGGATCCGTTTTTGCGTATCTCTGATGCCGGGATCTCGTTACGTACGGTTCCCTCGTTCTTGCCTAAGGTCGTATCGGCTTTTCACGTCAATCAGTCCGTGGACTTGCCGTCGTTCTCGGAGAACGAGTTGCGGTCTTCTCATGGTTCCGACTTGAAGCGTTTGGATGTTCGGCGAGTGCTCTTGCATTATTTGGAGGTCACCAATGCTTTTCGGCGGTCGGATCATCTGTTCGTGTTGTGGCAGGGGGCCAAGAAGGGTTTACAGGCCTCTAAAGCAACTATTGCCCGATGGCTGAAGAGCGCGATAGTGGCCACGTACATTGGGTGTGGTAAGTCCGTTCCAGACGGGCTTAAAGCTCACTCTCTCCGTTCACAGGCGTCTTCCTGGGCTGAGAGTACTCTAGTCTCTAGCCAGGAGATTTGCAGGGCGGCCACTTGGAAGTCGTTGCATACGTTTGCCCGACATTATCGGGTAGATGTTCGGGGGCCGTCAGCGGATTCTTTTGGCAGCAGTGTGATTCGAGCGGGACTCTCGGGGTCCCATCCCATTTGAGGCGGCTTGGGTACATCCCAGCAGTCTGGACTGATCCTGGTACGTACAGGGAAAGGAAAATTATGTTTCTTACCTGATAATTTTCGTTCCTGTAGTACCAAGGATCAGTCCAGACGCCCGCCCTATATGGTGCAGGAGACTCCGCTCGAATTCTTTTTCTGCAACACTTCTGATTTGAACATGGTAAGTGAAATTTTCCTCCTGTCTTTTTTGGAGAAATAATGTCTTCGGACCGTAGATTTGTTGTTCGCTTCGTTTGCGTTCTCTTAATGTTTGCCTTGTGTGCAGGCCATTACGGTTACCTTACTTACTACTTGAGCTAGACAGTTCATATGGTTATTTTTTGGCTAAGGGTGCGGAGGAGTTCTTCTTCTTCTTCTTCTGCTTTGTTATCCATTATACTGAAGGACAGCAGGTGGCACACCAGTATATCTGGGAGGTGCTTTCAGTTTTCTCTCTGACTCCATCTGCTGGAGGGGAGACACAACCCAGCAGTCTGGACTGATCCTTGGTACTACAGGAACGAAAATTATCAGGTAAGAAACATAATTTTCCTTTTCCTGTCGTGTAGCCAGAAGGACTCAGAACAAGTGGGTATAGTGTGCTCGTGCTAGCAGTTGGAGACGGATCTGACGTCAGCACGGGTACATATACCCCCACAGGAAGTGAAGCTCTTCAGTAATTTCCGTCTCCAAAGCAGTTTGGAGAGCCTGCACGCTCGCTGAGCGTGTTTCCAATCTACTTTCTATTTTTCTACTTTCTACTTACTAAATTTCTACAGGAACATCGAGCCCCGCACTCCTGCGGTGATACCAATTGGTCCCTCCCCCAGTTGAGTTTCCCGAGGTGATTTCCGTGGTCCCTCGGAGGTTTAGGCCTCGGTCCGGTGGCCGAATCGCGGCAGGGACCAAGCCCCCGAGCAAAAAGGCTTGGGTCAGGCTAGGAGGCGCCTCGGTCCCGGCGTGGACTTGGGAGGCAGCGGGTGCATTCCTCAAGCGCGGTGTTGACGGTACTTCCCCTAGGCGTACATCTCTTACTTTGGGTCTCCGAGGGACGAGGATCGGCGGCGTTGCCTGTATCCGGCACGCCGCGGAGGTCACCATTTTGTTGGCCCGGTTAAGGTATTGAGCGCCCATGATAGGCGCCTGTGTCGGATTGAGCACACATTGCCTATTGTATTCAGCGTATATATATATGTAGCTGCCGCACATTATTGAGCGCTTCTTATATTGAGCGCCCATTATATTAAGCGTCTGTACGTTGCCGCATATTATTGCCACGTGTTGTTGAGCGCTTATTGTATTTTGTACATATTGTATTAAGTGTATATAAGCTGTCGCATATTATTGAGCGCATATTGTGGTAAGTATATATATCTGCCGCATGCTATTCAGCGTTTATTGTATTTGAGCGCATATTGTATTAAGCGTATATAGTTGCCGCTTATTATTGAGCGCTTATTGTATTGAGCGCACATTGTATTAAGCGTAGATAGCTGCCGCATATTCTTGAGCGCATACTTAGCGATGGAACATTCAGAAGCCCCGGCGTCTTCGGCGGCGGCGCCCCCTGATTCCGGCGTAAAAGCCCTTGGCCTCTGCTCAGCATGCCAGCTTAGGGCCACGCACTCCCTTTGTGCCCATTGTGAGGAGGCAGTGGGAGCCTCGGGCCAGGACCAGTCTCAACCGAGGTTTGTTGACAGTTCCCCAGGGGCCACCCCGGATCTCGCGGGCAGTCTCGAACAACCTGGGATCCCGGGGGACTTGGTACCCCGACGATTTGAGGCCACCTCCATTTCCTGGGTGGATCTCTTTAAGGGGATCCATGCCTTTGTACAGATGCAATCAGCTTCCCGTCCAGGCCCTGCTGTTGCCGTTGCTGCTGCTCCTGTTGCTACTCCAGTGGATCCTGTCCCTGGACCATCGCGCCCTTATCGTGGGCCAGCGCACTCGCCTCCGGGCAGTCCGGTTCCGGCAGACCCTGATGTTTCAGAGGACGACTTGGAACCCTCTGAGGAGGGGGAACTTCCCTCGGGGATTGAGCCATATCGAACTCTGAGGCGGTTCTTTCCCAAGGAAGATCTCTCCGACCTAGTATCTCAGTGCCTGGCGGAGTTGGATATTACTGGCCCCAGCACTACAGTGCCATCCACACAGAACCCTCTGCTGGAAGGTCTTCGTCCTACAGCCCGCCATTTTCCCTTCTTGCAAGCCGCACAGCAATTGATAGATCTGGAATGGGCTGCACCGGCGGCCGCGTTCAAAGGGGGTCGGGGCCTGATAGGCATGTACCCTCTGGATCCGGCTATCAAGGAGATGCTGGCGTGCCCTCAGGTGGACGCCTTGATTAGCGCTGTGGTCAAGCGCACTACCATTCCAGTTGATGGGGGGGGGGCGGCTCATGATAGGCGACTGGACGCCATCCTGAAACAGACATTTGAGGTGGCAGCTCTGTCTTTGCAAATCGCAACCTGCTGCACAGTGGTGACACGTTCCTGTTTGTCACAGGTCAGGAACAATGCTCCGGCAGCGGACATGGAGTCCGCTCTTTCATTCCTCACGGATGCCGCATCGGGATCATCAGCGCTACCTACGCTTCAAGGTTCTGGGACGCCACTTCCAATTCCGGGCTTTGCCCTTCGGGCTTGCCACGTCACCGCGGACCTTCACCAAGGTGATCGTAGTGGTCGCAGCGGCGCTCAGACGGGAAGGAATCCTGGTCCATCCCTACCTAGACGATTGGCTGATCAGGGCAAAATCACGAGAGGAGAGCCATCGGGCAACCGACAGAGTGATCGCCTTTCTGGAAAGCCTGGGATGGGTAGTCAACCTAAACAAGAGTTGCCTGCAGCCTTCCCAATCTCTGGAATATCTGGGAGTCCAGTTCGACACTCAGGCAGACACAGTCAGTCTCACCACCAAGAGAAGATTAAAACTTCAGACGCGTCTCCGGTCCTTGATGGGAGCCAGTCGGCCCACAGCTTGGGATTACCTGCAGGTTCTCGGTCTCATGGCATCCACCCTGGAAGTGGTGCCCTGGGCAAGGGCCCATATGAGACCTCTACAACGCTCCTTGCTCTCTCGATGGAGCCCCCGCTTCCGGCATTACTCCATGCATCTCCCTCTACCAGCCAGAGTGCGGACTCAGCTACAGTGGTGGTTGCAGTCCGACCACACGAGCAGGGGGTCAAGGATGTCCTCACCCACGTGGACTCTGCTCACCACGGATGCCAGCCTGAGCGGATGGGGAGCACACTGCGAAGAACTCACCGCCCAAGGGCGGTGGAACAGAGAAGAGTCGGGGTGGAACATCAACCGGCTAGAGGCACGGGCAGTTCGGTTAGCCTGCCTGCAATTTGCGCACAGACTGAGGAACAGAGCGGTCAAAGTGATGTCCGACAACACCACCACGGTGGCATACATCAACCGACAGGGCGGAACCAGAAGCCAACAGGTGTCCCTCGAGATAGCCCCGCTGATGGCTTGGGCAGAGGTGAATCTTCAAGACATCTCCGCCGTCCACATTGCCGGGAAGGACAACACCACGGCGGACTTCCTCAGCAGAGAAAGCCTACATCCGGGAGAATGGCAGCTGTCCCCCACAGCCTTCCAGTTGATTGTGGACCACTGGGGGATTCCGGACATGGACCTACTAGCGGACAGGTCCAATGCGCAGGTACCAAGATACTTCAGCCGCAAGCGAGATCCATTCTCTCAAGGGATCGACGCCCTGGTTCAGCCATGGCCACCAGGGGTCCTGCTCTACGCCTTTCCTCCGTGGCCCCTGCTGGGCACCCTTCTCCACAAGATTCGGAAGCACCGGGGCCTAGTTCTTCTAGTGGCACCAGACTGGCCAAGAAGACCCTGGTACGCGGACATGAGAAGACTACTGGCAGGGGAGCCCCTTCCCCTGCCTCCACTCAGGGACCTGCTACGTCAAGGTCCCATCCTTCACGAGGATCCAGCTCAATTCTCTCTTACGGTCTGGCCATTGAGAGGGCTAGGCTGAAGAAGAGGGGTTACTCGGAGCCAGTGATAGATACACTCCTCCGAGCTCGCACGTTCTCCACATCCCTCACCTACGTCAGGATTTGGAGGGTGTTTGAAGCCTGGTGCGACACTTGTGGCACCAATCCACATGCGACTACTATCCCTATTGTTTTGGATTTTCTGCAGGATGGGCTTCAGAAGGGTCTCTCCCTAAGCTCCATCAAGGTTCAGGTGGATGCACTGTCTTGCTATGGTCCCAGGAGGGATGGCAAGACCATTGCCACGCATCCAGATGTTTCTCGCTTCCTGAAAGGAGTCAAGCACATTCGCCCTCCACTGAAGTGGCCAGTGCCTTTGTGGAACCTCAACATAGTTTTGGATTTCCTCGCGGGATCCACCTTCAGACCCCTTCGGGGCCTGTCTCTTCGTTCTCTCACTCTGAAGATGGTGTTCTTGCTAGCTGTGTGTTCAGCACGCCGCGTTTCGGAACTACAAGCACTATCCTGCTGGGATCCTTTTCTTAGGATCACTCCCGAGGCTATCCATCTTCGCACTGTTCCATCCTTCTTGCTGAAGGTAGTCTCACAGTTTCTCCTCAACCAAACCATATCCTTGCCGATCACGGCAGGGTTAAAGAAATCTGAAGAAGGGTGTTTGCTGCGCCATCTCGACATCGGCAGATTGCTGCCCCGATATCTGGAAATGACAGAAGCCGTTCGAAGAACTGACCATCTGTTCGTCCTTCACAGCGGGAAGAGACAAGGAGAAGCGGCCTCACGGCCCACCATCGCCCGCTGGATTAAAGAAGTCATCAGAGCAGCCTACGTAGAGGCCGGGAAGTCACCGCCTCTGCAAGTCAAGGCTCATTCTACTAGAGCCCAAGCAGCATCTTGGGCGGAATCCAGGATGATGTCGCCTGCAGAAATATGTAGAGCGGCGACGCGGTCCTCCCTCCATACCTTCTCTAGGTTCTACCGTCTGGATGTTCAGGCCAGGGAGGACACAGCATTTGCGAGGGCGGTCTTACACGGTCCTCAGGCAGCCTCCCGCCCAGTCCGGGAGTAAAGCTTTTGTACATCCCACTTGTTCTGAGTCCATCTGGCTACACGACAGGAAATGGTGAGATTACTTACCTCATAATCTCGTTTTCCTTAGTGTAGACAGATGGACTCAGCATCCCGCCCAGCTGCCTGCCTACATTGCTTTCCCCGGTTCAAGGTAAGCCTTATCACTTCTTACATGAGTGCGTCCACTCTACCAGGTGTCGACGCCTTCTGGTCGGGAATGCTGGCGGTCTCCAGCTACTATCAATCAGTCAGGGGAATCCTGTTTTTCACTATTTCATTGTCAGCATTCGTCTATCCATAACAGCTTTTGCAAGGAAGATTACTGAAGAGCTTCACTTCCTGTGGGGGTATATGTACCCGTGCTGACGTCAGATCCGTCTCCAACTGCTAGCACGAGCACACTATACCCACTTGTTCTGAGTCCATCTGTCTACACTAAGGAAAACGAGATTATCAGGTAAGTAATCTCACCATTTTGCCTTTAGCTGAGGACCCATTCTGTTTCTCATGCTAGATGTTCTGCTGCTGCTACTACTACTACTACTACTACTACTACTACTACTACTACTACTCGGAGAGAGGTATCTTCAAAGGATACTAATGATGCATTAGAACTAGGGCATCCCGACAGTGAGGTTCCAATAATAAGAAAAGTAGTCCAAGTGCCTGTAACTAAAAACTCACCTGAGCTAAAAAATTCTAACTTATCCCTATCAATTAAAAAGCAGAATGAAAATACAAACAAAAAACAAACTTTGAAATGTTTGTATGCAAATGCCAGAAGTCTAAGAAGTAAGATGGGAGAATTAGAATGTATAGCAGTGAATGATCCAATTCACATTCAAAACCCCCTTTGTGAATTATTTTTAATAAAGTCTTTAAACACTAAATAGCTCACAAACTATGAATCTTGTCATTCAAAATTCCAATGCTATTCACACAGGAGGCTGTCGGATCTATGTTCTGACCCAAACTAGCCTCACTGTTTAAATTGGAACAAAAGCAATTTTTGAAAGATGGAGGGCAGGTTTCATATATATGAGTTTAGAACCCCAACCAGGGTGAACTTGAATTTGTACATATAATCATAAACCAGACCTCCTCCATCCAATTTTTTAAGAAATGTGCAACCAGTTCAAACACCTGTATCCATTTTCTTGGTGTGATTTTTCATTTTTTTCTCTTTTTTCTTTTTAAATATCATAAACAGCTGACTTCATAAAATGATTTTTAAAAGTCCCGACTTATCTGGTGATAGTTGACAACCCGACATAGCCACGTTTCTGGTCCGCGAACAGACCTTTCTTCAGGGGATGTTATCCTGTTTCGTAATCAGTCGGTGTACCAAAAGTCCTCTGTTAATGTTACACTCTTTTTTCAATTTAATCTTTTTGTTCCAATTTAAACAGTGAGGCTAGTTTGGGTCAGAACATAGATCCGACAACCTCCTGTGTGAATAGCATTGGAATTTTGAATGACAAGATTCATAGTTTGTGAGCTATTTAGTGTTTAAAGACTTTATTAAAAATAATTCACAAAGGGGGTTTTGAATGTGAATTGGATAGTATATTGTAACTCCCCAAAAAATTTCTTTGGGTGCTTGTTTACATTAGGTAGCAGTGAATGATGACATAGACTTAATTGGCATCTCAGAGACATGGTGGAAGGAGGACAACCAATGGGACAGTGCTATACCGGGGTACAAATTATATTGCAATGACAGAGAGGAGCACCCGGGAGGCGGTGTGGCGCTTTATGTCCGGGATGGCATAGAGTCCAACAGGATAAACATCCTGCATGAGACTAAATGCAAAATTGAATCTTTATGGGTAGAAATCCCTTGTGTGTCGGGGAAGACTATAGTGATAGGAGTATACTACCGTCCACCTGGTCAAGATGGTGAGACGGACAATGAAATGCTAAGAGAAATTAGGGAAGCTATGATCAAATTTGAATTAATGACTGGAAGAGGAACAGTATGCAAATCCACGGCTCTCGTGCTAAACTTTCAAAAGGGAAACTTTGATAAAATGAGAAAAATTGTTAGAAAAAATAAAGGAGCAGCTACAAAAGTAAAAAGTGTGCAAGAGGCATGGTCATTGTTAAAAAATACCATTCTAGAAGCACAGTCCAGATGTATTCCACACATTAAGAAATGTGGAAAGAAGGCAAAACGATTACCGGCATGGTGAAAAGGGGAGGTGAAAGAAGCTATTTTAGCCACAAGATCTTCATTCAAAAATTGGAAGAAGGATCCAACAGAAGAAAATAGGATAATGCATAAACGCTGGCAAGTTAAATGTAAGACATTGATAAGACAGGCGAAGAGAGAATTTGAAAAGAAGTTGGTTGTAGAGGCAAAAACTCACAGTAAAAACATTTTAAAATATATCCAAAGCAGAAAGCCTGTGAGGGAGTCAGTTGGACCGTTAGATGATCGATGGGTTAAAGGGGCACTTAGAGAAGATAAGGCCATCGCAGAAAGATTAAATGATTTCTTTGCTTCGGTGTTTATTGAAGAGGATGTTGGGGAGGTACCCGTACTGGAGAAAGATTTCATAGGTAATGATTCAGATGGACCGAATCAAATCATGGTGAACCTAGAGGATGTGGTAGACCTGATTGACAAACTGAAGAGTAGGGTAAATCACCTGGACCGGATGGTATATACCCCAGAGTTCTGAAGGAACTCAAAAATAAAATTTCAGACCTATTAGTAAAAATTTGTAACCTATCATTAAAATCATCCATTGTACCTGAAGACTGGAGGATAGCTAATGTAACCCCAACATTTAAAAAGGGCTCTGGGTGATCCGGGAAACTACAGACCGGTTAGCCTGACTTCAGTGCCAGGAAAAATAGTGGAAAGTGTTCTAAACATCAAAATCACAGAACATATAGAAAGACATGGTTTAATGGAACAAAGTCAGCATGGCTTTACCTAAGGCAAGTCTTGCCTTACAAATCTGCTTCACTTTTTTGAAGGAGTTAATAAACATATGGATAAAGGTGAACCGGTAGATGTAGTATACTTGGATTTTCAGAAGGCCTTTGACAAAGTTCCTCATGAGAGGCTTCAAGGAAAAGTATAACGTCATGGGATAGGTGGCTATGTGCTTTCATGGATTGCAAACTAGCTAAAAGACAGGAAATAGAGAGTAGGATTAAATGGACAATTTTCTCAGTGGAAGGGAGTGGACAGTGGAGTGCCTCAGGGATCTGTATTGGGACCCTTACTTTTCAATATATTTATAAATGATCTGGAAAGAAATACGACGTGTGAGAGAATCAAATTTGCAGATGACACAAAATTGTTCAGAGTAGTTAAATCACAAACAGATTGTGATAAATTGCAGGAAGACCTTGTGAGACTGGAAAATTGGGCATCCAAATGGCAGATGAACTTTAATGTGGATAAGTGCAAGGTGATGCATATAGGGAAAAATAACCCATGCTATAGTTACACAATGTTAGGTTCCATATTAGGTGCTACAACCCAAGAAAGAGATCTAGGCATCATAGTGGATAACACATTGAAATCGTCGGTTCAGTGTGCTGCGGCAGTCAAAAAAGCAAACAGAATGTTGGGAATTATTAGAAATGGAATGGTGAATAAAACGGAAAATATCATAATGCCTCTGTATCGCTCCATGGTAAGACCCCACCTGGAATACTGTGTACAATTCTGGTCGCCGCATCTCAAAAAAGATATAATTGCGATGGAGAAGGTACAGAGAAGGGCTACCAAAATGATAAGGGGAATGTAACAGCTCCCCTATGAGGAAAGACTAAAGAGGTTAGGACTTTTCAGCTTGGAGAAGAGACAGCTGAGGGGGGATATGATAGAGTTGTTTAAAATCATGAGAGGTCTAGAACGGGTAGATGTGAATCGGTTATTTACTCTTTCGGATAGTAGAAAGACTAGGGGGCACTCCATGAAGTTAACATGGGGCACATTTAAAACTAATCGGAGAAAGTTCTTTTTTACTCAACGCACAATTAAATTCTGGAATTTGTTGCCAGAGGATGTGGTTAGTGCAGTTAGTATAGCTGTGTTTAAAAAAGGATTGGATAAGTTCTTGGAGGAGAAGTCCATTACCTGCTATTACCGGTAAGTTCACTTAGAGAATAGCCACTGCCATTAGCAATGGTAACATGGAATAGACTTAGTTTTTGGGTACTTGCCAGGTTCTTATGGCCTGGATTGTCCACTGTTGAAAACAGGATGCTGGGCTTGATGGCCCCTTGGTCTGACCCAGAATGGCATTTTCTTATGTTCTTATGGCTTGTACTACTGATGGGTGAGTTGTTGGCCCTTGAACTTTGAGAGTTATTCAGGAATGTGAGCCACTTATTTGTGTTGGGACTAACTTGAAGGAATAAAGGTGGAGTATTGGGGGGGGGGGGGGGGGGAATTGGGAAGATTGTTGGAGATGGTATGCCACTCTACTGAGTCCTGTTTAATTGAGGTTGTGAACTGTTTCTTGGATGAGAATCCTGTTGAACACTGAAGTATTCAGCAATTTTGCTTTACCCTCTATAATATAATATATGGTTGCTGGCTGGTAATACCAGAAAATAATAGTTAAAAGTTTTGAACAATACCTTGTTATGGTTTATATTTGGGGTGCATTTTAGCTACTATCCACAAAAGAAAAGGGGGATGTAGAAGGACACAGAAGGGAGATCCAATTAGAGATTTCATTGTGTGGCTCAAGAAGAACCTATACTCTATTACCTCTAGTCTGTGTCCTTTTCCTCTAGTCTGGGTCCTCTACATTGACTTGATAAGATGGAGAAACTCCTCGGGTCGAGAAAGTTCAGGCCATCGACATCGGCATTAGTGGCATCTGCACCGATGGACCTTGGAGCCGCACCAATGGACACCGAGCCATTGAAATTGGTGGGGCCATTGGCTCTGTTGATGCTGCCAGTGTATAGCCAGGGACTGGCCCCTATTGGTGTCTTCCAGGTCGAGGTTGTCAGGTTCATTGTCATTGATCTCGGCACCAGGGAAAGACTGGGCTGAGCACCAAGGGAAGCCGAGAAAACATCGGCACCGGTCACCTTTGATTCACGGTGCCAGACTTGGGGAGGCACCGGCTCATGCCGTGATACCCCCGAAGCGACCCCACGGTGAGGAGTGCCAATCCTCCATCGATGCTGGGGATCTGCAACAGCCTTCACTGGTCCTGGTGCCAGTCACCGATCCACCTTGGTGATCTGAGGAAGATCTGGCCACCCCTCCTGCCTCCCAGTCGGTGTTGGCATTGGCAACTTTTGAGGAGGATATGGAGCAGAGAGTCCAGCTGGTGCTGGAATGAGCGTTGCAGAGCATCGTGCCTGTGTTACCAACGGTGCCGATGCCCATGCTTTCCGTTCTGGAACAACTGCTGGAATGGCTCCATGTGCTCATTTGTACATTACCGACCCAGCTGGCATCAGTTCTCGGGAGGCCATTGATACCCAACAGGGCACAGATACTTCCCCCGACCAATACTATGCTCATTTCCGGTTCCTCCTCCGAGGAAGCTCCATCAAGGCCGGTAAGGATGCCGAGGTCTGCATCCCCCTGTCCAGCGCTGCTGGAGCCTTCACCAGTGCCACCGGTGCTCATGCCTCTGGACAAAGGCTGAGCACCTAGGGCCTCAACCCCTGTGGACTACAGTTAGGATGAGGCTTCATATGACCCCTGGGGGGATGACACTGTAGATTCCTCCTCCGAGGACTTGGAGGGTCTCCCCTCAGAGTCTTCTCCTCTTGAAGAATGAAGGAAATCTCCATCAGAGGACTTAATCTTTGCAGGTTTTGTGCGGGCAATGGCCGAGGCCATCCCTTTTCAGTTGTTGACGGAGGAGGATGCCAGGCACAAGAAGATGGAAAACCTCCAGTTAGTGAAGGCTCCTAAGGAGATCATGGAGGTTCAGTTTACGACATCCTTAAGGAGTTGCTGCTGAGGATTTGGGAACACCTCCTCACAGTACCTCCTGGGAACAGGAAGGCAGATGGGGGTCTACCTTGTCTAGAAGGCTACTGGATTGAGAAGCATCAGCTGTCACACCAATCTTTGGTGGTCGAATCCACTCTAAAGAGAGCAAAGCACTCTTGGACCCACGCCTCGGCACCCCCGAGGAAGGATCACAGGGCGATGGATGCTCTTGGGAGGAAAGTATACCAGGAAGCCATGCTTATGGCCCGCATTGCCTCTACCAAATCTACATTATCCAATACTCGTGGAACATCTGGAAGCAAGTGCAGGAGGCAGCAGAGCAGCTGCCTTAACAGTATGACACCTTCTTGTCACTGGTGCATAAGGGCCTAGAATGTGGAAAACTCGAAGTTTGTGCAACCTACGATGTTTTCGAAATGGCATCAAGAATCTCTGCAGTGGGAAGAGGTGCCCGAAGAGCGGCATGGCTGCTGGCCTTGGATCTCTGACCGGAGGTACAGGAAAGACTCGCCGACTTGCCGTGTATGGGAGAGAATCTCTTCAGAGATAAGGTGAGGGATGCGGTAACCCAGTTGCAGGACAACTATGAGACCTTCTAATAACTCTCCACCAGCACTTCAGGCCCACCCTCCTCAGCGAGGAGATCTGTGAGACAGGGTCAGATGATGTCTTTTTACTGCCAGAGGAAGAACTGTCCTCCGGCCCCTCACTCCCGTTCACAGAGGGTGAGCTCCTGAAGCAGTCCCAGGCAGCTGAGAGCTCCTAAGTCCCAACCGGCACCCTAGACAAATCCCAGGATGGGGTTTTGACTGGATTATAGGAAGCATAAGCCAGCCACCTGAACCTGAGACAATGGATCCTGTGGTCAGGGACAGGCTGTAGTTCTTTGCAGATCAATGGCCCAGTATATCCTTGGACCCAGTGAGTTCTGTCCATCGTCCGTCAAGGGTACCAATTAAACTTATTGGGTGGCCCACCAAATTGTCCTCTGTGCTCTTATTGGGGGCCAATAGTGCATCTTAGGTGTTGATATGGGAGTTCTCCACCCTCTTAACGGCCAGAGCAGTCGAACCTGTCCCCACGTATGTAAAGAGGGCAGGGATAATACTCCCGGTACTTCCTGATTTCAAAGAGCACAGGGGACTCCATCCTGCCCCACACAAAAACTGCTTGATTACCTTCTATGCCTATCGGAGGCTGGCTTGAAAACCAACTCTGTTAGAATTCATCTGAGTGCGATTGGCGCATACTACCATGGTAGTAGATGGTATGCCCATCACTGTACAGCCTATAGTTCAGGGGTCGGGAACCCATGGCTCGCGAGCCAGATATGGCTCTTTTGAGGGCTGCATCTGGCTCGCAGACAGTCGCCACTCTTTCCCGCTGACCCAGCTGCTCCCCGGTCATCCTCCGCCCGGGCTTAAAATGCTGTCAGCCCGGGCGGAACGCGGCAGGACAGTTGGAGTCAGCGGCACCGGCGTGCTCTCTTCTTCCCGCCCCCCCCCCCCCGCGGCCCGGAAGAGGAAGTGGAGAGTATCGGGTCCCTGCGCGGCAAGAAGAGGTCACGCTAGTGCGCTCGGCATTGGCCCGAAGAAAAGAAGACTGCAGCGCGGCTCGGAGGAAAATGAAGAGCTTCAGCCGCGGCCGATGGGACTCCGCCTCCGCGAGGGCTGAAAATGAAGAGGTTAGCGTTGGGAGGAGGCTGCTGCTGCTGCCGTGAGTTCCCGGGGTGGGAGAGAGCAGCAGCAGCAGCCTCCTGCCAACGCTAACCTCTTCATTTTCAGCCCTCGCGGAGGCGGAGTCCCATCGGCCGCGGCTGAAGCTCTTCATTTTCCTCCGAGCCGCGCTGCAGTCTTCTTTTCTTCGGGCCGATGCCGAGCGCACTAGCGTGGCCTCTTCTTGCCGCGCAGGCACCCGATACTCTCCACTTCCTCTTCCGGGCTGCGGTGGGGGCCTGTGTGAGAGAGTGAGAGATTGCATGTATGTGAATGATTGAGAGCCTGTATATGTGAAAGAGAGTATGTCTGTGATTGAGAGCCTGCCTGTGTGAGAGAGAGAGAGAGCATGAATGTAAGTTTACCATTGGGAACCTGTATGTGTAAGTTTGTGATTGAAAACCTGTTTGTGTGAAAGAGTATGTGTGTGTGATAGAGATCCTTTGTGTGTGAGAGAGATCATGTGTATGTATGATTAAGAGCCTGTGTGTATAAGTAAGAGAGATGTCATGTGTGTCTGTGTGTGATTGAGAGCTGATTTAGGTGAGGGAGCATGTGAGTATGTGATTGAGAGCCTTTGTGTAAATGAGAGAAAGAGAGGACATGTTTGTAAGCATGTGAATGAGAGTCTGTGTGTGAGAGAAAAAGACAGCATGTATTTATGTGATTGAAAGCCTGTGTGTGTGTGTGTAAGCGTGAAAAGATAGACAGCATGTGTGTAAATGTGTAATTAAGAGCCTATATAAGTGAGAGAGAAAAAACATGTGTATATGTGAGTACTGAGAGCATGTGTGTATAGGTGTGTCATTGAGAGCCAGTGTGAGAGAGAGAGCGCTGGTATGTGACTGAGAGAGGAGAAAGTTCCAAGCAAACCACCCCACCTCCTGCTAATTCAGAACAATCTCAGGACACCTGGATATCAAACGTTCCCAGGTATGCAGAGCAAAAAAATTTTTGTATCCTTATTATTTTTCATTACTGGGTCTTTGTGTCTGCTATTTTGAAATATTTTGTTGGTATCTGGAAATGTTTTATATGCGTTTTTAATTATTGGATATTCCACTCATCAGCTGTTTCGAAATATGTTCTTTTTGTTAGTACAGTTTTACTGCTGATGATTTTATATTTCTTGATTTGTTTTATAAGGTTGGGTGATGTTTCTTTTTTCCTTTGTTACACTGCATACAGAGACTGGTTTGTTGCAGTTTCCAATTCAGTTTTTTCTGCATGCTTCTTGTTATGCGTTTTGGTCTCTTTATTCTATGTTAGGTGAGGGACAGCACGTGATTCAGGTGAGGTTTTCTGCTGGCATGTAGTTTCTGTGTAGGACTCTAGCAGCCTGACTTGGTCCGTTTTCCTAATAGGAGATGTATTGGTGTCTTAAGGCCTGGTGTAATATTTTCAGAGACTTATTGTACTTTAAAAGTGTGATCTTACATAAAATGCACACATTTACTTGTATTTAGTTTTAAACATATTGTATGGCTCTCATGGAATTACATTTTAAAATATGTGGCGTTTATGGCTCTCTCAGCCAAAAAGGTTCCTGACCCCTGCTATAGTTGTATGTTTCATGCAGGGCCTGCGTCAGATGAAGCCTCCCCTAAAGCCTTCCGCTGTGTCTTGGGACCTCAATGTGGTGCTTGCTCAGCTGATGTAAGCTCCTTTCGAGCTGCTGCACTCCTGTGACCTGAAGTACCTGACTTGGAAGGTCATATTTTGGTGGCGGTCACCTCAGCACGCAGGGTCAGTGAGCTCCAGGCTTTAATGACTTATCCACCTTATACTTTTTTCATGTGTACGCACCCTAAGTTCCTGCCTAAGGTGGTGATGGATTTCCATCTTAAACAGTTAATTGTCCTACCAATATTCTTTCCCAGGCTCCATTTGCACCAAGGCGAATGAGCACTGCACAGTTTAAACTGAAAGAGAGAGCCTTCTATCTGGAGCGGACAGAAGCCCATAGGCAGTCCATCCAACTTTTCATTTCTTTTGATAGGAATAGGTTGGGAGTTGCCGTTGCCAAACGGCTGTCCAGGTGGTTAGCAGATTGCATCTCCTTCTGTTATGCCCAGGCAGGACTGCATCTAGCGGGTCTTGTCAAGGCTCATTCTGTCAGATCCATGGCAACATCAGTGGCCAACTTGCGAGCAGTTCCCATGGAGGAGATCTGTAAGGCTGTGACGTGGAGTTCTCTCCACACATTCGCTTCCCTCTACTGTCTGGATAGGGATGGCTGACTTTACAGTAGGTTTGCCCAGCCTGTCCTCAGGAATCTCTTCGAGGTATAGAACCCAATTCTCCCTGCCTAGGGCTTATTGTTTGAGTTCAGGCTTCTCCCCCTCTGTTACCAACAGCGCTGTGGTTGTTCTGTCTGTTGGCACCTGGTTGGAGCCTGTTGGTCCTGTTTTGTGTTGTGGAGCAGCCTGTAGCTAGGGATTCACCCATGTGTGAGGACTACCATCCTGCTTGTCCTAGAAGAAAACAGAGTTGCTTACCTATAACAGGTGTTCTCCTAGAACAGCAGGATGTTAGTCCTCACAAAACCAGGCCACCAGCCCGCGGAGTTGGGGTTTCTCCTTATATTTTTTCATTATTCTATGTTATAATACTGAAGAGGGACCACGCGTGGATGCGTGATATAGGTTTGGGTGCTAGATCTTTTCTTGGATCTCAGCCAAGACTCTGGTTTTGGGCCGAAGCCTAGGTTGACACCCCAGCATCGTGCTTGGCGTAGGCCGCGGTCCCTGCGTTAGGCCTCTGCCTATTCAATAGGGGAGGCCCCAGCCTTGTGTTGGGACCTTGTCCCGACCTGTGATTTTTTTTTTTCCAAAACGAAACGTGTAAACCAATGAAATTTCGTCAGATTTTCATTTTGAGAATGAAATGAAACTAAACAGAAGATTTTATTATTTTCTATTTTATTTCTAATGAATGCACATCCCTACTCGCTAAACCAGAGTACAAAACAACTCCTCTTGTTAGAATTCTCATCTCTTATAAAGTCTAAAATTCTTAAATGATGTCAATTTTACAATGGATACTTCTGAATGTGTCTGTAACACCACCCCCCTAACCCCAACCCACCTCCCGAAAACTCACCCCGAATCAAAGTGGTCCTTATATAAAGTATCAGACTGAGCCTTATAAAGAGCCTCTCTCTCTGTCTCCCCTCTCCCGACTTTTTTGCCTAACAAGGTGCTGTAGCAAAGTGTTCATGTAACATTCGCAGCCGGTGTGCTGGCCCTGTGTCTGGAATGCCCATGCCCTGCCCTTTTTCCACCCATATATTGATGTATGTGCACCCTTCCCAGCTATTTAAAATTCACATGGCTTCCGTGCGGCCCACTTAACACACATATGTGGCTGTTTTGGCACACTCAAAGGGTCGACGCGCGCAGGGGGTGTGCCCAATTGTGCAACCTGCGGGCACCGTGCCGAGCAGCCTGCCACCGTTCCCTCCCAGGCCACTCCGAAATCGGAGCGGCCTGGGAGGGAACTTTCCTTCCGCCTCTGCCCACCTTCCCCTCCCTTCCCCTATCTAACCCATCCCCAGGCTTACCTAAATCCCCCTCCTAACCTTTATCGAAGAAGTTACACCTGCCTCCGTGCAGGTGTAACTTGTGCGCGCCAGCTCTCCATCCCCCGGCTTGGTGGCTATTTTGGAGGCCTTGGTCCTGCCCCCGGAACGCCCATTTTTTCAAGCCCCGGGACTTATTCAAGATAGGCTTGGTGCACGCAGGGGGAGGCAGGGGTAGGTTTTCGGGGGTTGCGCGCGTATCTTACGCTCGCAACCCTTTGAAAATCTACCCCAAAGCTTTTAAAATCTACCTCTAAGTGTCTTTAATCTTCACCTGTATTAACAACAACACTACTGTGCCAGTTTTGTGCACCCTCCAATCAAAAAATGCCTAGTCATGCCATGAACTGAGACAATTTGCATGCTGTTTTTGTGAATTAGATTCTGTAAATAAATATTCACTAGGGATGAGATGGTCAATAATTTCATCTCGTATGAGAAATAATTTGAAAGACGCTTGTTTTTCTTCTATTTTTTCTATCTGGCAGTGACTTCCCACCTGATGATAGTATCTCAAATCTAAAGGGAAGGGGGCTAGGTCAGGTAGAGGGTCATTATTTGGGACAGATTTTGAAAGAATTAAGCAAACCAGCAGCTTATTGCTGCAATTGAAAGGAACTTTTAGTATCAATCTTTAATTTGTTTTCTTAAATTCCCATTGTTGTTAGTTATCAACCCTCTTTAACATTTATGATACCAACTGTTAATTGTAGTAAATAATAGTGCATCAGCATATTGCCCCATTTTCTAATAGTTTATGATGTTTCTTTTATGTTCAGTTTACATGTTCACAGTCCATCTGGGTGAATATGAGAAATCAAATCTTACAGCCCACTGCCCAGACCCTGCACGATAAGAGGACAAAATGTTTAAAGCTCCAGCTCAGGTTTTCTTCATGTTTCCTGTTCAAAAATCAGTTACAGTATTAGTGGTAGCTGGTTCAATTTGAATGTGATTTGTTCTCCATAAGTACATTATTTTTATTTTGGTACTCCCCAAATTTTATGTACTGGAGGTTGACAATGGTAGATTTGTCCTTTTGTTGCCGAAGTATTAATAGTGTTTTTGGAAAATATACTGTGTGTGTTTCGTTTTTAGCAAATAAGACAAGTAGGCGGTGTAGTCATTGGTTTGGTTTATAATCATTTGTAGCATTGTGGGGTAAAGGAATGAATATTCAGCGTTTGGTAGAACATTGTGTATGTACTTGCGGTTTTGTGTTCTGGAGGGTATGTTCCTTGGATACAAATAGAAAATACAGGACTGTATATTAGCACCGATGCAAAAACTAGGTGGGCCAAAACTAATTGAAGCTTCACTTATAAGATCAAGAAATTGAACAGCAATTTTAAAAAAATTGTGTTGTCAGCAGAGCAGCCATTTAATGTTAATGGTGTTTACTTTCTTATCTTAAATAATGCATTATTTGTGCAGCATGAAGCTGCATAAATGCAGATGAGGCAAAATGCGGGCTATGCTGCCAAAGCCTCACTTGGTATATTTATATTACCTTCAGTTTGTTGTCTCTTAGAATCAACTTTTTAAGTAGTCATTGTGTACAAGTTCAAAAAATGCAGATGATGTAATATTTGAATAAATATACGTGATACACTGTAACTTGAAATGGGAGGAATATTCTTACACTACTACTTTTTTTTTACGTACATTAAAGATTTTCTCTAAACAGTAAAATACTTTGCATGCACAACTATGAGTCAATTTGGTTCATCTGTCCGCTAGCATAGGAGATGACAGATGACTACAATCAATTGGCCTATCCAGTCTGCTCAGTTTTTCTGATCTACATTGCTGAGCATATATGCCAACTACCAGCTGTAGAAACTTGACTACTTGTGGGAAATCACTACGTATCTAAGTCAGTTTTTGTTGTCTTCCTACCTTACTTTCTACCATTCTGTAAAGATGAACATACCATACTCAGTCTAACACCTAAGCCCTTCCATCCCCATTTCCCACCACAAAACCCTGTGGCAATCCACAGGGCGGTCATTGCCCTAACATTTGGCAAACAGTGTCCCTAAGGCTTTACTGGATAGAACTTGGCCTCCTGCATTGACAGAGTTGGCTTCTGGGCAGTCAAAGCTTGCTGGTTCTCACACTGCTACTCATGGCCTACAGCAGAGCTTTCCAAACTTTTCATGTTGGTGACACACTTTTTAGACAAACATAATTTCACGACACAGTAATTCAGTCTACTAGCAAACCAGAGGTTAAAGGTTAAATGTCAAAACGTATTTAGACAATTTATGTATGTTTCCTTAAATATATACATACATTTTTTTGGATTACATGTTACACCCACACTGACCCCCAGGCAGCTCCCATTCATTCTCACACCGCTTCCTCCCCACCCCCAGGCATGCACACATTCATTCTCTCTCACACACACACTCACACACACACAGACCCCCAGGCAGGCAGGCAGGCACCAATTTATTCTCACACACACACACACCACACCACAGGCAGGCACCTGTTCTCACACAGACAGACCCCAGGAAGACACCCATTCATTCTCATACACAGACACACCCTCAGGCAGGCACCCATGCATTCACACATATACACCCCCAGGCAGACTCCTATTCATACACTTGCACACACTAAAGGCAGACTCCCTCTCTTTCTTTTACCAGCAACCTCAGAGCCTTTCTCATTCCTCTGCTACTGCTGTCACTGCTGCCATGTGGATATTTGGGGAGGTGCTGATTGCTGCTACTGGCACTGAAGCCCGTTCTGCTGCCTCCTCTGTGCAGGCCCCACGGTATTAAATATTTGCGGGCTTCCACTTCCTCCATGCCGATCTCGTTCATTGCGAGATCGGCATAGAGAAAGTGCTATTCTTGCACATTCCCAAAGATAACATATTCCAATCACTAAAAAGTAACATTTTTACCTTTGCTGTCTGATCTTAGTTTTCTAATTGTTGCTCACAGGCTTTTTTTCCCACCTTACGTTTCTTGTTTTTTTGCCAATTCCTTTTACAGGGTCTTTTTTTTTTTCTATTTCTTTTCTCTCCATCTGTCTTCTTCCCTCAAACACACAATCAGGTTCTCATTCTCACAGCGGCCCTACTACCGGGTTTCCTCCTCTTCTTGGGCCACCGCGATGTGGGATATGCGGCGGCCCATTAACGCTGCTCTTCTTCTGTACACTTCTTCTGTACACGGCAGATGCTCCTCCTCCTCCTTCCTGCCCACACGGCTCTGGAACATTTTTCATCTGGGGCTGCGAAGGTGGGTGACCCTTTTCTTCAGGCCGTGGTGAGGTAAGCTCCACCATGGCCCCGCCGATCTTCCTGCTGTAATTCCCTGCTTCTGCCAGCCCTGCTGCTATGTGGACCAGGCGACACATCTCCACACTGCGGGCGACACACTAACGTGTCGCGACACACAGTTTGGAAAGCTCTGGCCTACAGTATTGCTGATTCATGCTTCCTTTATCTATGACTTGTTCTCTCCTTATCACCTCTTCCTTGGCCTCTGCTCTTGTGAAAGTCTTCCTGAAGTCCTATTCTTAGTATGGTTCAATTGAGGTCAGAGTTTAATATTGAACCACACAGAAATGATCATTCAACCATAAATTTTCCCTTACCATGAGGTCAATGCATTGTCTTGAAAGTGGAAGACACCACTTTCCTTAACTGGTGTCTTCCACTAGTTAATTGAGGAATACTCCTTGTGGTGCATCTAGGAATTCTTCACATTGCAGCAGGTAGGCTCCAGTCCACATCCAGTAGATTGAAGTCACCTACTAGCAAGACCTTGTCTTTACACAACATCCTGGTGATGCCTCTCATCATGGTCTAAATCCAGCTCTTTCCCCTGTGTTAGAGGTATGTATAATACTCTGATTCTCCTTTGGGGTACAGGAGGCAAGTGAACACTGATTAGCTAGCAACTCTAACACAAATGTAGTTTTAATCTAATAAACAGCCTCCATATCTTTCCCATCCCGTTGGCGCTTAGGGAGGCCACCCTGTCATGAAAAAAAAGAAAATGAGAAGGGCTGAGACTTCATGTGAAATTGAGCGGGAAGTGCGAGGAGAGAGTCCCGATCACAAGACACGCCCCCCTCTGACGTCGAGGATGACGCGGATGGTCCGTTAAACGGCGCCCTAACAACAGGCGTCGGTGCTTAGGGAGGCCACCCTCCATCATAGCCGGGCACCCTAAAATGATATCGCTGCCATGAAAAAAAAAGAAAATGAGAAGGGCTGAGACTTCATCTGAAATTGAGAGGGAAGCTTGAGGAGAGAGTCCCGATCACAAGACACGCCCCCCTCTGATGTCTAGGATGACGCGGACAGTCCGTTAAATGGTGCCCTAACAATAGGCGTCGTGCGTCATGCGCCGAAGGGGCGCGACAAAGGGGCACGCCCCTTTGTGCACCCCTTCGTGCAATCCGTAGTTCTGGGTATATTTAACATCAAAATTAATCTTTGTGAATCGATGTCTCTATTAATATTAATATGTGTGTAACCTTTACCATCTGTAACAAGTTTGTAAACAGTTATGATGGCTTTATTATTAAGTGGAATGATGGTATATAAAACTTGTTAAATAAATAAATAAATAAAAATCCCTCTTCTCCTTCATGGTATACAGATTTAGGACCATCAGTCTGATCTTGTAGCTCTTTCAGTGCAGACCCCACACTATTCTGTTTGTCATTCTCTGGACCGCTTCCATCCTATCTCTGTCATTTTTGTGATACAGTTTCCAGAATTGAACACAGTATTCCAGGTGAGACTTCACCAGGGACCTATATAGGGGTATTATTACCTCCTTTTTCCTGCTGGTTATGCCTCTCTATGCATCCCAGCATCCCTCTGACCTTAGCTACCACCTTGTTACATTGCTTCACTGCCTTCAGATCATTTGACAATATCAATCAGATCGCTTTTCTGGTCCGTGCATATCAATCTTTCACCTCCTATCACATAGAGCTCCTTTGGATTTCTGCATCCCAAATGCATGACTCTTTAATTCTTTGCTTTGAATCCCAGCTCCCATACCTTCAACCAGTCCTCTATCTTTCTTAGATCACTTTTCATTCTCTTTATTCCTTCAGGTGTGTCCACTCTATTACAGATCTTAGTGTTAGGATTAGAAGGTACATGGGCCCTGGGCTGAGGTGAGAGATGGAACCGCCCATAGGGAGGAGCCCTGTGAGCCTCACCATCGGAAGGCGAGGTCAGCAGACGTCAGACATAGCTGTGGAATAGTCTTTATTAGTGAATTAGAGAGGCACTGCCCGTGAAGCGGGGAGTACAGGAGAAAGTCACAGAGTCTGTGCGGTGGGTATACCCAAGGGGAATACCTCCGTAGTGAAGATACGGCAATGGTCCACAGAGCGGGGTACACCAATGAGGCTCCTCAGAAGAGATGGTACGGTAGTGGTCCGCAGCACAGGGTACACTGATGAGGGTTCCTCACTTAGAGATGACACAGTAGTATTCCGCAGCTTGGGGTACACAGAGGAGGGTTCCTCACTAAAGATGGTACGGTAGTGGCCCGCAGCGCGGGGTACATAGATGAGGGTTCCACAGTAGAGATGGTACAGTAGTGGTCCGTAGAGCGGAGGTACTCACAGTTGCGAAGGTTCCAGGAGAAGCCCCAGGAAACGGGGCAAGCAGTCCAAGGCAAAAGGCCCTCCGAGCAGCGGATAGCCAGAGACGAGGAAGGGCCTCCGAGGAGCAGGTACCCAGAGTGTCTCACGCCAAAGGAGCAGGAACTGGAACGGGAAGTCCGTAGTGAGCGAAACGGATTCATCAATGAGGGAACTCGTTGCCAAGTCATAGGTAGGCAGGGCCAGCTGGCGTAAATGTCCTGAAAGGATGATGTCATCTGAAGGGGACGCCCTCGAGGTTCCTGCCATGACTGGCCCGTGTGCGCGCGCGCCTAACGGATTCTGAGGGCAAGATGGCGGTCGGCAGGATTCGCAGCATCCAGGGAGGCCCGGGAATGGTAGGCAGGCCGGCGATAGCTGGCAGAGGCCGCAAGTCTTCCCAACGGAGTCAAAGCTGTAAAGAAGGAGGTGAGCAACAGTGGTCACAGCTGTCTGCGACCGACGGGCGTAACAGTACCCACCTTCTTAGGGCCCCTCCTCAGAGGTTTTGGTTTTCTTGGATGAGAAGTATGGAACTGTTTGATCAGCTCTTTATCTAGAATATTGACTGCAGGCTCCCAGCTGTTCTCTTCGGGGCCAAATCCTTCCCACAAGATCAGATATTCTCAACGCTTTCCGCACTTCCTCTTGTCCAAAATGTCCTCAACCTGATACATTATATCCTCTTCAGCAGCCAGAGCTTGGGGTTCAGGCGGTTTCTTAGAGAATTCGGATAGGATGAGCGGCTTTAATAGCAAAATGTGGAAGGCATTATGGATTTTGAGTGATGTGGGTAGATGAAGGCTGTAAGTGACCGGGCCCAGCTGGCGAAGTACGGGAAAAGGCCTGATGTATCTAGGAGAGAAGCGAGCTGAGGGCAGTTTCAAGCGAATAAAGTGGGTGTGAGCCACACTTTGTCTCCGGGGTTCAGCTGAGGAGCTGCCTGATGATGGGCAACGTAGAACTTCTTTGCTTTTTGACCAGCTTGCTGTAGAAGTTGTTTGGTGTGTTCCCAAAGTTGGTGTAATTCTTGTGCAGAAGCCTGTGCCACCGGAGATGACACAGACAGGGGTACTGTAAGTGGAGGCAGAGGCTGGCATCTGTATACTATTTGGAAGGACGATGATCCAGTAGAAGCAGACTAGTGGGAGTTTAAAGCAAACTCGGCCCAGGGTAGTAAGTTGGACCAGTCATTCTGCCGAGAGTTCACATATGCCCGGAGAAACTACTTTAGGGTATGGTTCATCCTCTCTGTCTGTCCATTGGCCTGTGGATGGTAGGCTGATGTGAGGTCCAAGGATATGTCAGATTTTTTGCATAATGACCTCTAGAATTTCGCCGTAAATTGAACCCCTCGATAAGAGCGTATATGTCTTGAGAGTCCGTGGAGGTGAAAGACGTGGCGAATGAACAATTTCACTAACTCTGGGGCTGAAGGTAGGACAGGTAATGCCACGAAGTAATCCATCTTTGAAAAGCGGTCCACGGTGACCCAAATGGTGGTGTTGCCACTGGATTGGGGTAAATCCACAATGAATTCCATGGCTATATGTGTCTACGGCTCACTAGGTGCAGGAAGAGGTTGAAGGAGCTCCCAAGGGCAGCCTGTTGGTGGCTTCTGAGGGGCGCAAGTGGGACATGATTCTACATATGCTTGAGCGTCTTTTTTCATGATTGGCCACCAGTAGAATCTCTGAAGAGTGGAAAGAGTTCTAGCTTGTCCGGGGTGGCCTGCGAGCAAGGAATCATGTGCCCAGCGGAGGATTTTCCTTCTGAGTGGTCGGGGAACCACCGTTTTCCCAGATGGCACTGTGTGTGTGGCGGATTGGAGAACTCTCGGATCAATGATGTGCCGTGGAACATCTGGAACATCTTCCGTGGTGAACGACCAGGAGAGTGCATTGGCTTGGGTATTTTTTTTTTTTTTTTAATTTTATTTTTATTGCATTTCAGTTTAAATACAGAAAGTTTATGGATACTTATGATCATATACATATACCAAAGAAATCCATATTGTTCCAAATAATATTGCATAACATCCGAACATAGGAAATTAAAAAGAAAGAACTGGAGAACCTTCAAGCTAGGTTAACATGGAGCAAATTACAAGAATATAACATCAACATAGTAATTCTCATCAACTTTCCACATTAAACTTCATTTATTCCCTCTTAAAACAGTATCTAAGAGTGAGTGTCTAAATAAACTCGAAGCTGTTCTCTGTGCTTTATAAAACATCTGCACGGATACTTTAAAGTAAATTGTGCACCTCTTTCTAGCACTTCTTTTCTTAAGGCAAAGTTTTTTCATCTCAATTGGGTTACACGAGTAACATCAAGGAATATTCTTATGGGTGACCCATAAAAATCTTGTTTTTGATATTTAAAATGTTATCCCAGGACAAGCAGGATGCTAGTCCTCACATTTGGGTGACGTCACTGACGGAGCCCTATTGTGGGAAAACTTTCTGTCAAAGTTTCTAGAAACTTTTGACTGGCACTGTGTGGCCACTGAGCATGCCCAGCATGCCATGATATTCGCTGCCACAGGGGTCTCTCTCTAGTCTTCGTTTTTCCGCGCTCCGGTAAGCATCGCGGAGCAAGGAGCCCTGTGAGTTTCTCACAGATTTACTGACTAGAAAGTCATTGATTTTTTCGAAATATTTTTCTCCCATACGTGTTTTCTCTCTCATTTCCACCGGCCGCGCTCCGGTAAGCATCGCGGAGCAAGGAGCCCTGTGAGTTTCTCACAGATTTACTGACTAGAAAGTCATTGATTTTTTCGAAATATTTTTCTCCCATACGTGTTTTCTCTCTCATTTCCACCGGCCGGTGAGAAATTATAGTCTCGTTTTTACTTTTAAGTAAAAACTCTCTCTCAGAATTTTTCCCCTCTTTTCATCGACGGATGTCGGGAAAAGATGGCTTCAGGATTTAAAAAATGTCCGGTATGTAATCGGACAATGTTGATAACAGATCCACACCTTGAGTTTGTTCTGTGTTTGGGAGATAAACACAATGTCTCATCCTGCTCTCAATGTGCAGAGATGACTCCAAAAGGAAGAAAACTTCGACAGGAAAAGATGGAACATCTCTTTCACCTTCAGTTCTTCCTTCTCCTTCAACATCGACAAAATCATCCCCAGCAGGAGTTTCGAAGAAAGTTTTACTGAAAAAAAACGTCGTCTGGAGGGATCGGGAGATCAAGCATCACCATCGACTTCGACGACATCGATAAGGTCAGTGGTCGAGCATAGGCCTAAACATCGGCACCGACATCGACACACACCGACCCTAGCATCAACCCTCTCCCCGGAGGAACCGACAGCTAAATGGCAGAAGCCTCAGGAAACTCCGGTATCAATGGCGCTGAGGCCTTCTTCATCATTGATTGAACCCCCACAGGGATCTGTGGAGGTAATACCAACGCCTACACCGCCACCACCTACAGCTGCTCTGTCCACACCAGTTGTATCGCAGGAATTGTCTGATTTTATAAGACAAGCGGTGCTCTAGGCCCTGAAAGAATAGACACCTATTCCGGCGACTGTGCCGATGCCGGTGCCAACACCAATGCCGGTTCTTGAACCGATGCCGGCACCTTCGCCGATGCCAGTGATTCCGCCAACACCGGTTACCATACTGATGCCGACGACTTTGTCGATGCCGATGTCAATAATTACATCGATGCCGGTACCTAAACCGATGAAAACTGCGGTGACATCGACGCGACCACTGAAGACAACAACACCATCTTCGGTTCTGACACCGTCACCATCGATGCCAACCTTGCCTGGGGATCCAGGAGGTTCAGAATTGGCGCTATATCAGCTGTTAATGGATAAATATCATAAACTGCTCGATTCCCTTCCCTCAAATTCACAGGAAGAACAACCTGAGGAATCACCTATTGATGATCCATTACCAGGACCTTCAGGGATCGCTGAGGGGGGAATATGATAGAAGTGTTTAAAATCATGAGAGGTTTAGAACGGGTAGATGTGAATCGGTTATTTACTCTTTCGGATAGTAGAAAGACTAGGGGGCACTCCATGAAGTTAGCATGGGGCACATTTAAAACTAATTGGAGAAAGTTCTTTTTTACTCAACGCACAATTAAACTCTGGAATTTGTTGCCAGAGGATGTGGTTAGTGCAGTTAGTATAGCTGTGTTTAAAAAAGGATTGGATACGTTCTTGGAGGAGAAGTCCATTACCTGCTATTAAGTTCACGTAGAGAATAGCCACTGCCATTAGCAATGGTAACATGGAATAGACTTAGTTTTTGGGTACTTGCCAGGTTCTTATGGCCTGGATTGGCCACTGTTGGAAACAGGATGCTGGGCTTGATGGACCCTTGGTCTGACCCAGTATGGCATTTTCTTATGTTCTTATGTTCTCCCTTGTTGCCTGTCTCGTGTTCCTGATGTTCCAGATGTCCAGTTCTCCTGATGTCCAGATATTCCGTGTCCAGATGTCCTGATGTCCCGTCTCCTGAGGTGCCATGTTCCATGTTTCTGATGTCCGATGTTCCCGTTTTGACTCCGTCCGTCTCATCTTCAGCTCTTCGTCCAGTTGCCAGGTCCCTCGTCTGTCCACCTCTCCTGGCGTGCCACCATAGTAGTCCATGACCAGCCCATGGGGGGCTGTGTAGGGCACCTCGTGGTACAAGGCCTTCTTCTCATTTGCAGCGCAAGCCTCTGAAAGACTCCTGTTTTTAATGCCTTGCTTCTGAGAATCCTGAGTCTTGAATCCTGAGTCTTGAATCCTGTCCCGTTCTTCAGAGCTCCTTGTGCCTGCTTCTGTACATGCCCAAGGCTCTGCCAGAACAGCGTCTCCGCTCTCCTAACAGGGCCTGAAGGGCGTGCTCCCTAACAGCTATTATGACATCCTCTGTTTTATTTTCCATTCCCTTCCTAATATTTCCCATCGTTCTGTTTGCTTTCTTGACCACCACTGCACACTGAGCCGACAATTTCAATGTAATATCAACTATGATGCCCAGATCTTTTTCCTGGGTGGTAGCTCCTAAAATGGAACCTAACATTGTGTAACTACAGCGTGAGTTATTTTTCTCCAAATGCATCTTCTTGCACTTGTTCACATTATATTTCATCTGCTATATGGATGCTCAATCTTCCAGTCTCGCAAGGCAATTTATTGCAATCTGCTTTGATTTAACTACTCAGAATAATTTTGTGTCATCTGCAAATTTGATCACCTCACTCATCGTACCTCTTTCCAGATCATTTAGAAAGATATTAAAAAGCACCAGTCCAAGTACAGATCCCTGAGGCACTCCATTGTTTACCTTTTTCCATTGTGAGAACGTTCCATTTAATCCTACACTCTGTTTCTTGTCTTGTAACCAGTTTGCAATCCACAAAAGGATATCCCTTCCTATACCACCACTCGCTATTATCTGTCAGTCAAGCAATTTGTAATCCATTCTACCGCCTTGGGACCTATTCCAAGGCTTTTCATTTTGTACATCAGTTTTCTGTGTGGAACAGTTTTAAAAGCTTTGCTGAAATCCACATAAATCACATTGAGTGCTCATCCATGATCTAATTCTCTAGTCATCCAATCAAGAAAGTCTATAAGATTCGTTTGACACAGTTTTACTCTGGTAAAACCATGCTACCTCAGATCTTGCGACCATTTGTTTGAAGATACTTGACTATCTTTTCCTTACGCTCCGCATCTCCATTAATTTACTCACCACCAAGATAAAGCTAACCAGGCTGTAGTTTCCAGTGCTTCTTTGCTCCTACTTTTGTGAAGCAGAATCACCTCCACCTTTCTCTAATCTTGCAGCACCATGCCCATTTTCAGAGATCTATTGAATAAGTCTTTCAATGGATCTACCAGCACCTCTCTGAACACCTGTAGAATCCTGGGAGAGAGAGAGAGACTGGTGGGGACAGGTGGGGGCGAGAGAGATACTGGTGTGGAAGTGTGGGTGAGCAGGATAGAGAGAGAGAGAAAGAGAGACTAGAGGGAAGAAGGTGGGCAGAGAAAGAGAGACGGATGGTGAGAGAGAGAGATTGGTAGTGGACAGGTTGGGGGAGAGAGAGATTGGTAGGGGGCACAATAAAGTCTCCCCATATGAGAAGCTCCACCCCGACCCAAAAGAAAGCATCTAGGTCCCCCCACCTCCCCTTCCATCCAAAATGTAATTTGGTGGGCTGGAGGGCAATTCCACCTCCACCCTGAACCCCTGTACCTTTGAAAGGATCCCTTGTATGCTATTGTGGGCCTGGAGTGCCCCTTGTTCTAGGCCCAGTCAATGCCATTTTTCAAAAAGGTACTGAGTGAACTTTGCCATTACCATGTGGTAAGGTTCATCCTTTGCCCCTTTGGTAGGGGCAAAGGATGAACCTACCAAAGGGGCAAAGGCCGGTTGGCACCAATTTGAAAAATGGGGTTGATGGGGCCTGGAGCTAGTGGGAGCTTGGGGCCCTCACTAGCCCTCCAGGGATCATTTTTAAGATACAAGGATTGTCCGGGAGTGGGAGTCGGATTGACGCCCCCTTCCCAGGCCACAGAGTATATTTTAGATGGAAAGGGGGTGGCAGTGGGGGACCCTAGACCCCAAGGATTAAAGCTATCTGTTGGGTGGGGATTGGGCTGGGTGTCTTTATATATGGGGGGATCTTTTCTTGTGCTGGAGGGGTTCTGCCACTATGGGGAGGAGTTTGTGAAGGGATTGGGGCGTCGCTACATTGGTTGAGGCTCATTTGTTTTAAGTTTTTAGGGCCCACGCCAGCTTTGCATGCAGCAAAAGGGGTGGGTGAGGCTTCCAAAAGACCCCTGGGGCATTTTCTTATGTTTCAGGGGTGTATCGTGCTGTTTGGCTCTTTAAATATTACTGTGGTAACATCAGCGATCCATGCTAGCAGCCCGATGCTCCTACAGTAAAATAGCTACACTTCCCTCAATCACGATATAATGAGGCACTTTTTTTTTTATTAGCATAGGATTAGATATGCATGAGCTGCTTTGCAAAATTAATGTATACAAAGCTGCTTATGTGCAATATTGGCGCAGTATGGCTGTTACATACAGCATTTATCGTGCGATAAACAGTGTTTAATGTATGCTGTAGCCATATCATGGCTTAGTTAATCTAGGCTTTAGCAAGATAAGGCTTAATATCCTCATTTATCCAGCTAAGTACCTGATTCACTAAGGGTTTTTCCCATAGACACAAAATGGGAGAAAAGCCTTAATGAATCTGGTCCTAAGTTAGCCGGATAAGAAGCTCCACCCTAGAATGCCTTTCCCTCTTCACTTAGCTGGATAACTATTTAGCCAGCTAAATGGTTACCCATCTAAGTTGCAGCTGCTGAACTTGGTCAAATATTGAAACAGTGCCACTTAACTGGATAAGTCCATGTTTATCCGGCTAAGTGGTGCTGAATATCGACCTCTGAAGATATAATGCAATTATTTGTAATAAAGTTTATATTGTATCGTGCTGCAGCTCCCACAGAATTGTAAAGCAAGGATGCCTCGAGCTTCTAATTTAACATATATAGATACAGGAAGAAAAGATTTTACTGAGCCAAAAAAGTAATGGACATATGCTGATCATTTGTGTTTAAATTGACTCATACTAAAATAATGTTATTGATTCAAAGAAATTTGTGCAAGCAATCGCATCCTCAAAAGCCTTGGATCAATTCTTCTGGCACTGTGAACTTTACTAGAGAAAAATATTTAATAAGCAGAAATTTTACTGTATCATGTGCAAGTTCAATAAACTGTAAATTCAAAAGAGAAATACTCTCTGCCAGCCTCTTAAATATGACTTAACTCTTCAGCAATCTGTTAACCCTTTTTGATACTTTTTATCCTCCTCAGTGAAAAAAACCTGGCATGCACTATAGTCACATAACATTGCTACCAGCACTTGATTTTCAAAATTAGAAGATAGAATACTGGTTATACCCTTGGGCCTCATATACGCAAAGGAAAAACATAATTTAGATTCACGATGGTCTAATATAAGAACATAAGACCATAAGAAATTGCCATGCTGGGTCAGACCAAGGGTCCATCAAGCCCAGCATCCTGTTTCCAACAGAGGCCAAACCAGGCCACAAGAACCTGGCAAGTACCCAAACACCAAGAAGATCCCATGCTACTGATGCAATTAATAACAGTGGCTATTCCCTAAGTCAACTTGATTGATAGCCGTTAATGGACTTCTCTCCTCCAAGAACTTATTCAAACCTTTTTTGAACCCAGCTACACTAATTGCACTAACCTCTGGCAAAAGTGTAAATAACCGATTCACATCTACTCATTCAAGACCTCTCATGATTTTAAAGACCTCTATCATATCCCCCCTCAGCCATCTCTTCTCCAAGCTGAACAGCCCTAACCTCTTCACTGGGCCTTATCTTTTATTTGAGGATAGAACTTTTAATTTACAGGAAGATGAGAATGGCAGGCAAGAAAAGTCAGAAAGAAATCAGAATTAGCTCCTTGGGGTAGGCCAGTGAATGGTAAATGTGGAAAGTGATTTATACAGCAGCTTGAGGGCTTGGGAAGGGGGGGGGGTGGTGGTGGAGGAGAGGATCATCATTTTCTTTATGCTCCCTATTATGTTTGAACCTATAGCACAGTGGCAAGATGGATATTTATTTATTTTATTTATTTTAAAATATTTCTTACTCATGAGGGAAACAAAATCACATACATAATAATACAAACAGTACAAATACAACAACTTGCATTTCTTAGCATGTGGACAGTTGGATCCAGAACCAGTGGGTTATGCAACTCTACCAGCAGATGGATATGGAACAAAGCTGACATCACGGTATATAAATACCCCTGCAGTGACAGCCTGCCAATATTCCCTGTCTTCATCAGATGGTGGACATGTATCTCCCTACTGGGGATTGTTTTAAAAACAAATTGTTTTTTCAAAGGAGAAGAGAAGAATTATTTGCCCGCTCTCCTTTGGTGAGTCCTTATGGCCCCTCCCTCAGTTGAGAATTCCTGAGGTGATTTCTTTGGATCCTTCCCTCAGATGAGTGCCTTGGTCCGGTAGCTGGTTTTTCAGCCAGCATAGACTTAGCTGTAAAACAAAAGAAAACAAAACAGCTGAAAGGCAAGCAGGTGCAGGAGGCTGAGCGCGGCAGTGAAGATCCTTGCTCTCTCCCCTTGCAGCTGGAGACCGACCTTGTACTCAGCCAAGATGAACTGAGCTCAGGTAAAGGGGAAATAAAAAAAAAAAAAAAAAAAAGAGAGAGAGTGAAGAAGGGGAGTTAATAGGAATTCCTCTTCCCCCTCGTTCTCCGTGCTCGGCACGCTGTTCCGATGTTCATTCCTGCCAACAGGGGAGCTTGGCAGCTTGGTGGGTTGAGCAGCTTTTTTTGGCTTGGCCCTACTCTCAGGCTTGTCTCGTTCACTATGTGGTAGGTTGCAGCAGTATTTTCACTCATTTTTCTGCGAGCAAGACTGCCCTCTTCGGTTCGTGTTTATGCGCATGGCTGAGCATCCGGTTGTGCATCTGGTTGTGTGCCTATTTGTGTGCCTAGTTTGGCACATAGGAAAGCCTACTGGGCACCCAGTTGTGCACGCACACTCACGCACACACTTATTTTCACGCACCGTCTAAGTGTCCTGATGGAAACTCAGTTTGTGCACTTATCAAGGCAAAGTATTGAGCACCTAATTTTTGGAGGCCTACATCTTGGATGCCTAGTTTTAGCAGCACGAACATAGCTGGGCACACTATTATCAGACGCCTTTTAGGGTGTATTGACAGAATGGTTTCCATAGCAAAGAAGCTTAAGCACCTTGCTGTATGTGTTGCTTGTCATATTCAGGCATCCCACCCTGCTGTTCCCTCTAACTTGTATCAGCGCTGTTTGGAGGCTCAGAGAAAATTGCCTCTGCCTGATTTTACTAAGCCCAGTTCTTCTTAGCCTGGTATAGGAATGGAAAAAGAGCTGCCAGAGGTGTCACCTGATTTTGGGACTCCCTTAAGTAGCTAGTCAGTGGGGGAAGGTAGTTCAATGGGCACGGGTCCGATGCTCCCTGGTTTTGGCATGGATCCCTTTGCCTTTTCTTGGGTAGAATTATTTCAAGGACTACAGTCCTTTCTTCAGGTGCAGTTCCCGGCCCAGGCCAATCTTGACAAATCAGGATTGCAAGCTGCAGATTCCCGCACACCTGGTGCTGCGGGTAAGCATTGGAGTAAGCCTAGATCTGCTGCGGGCTTCCCCGATAGGGACCCAGATGGCATGGATGATGAAGCCGATCCTTCCTCCCTGGAAGATGGGGAAATTCCTCTGAGATTGGAGCCGTATAGAACTATATTGCAACTCTTTCATAGAAATGAGATACTGGCTCTGATTTCCCAGACATTGAAGATGCTGGGAGTTCCGGGGGCTGAATCCGTGTCTGAGCTAAAGAAAGATGCCATTTTGATTTGTTTGTGTAAAGCCTCTTGTTTCTTCCCTATTATGGAGGCCATTCAAAAATTGATTGATCTTGAATGGGACGCCCTGGAAGCTAATTTTAAAGGGGGACTAGTCTTGGAAGGACTGAACCCCCTGGATCCAGAAGCAAGAGAGCCATTGTGCTTTCCGAAGGTGAATGGTGCCATTGCCAAGCAGCAACTATCCACATAGAAGGGGAAAGGCCTTGAAGGATGCACAGGATAGGCAAATCGAGGCTATCCTTAAGCAGGCTTTTGAAGCAGTGGCAATAAATTTGCAGATAGCTTCCTGTTGTTCCCTGGTGGCTTACTCTTATTTACTTCTCTCTCAGGAGGTCAGTGAATCATGTGTGAATTCAAGGGCAGTGATGGAACCAGCAGCAGCCTTTTTAGCAGATGCAGGCTGTGATTTGGTCCGCATTTTGGCCAGAGGGGTGGCTTTAGTAATAGCGGCTAGGCGTCAACTATGACTGAGAAACTGGTCAGCCGATACAACCTCAAAGTCTAACCTTACTAAGTTCCCCTTTAAAGGCTTGCTCTTGTTTGGGAGTAAGCTGGAGAAAATGGCCAATAAGTGGGGTGAGTCCCAGGTTCCTTGATTACTAGAGGATAAGAAACAGGCGCTGTGTTTCTTTAGCATGAGAGGTTGTACTAGGGGTTCAGATGTTTTCGACTCTACAGAGGAGTGGCTTTTCAGAAGACTCAACCTTTGGGTAAGTCTCAATCCTTTCATCCCAGGCAGCCCAGACAGGGTGTAGGCTTGGGTAGTGGATCACCCCGAGCCTACCAATGAAGGTGTGCCGACCACTCCCGGAATCAGGATGTAGGAGGTCGCCTCTCTCTTTTTTCACAGTGTTCCTTGGGATGTTTTCATGGTGTCTCTCTGCAACTCTCCGCAGAAGAGACAGGCAGTGGAGAATACATTGTGTGCTTTGGTTCCAGTGCCCATGTCTCAAGAAAATATGGGCCGATATTCCATTTATTTCATTGTGCCCAAGAAGGAGGGCTCTTTTCGCCCCATCCTAGATCTCAAAGGGTTTCAACTGTCATTTGCGGGTGACTTGTTTTCGTATGGAAACCTTGTGCTCAGTGATAATGGCAGTACAGTCGGAGTTTCCGACATCTCTGGACTTGTTCGAGACGTACCTTCTGTGTTTTGCGGTTTTGGGGCATCATTATCCATTTCGAGCACTACCTTTTGGTGTGGCCACTGTGCCCAGAACGGTTTCCAAGGTTATGATGGTGGTGGTGGTGGCAGCAGAGTTGAGAAACAGAGCCTTTGGGTCTCGCGTGAGGTGAATTCCTGCTGGAGGACTGCATTCAGAACCTGATGGTTCTGGTGCATCTATTGACGAACACGATATGTTCGACAGTGTGGTCTTATCTACAGGTACTCGTATTGATGGCAGCAACCCTGGAGGTGGTGCCGTAAGCGAGAGTGCATATACATACTCTTCTGCGCACTCTACTGTCTTGTTGGAACCCACAGTCTCAGGACTATTGGATTCGGCTTCACTTACCCATGGAGATCTGCATACACCTGCAGTTGTGGTCGCAAGCAGATCATCAAAGAAATGGGGTTTTCCTAAGATCACCGGTCTGGCTAGTACTCACGACAGATGCCAGCCTCTAGGGTTGGGGAGCTCACTGTCAGGAGCTGACAGTGCATGGGTACTAGAGTACAGAAGGTCTGTATGGATCATCAGCCTGCTGGAAGCCCGTGCAGTCTGGTTGGCATGCTTGTGATTCGGTGACTGATTGTAGGGTTGAGCAGTCCGGATAATGTCGGACAATGCGATGAAAGTGGCTTATATCACTTGGCAGGGAGGAACCAAGAGCCAGCAAGTGTTGCAGAAAATAGCCCAACTTATGGAATGTAAGAGCCGACTTTCTCAACAGACAAGAGTCTGGATCCAGGAGAATGGGAGTTGTCAAACAAGGCATTCAAGCTTGTAGTGAATCGCTGGGGCCTTCTGTTCCTGGACCTGCTGGCGACCTCTCTCATTACAAAGGGTCCTTGCTTCTTCAGTTGCAGGAGAGACCAGAAATCCTTGGGCATTGATGGCCTAGTGCAGGAGGGGCCGGAGGGCAATCTACTGGATGCCTTTCCCCTGTGGCCCATGTCGGGCAGAATGATTTGGAGGCTCGGGAGTCACATGGGAATGGTGCTTCTGGTGGCACCAGATTGGCACAGAAGAGTGTGGTATGCAGATTTGCGGGACTCTTCTCTCCAGTTTCTGGCTAACAGAAATGTGCTTCGACAGGGGCCGGTTCTTCACAAAGATCTGACTTGATTTTGTCTTATGGTATGGCCCGTGAGAGGGCTCGGTTGCTGAAGCATGGATATTCTGCTGTAGTGATTGCCACCTTGCTATGAGCGAGAAAGTTGTCTACTTCCTTAGCCTATGTGCGGTTTGGCAAGTGTTTGAGGCTTGGTGTGAAGACCGAGGGGTCCTGCCTCGTTTGGTGAAGATCCTGCTCATTTTGGAACTTGTGCAGGATTGATTGAGTATAAGGTTGGCCCTTAATTCATTAAAGGTAAAGGTGGTGGCTCTTGCCTGTTTTCTATGTCAAGTGAATGATGGATCCTTGTCAGCTCAACCAGATGTGGCCTGTTTCTGAAAAAGAGTGAATCATCTTCGTCCCCACTTGTGGATGCTGGTGCCTTTGTGAAGTCTTAATGTGGTTTTGGATTTTTTGGCAGGCCATACTTTCTGACCAATGCATAACCTTTCCTTGACGTTACTGACCTTGAAAATGGTGTTTCTTGTGGCAATTTGTTTGGCGCGTAGGTTTTCTGAACTGCAGGCCTTGACTTGCCGGGAACCCTTTCTACAGGTGACTCTGGGGGCGATACAACTGCATACTGTTCCTTCTTTTTTGCCAAAAGTGGTCACGGATTTTCACTTGAATCAGTCAATTTCACTGCTGCCTCAGGACAAAGAAAGAGATACAGAGGAATATCGCCTATTATGGCCCTTGGACATCAAGAGACATATCTTGAGATATTTGGAGGTTGCTAAACCTCTCAGGAAGACGGATCGCCTGTTTGTTCTCCATGGGGGGAGTAAACAGGGCAAGCTGGCGTCATGGGCTACAATGTTCCGCTGGATTAAGGAGATAGTCAGAGCCGCATATGTGAATGCTCAGCAGCCATTGCCTAGTCAGGTTAGGACTCATTCCACTAGGGCTCAGGAAGTGTCATGGGCGGAGGTTAGATTGTTGTCTCCCATCAACATTTGCCAAGTTGTGACGTGGTCCTTGCACACCTTTTCCAGGCATTACTGCCTAGATGTGCAGGCCCGGGAGAAAACAACCTTTGAACATGCAGTATTGATTGAACTGTGGGCAGCCTCCCGCCCTGTTCAGGAGTAGCTTTGGTACATCGCACTGGTTCTGGATCCACCTGTCCGTATGCTAAGAAAGGAGAAATTACGACTTACCTGATAATTTCCTTTTCTTTAATAAGGAAAGGTGGCTCCACCTTCCCGCCCTTGGCTTCAGGATGGTCGTACTATTGTCCTCCTGTGTGATTGCGTGTTTCAGGGATTACAATTAAGTGTCAATCCATTCCCTAGACTAGTGTTATTACACTCTTTGTCTGAGCTCAGTGTTTTCCTCTTGGCTGAGTGTTGGAATGGTTGTCTGTTAGTAATTAAGTTTTGTTAGTTTGTCTACAGTTGGCTTTTGCAGAGAATACTGGAATGCATTAATAATAATGAAAATCGACTCCCAAATGACATGACACGACACAACACAACACAATATGGCACCTTTTGGCCTGCACATGCCTCTTGTTTATGAACATTATTCATATTTAAGAACTTCATACTAAGATATGCATAATAAGATTTACTGTACGTCCAAAGGATTAGATTTCTATCATTTTTTGCTCAAAAAAAGGCAGAAGCCACTGAGAAACTCCTTTTTTTATATATCATTCACTCCATTCAAATAACAGGAGGAAATTTTTTCCCTGCATTGCAATTTTCTCTTGACCCTTTGTGTTACGAATTCAGGAGGTGGACCCCTGTTCAGAGGTAGAGTTGGTTCTAACCAAACAGACAGACCGAGAACCCGTTAGGTCCCTACTGTCGGAGGGCAAGGCTCAATGACTTCACCCTGGAAGCTCGTGATCCCCCCAGGAGGAGCCTGTAGGGATCCGGCTGCTGGGACTTAAGGAACTCCCTGAAGAATAATGAAGGTCTGGATGCAGGCGCCTCCTGCAGGTCATGGATTCCAGATAGCTGGCGCCTCCAGCTGGTCGTAGATAGTCCGGGAGTAGAAGTCGAAGGATAGTCCAAAGCCGGTCCAAGGGTCGAAGTCCAGAGAGCGGTCCAGAGCCAGTCAGGGGACAGACGGGAGAGAGGTCCAAAGTCAGTCCAGGAGCAACACAGGAGAAGGGTTCAAAGCCAATCCGAAGTCAACACCAGGAACTCACCACAGCTGGTCCGAAGGTCAGGAGCCAAAGCATCAATCAAACACGTCCCAAATAGGAACCTGAGATCAGCCAACAAAGCACTTCTCACTATTCCATCAATCAAAACAGCAAGACTAACACAAGTAAGAGAAAGAGCTCTATCCTTGGCAGGACCCATACTTTGGAACACCATGCCCGTGGAGTTGAGACTACAAAGCAACAACAAAACCTTTAGAAAAAAATTTAAAACCTGGCTCTTTAAACTAGCTTATCAAAAAGAGAAAGGAGAATAGTACTCAGGGGAAAACAGGTACAAACAAACAAACAATTGAACAACAAACACATAACCAAAATCAATATGTGTATAATTTTTAATTAGCTTAAGTTTCATTTTTAAAGCTCAGCAATAAAGGGTAAAAGTACAATGATAAAGGTAATCTAGTATCCTAAACTGTTACAATGAGAATTGGACATGACTCATTACACTGACCAATTAATATTATTTACAAACTATGTTACCGATCCTTAAATGGCACCTATGTAACTTAAGATACTTCGAAAAATTATACGACTTGTTATATATAGAGGATGTGGAGTGAGCGTGCCTTCATACGATGCGAAACTGTGTGGTTCAGCTATCGTGTATGTGAGCCTTATAATGGCTTCTAAATCATTAGGCACCTCAATAAAGGTTTTAAATTTATGATTGTGTCCACGGGTTTGCGTGCTCTGCAAATTATTTTCTTAATATTAAAGCCACCACTTGTATTATACTTGCGTGTGTGTAGTCAATCTTGTGCTGCCGACACCAAGGCGTTTCGGAGCTTGTGCTCCTTCTTCACGGGCTTTGCTTTGACAAGAGAGACCGCGAAAACACTGTGGCAACTGTACAACATCAAAATAAACCGTTACTGTCATCCTGAAGCTATTGACATTAGCTGTCACTTAGCGGGGTTATTCTGGTTGGAGTTCCGAATACATACTTATTGCTGTGGCTGTATGAATAGTTGTGGACTGCGGCGCTGGAGATGCTGATTGTCTTGCTCCGCTGTAGAATACAGAATTGATTCCTAGTTGAGCTTGCTTGTGGTGGAATACAGATTTAGAGCCCGTTGAAACAAGGCTTTTATAGCATTACTTGCATAATAGCTTGATCGGTACTTACTGTTCTGAACCACGGCTGCCGCAACCTGCTCCTTTGGCTAGCGCGGGAGTCGGCGGGAAAAATCGCCATTTTTAAAGGAGTTCTTTCACGTAGGCTCATGACGTGTGGGGCGGTGCTATTGACGTCACTCTAGTTGCTGTGACGTGGGTAGATGCTAAATCAGTGACAGCCATTCTATTTTATCATTCAATCCGTGGGGTTCTAATGTATTCAGACGGTGAATCCACTGGTTCTCTTTTCTGTTGAGAATCATTTCACGGTTGCCTCCTCGCCATGATGCTCTCACTTGTTCTAGCACTGCCCATTCTAATTCTCCAAACGTGTGCCCTGTGTCCACACAATGTTGTACCACGGGAGCCTTCAGATCTTTGTTGGTTATCCTGCATTTATGTTCTATTAATCGGATTCGTATTCTCCTCTTTGTCCTGCCGATATATATCTTAGGACAAGGACATTGTAAGGTGTATATCACATGGTCCGAGTTGCAATTAACGTCACTATTGAGCTTGACCACATACCCTGTGCTTGGATGGGTCCAGCTGATGCCCTGATGTGCTTGAGCACAGAATTTGCATTTGCCACAAATCGTTTGCCCTGTACTGGCGGGATTAATTGATTCTGGAACGGCCGCTCTGATGATATGTTGTCTTATATTGCGTCCTCTTGAATATGCAAACATAGGCACTTGGGTGAATATTGGATATGGACTTAGGACATGCCAGTACTTAAGATACTTCAGCATCATTTTTATGTGCCTTAATGTAAACCGTTGTGACGGTCCCCACCAAACGACGGTATAGAAAAATGTTAAAATAAATAAATAAATAAATCCAATGAAGAGGAGGAGCAGGAGCGGGACGAACAACTAAGCAAGTCCAGGAACACGGGCACTGGAAACCAAGCACGAAGCCTCAATACCAAGGCAAGGTCTGAGGAGCAGACCTTGCCTTAAATACCTAAAATGAGGGAGGAGTCTCAGGAGGGAGCCACGACAACTTCCTGTAGTGGCCCCTTTAAATCTTATCTTCAGCATATCTCAGCATAGTTGGGCCCTGCTGCTGGCCTAGCAGCGGCCATGGCCGGGGGGAGAATGCCGGAGGAGGCCCCCTGCTCCTGCAGGGGCCTTCGGACCAACCCGACGCCGCGGGTGAGTATTTGGTCCCGGCTGCGGACCGCTGTGGCCGGCGGCCATAACAATACCCCCTCCTTTAGGCCTCCCTCTAGAAGGCTTGGGTTTACCTGGATGTTCATTGTGAAAGTTCTGGAGAAGCGTTTTATCCAGGATGTTCTTAGCAGGCTCCCAAGAATGCTCCTCCGGTCCAAATCCTTCCCACACTAGGAGGTATTTCCATATGTTGCCTCGTTTCCAGATATCTAGTACTTCATGTACTTGATATATAGTCTCCTCTTCTGCTCTGGGTTGAGGAACTTCGGGGACCTTCCAATGAAGCTAAGAGAGAACCAGAGACTTTAAAAGGGACGTGTGGAAAGAGTTATGGATACGCAATGTGGTCGGCAACCGCAGTTGGTAAGTCACAGGACCAAGCTGTCGCAGCACCGGAAACAGTCCAATATAACTTGGTGCCAGGCGCATGGAAGGAACTCTCAACCGGATATGTCTGGTACTAAGCCACACTCTCTCTCCTGGACGGAACCATGGAGCAGGTCGCTGATGCTTGTCGGCAAACGTCTTGGCAGCATGGGCCGCTTTTCGGAGCATGTGTTGGGTCTGAATCCAGAGCTGCCGCAACTGTACCGCTGTGAGTTGAGCTGCAGGTGAAGGCACTGCCAAAGGCAACGACAATGGAGGCCTGGGTTGCCATCCAAACACAATCTGGAATGGGGATGCCCCCACGGAGGTACAAGCATGAGAATTATGAGAGAATGCAGCCCATGAGAGAGAGGAGTGTCACCCAATCATCTTGATGGGAATTGACATACAGCCGAAGAAATTGTTTCAAGGTATGATTAGTACGTTCTGCCTGACCGTTTGCTTGTGGATGAAACTCAGTTGTGTAGTTCAGAGAAATGCTAAACTTTTTACAAAGATTAAGGCAGTAACGAGCTGTAAACTGAGGTCCACGATCTGATGCAATGTGTTGGGGAAGACCATGGAGATGAAAGATATGGAGCATGAATAGTTGAGCTAGGCGAGGAGCAGACGGGAGGGAGGGTAGCGGGACAAAGTGGGCTATTTTCGAAAAACGATCCACTACTACCCATATCACGGTATTACCCTCTGAAGGCGGAAGATCCACAGTAAAATCAGTGGAAATGTGTGTCCATGGTTTCTTGGGTATGGGTAATGGCTGTAAAAGTCCCCAGGTTTTTCCAACAGGGATCTTGTGTTGTGCACAAGTTGGGCAGGAGTCCACATAAGCTCGAATATCCTTGCGCATCTCAGGCCACCAATAGTATTGTTGAAGGAGTGTTTGCGTCCGAGCTCTTCCCAGGTGTCCGGCAAACTGTGAGTTGTGCCCCCAAGCCAGTATCTTATTACACAGTCTTTTAGGTACAACAGTTTTACCACATGGAACGGTAAATGTTGCAGAAAGGGTGATACATGCTGGGTCTATAATGTGTTGAATAGGTTCTTCAATATCCTCTGTAGAAAAGGACCTGGATAAAGCATCTGCCTTAATATTCTTTTTGGCTGGTCGATATCGCAATTCAAAATTAAAGCGCGTATAAAACATCGCCCACCGAGCTTTCCGTGGGTTCAAGCATTGGGCTTGCTGGAGGTTCACCAGATTTTTATATCCGTGTAGACTGTAATACGATGTTGAGCACCCTCCAGCCATTGACGCCATTCTTCAAATGCTAATTTTATAGCGAGTAGCTCTTTGTCGCCGATAGCGTAATTACGTTCTGCCGATGAAAACTTTCTGGAAAAATAATAACAAGGATGGGCAGTTCATATGGTGTCATTCTGGCTCAAGACAGCAACTACTCCTTCGGCTGATGCGTCTACTCGACTACAAACGGGCGTCTGGGATCCGGATGCCGAAGGCAAGGCTTTTTAGGGAACGAGGCCTTAAGTACTCTGAATGCCTCTTCAGCTTAATGTTTGCCCCTTTTCGAGTAAGAGCCGTGAGAGGTGCAGCTAACTTTGAGAAATTCTGGATAAAACTATGATAGTAGTTGGCGAAACCCAGGAATCGCTGAAGAGCACGTAATCCATTAGGTTGAGGCCATTCTTGAATGCATTTTAATTTGGAGGGGTCCATTTGAAAACCATGTTTGGAGATGATATATCCCAGAAATGGAAGAGATTCTTATTTGAAGATACATTTTTCAATTTTAGCATAAATATGATTCTCTCTTAGACGTTATAAAACTAGAATAACATGTTGTCGATGTGCTTGTAGGTTAGCAGAAAAAATCAGAATATCATCCAGGTAGATTATCATGCAAACATAAAGCAAGTCTCGGAATATCTTATTAATGAAGTGCTGAAACACTTATCTTCAGCCACGCGCATGGCTCTAAGGCAGCTACGAAGGGGAAGGAGTCATCTCAGCATAGTTGGGCCCTGCGGCTGGCTTAGCAGCGGCCATGGCCGCGGGGAGAACGCTGGAGGAGGCCCCCTGCTCCTGCAGGAGCCTCCAGACCAACCCAACGCCGCGGGTGAATATTTGGTCCTGGCTGCGGACCGTCGTGGCCGGCGGCCATGACAGTTGGCCCCAGTTGCGGCTTGCCGCGGCCGGCGGCCATAACACTTTGGGCTTCCATCTCAATTAGATCCAATCTCTACTGTCCAATGGCACCATGAATCTTTATTTGTAACTATCTGGTTCTCCCCCCCCCCCCCCCATTTTTTTAACCTCTCTCTTGAGTTTAACCCAGCTATTACAGTGATGGATCCTGGACCATGGCTCCCTCAGGAACCTGTTACATGTGCGTCCTGAGTCTGACCACTAGATGTTGCCATTTTGTGATGAGTGAGAATCTCTGCACCCAGTTGGTGTAACAATATAATTATCCACTGCACAAAATGAAAAGTGAGAAACAGAAGGCAAGTACCCACTAACAGTCTGAAATATTTATGAGGACAATTTTCAAAGGCATTTTTGCAGCTAAATATAAATTTATTTATGTAAATTCACTGTCTGAAAATTGCCCTTTTTCAGTATGGCTGAAAGTATGTGTTTTCTGGAATGACATGTACTTTCAGTTAACTTTCGGTGAGCGATTTCTGGGGGCATGTTTTGGGATAGGATCAGAAAAAAAAACTTATTTTCCATAGAAAATCTACCCACACAAAAAAATAGGTGTAAATGTCTGGTGCTACTTTGCACCCTCAGCAAGTTTCAAAGTGAAAGTATTCATGTATATGATCTCTTTGGAGCTTGGTGCAAGATCCACGGGTCATTCAAGAAACCAGTTTTGACTAGTCATTACAGTTTAGTTCTCGAACTTAACTTCATAAATGGACAAGTAATAATGATTTTGACTTTCTTTCTCTAGAATTATTGCCTGCTCCATGAGTATGAAAAGTTATGTGGAAGCTAACATCTCTCAAAAATCCCATACTACAATCAAATACTTCTTGAAGATGTGGAGCAATGTTAGTGAAACCCTTATCTTTATCTTTCTTGGAGTGTCTACTATTGGGGACAACCATGAATGGAATTGGCCTTACATCATCTTTACAGTTTTCTTCTGCCTTTTCTGGAGAGCATTAGGTAATTGAAAAAAATAAAAATAACTGCATGGAAAACAAAATTCTTGCTCTGTTACATTTAATGTATTATAGCACTTTGTTATACAAGTTATATTGTTACTGTTTAACAAGTAGATGTAGGGGTCTGTTTACTAAAAGGATTAAAATCAACCATTAAGCTAGCAGTGTGCATACAGATACTATCTTCTTTTTTTATAATTTTATTTTTTATTGAATTTTTAAACAAAATAAACAAGAAGTCTCTTGCACTAGTAACAATGGAGTTAGGATCATTGAAAAAGAAAAAGATATAATTTTTTTAAGAAATACATTGTATCCAGGTCCATAATATAAAGGACATGTTTGGGAAAAGCATCGTAACATGGGTGAATTACAAATGACTTAATATTGATAACTAAAGGAAAAAAAACCCCACTGTATCCCCCAGTACTACTTATCTAGCCAGAATTACAGTCCCTAAAAGACTCTTTAGATCAGTGGTTCTCAACCTTTTTTCTTACGGGACACACCTGATAGATGGTTCTCACATGCTTGACACACTGAAAACATGACCATCATAGGGCTAAATGTAAAAGTACAGTTTGCATTCACAGGAACCCCCCTGACCCACAATTTTGGATGTAAAGCAGAATTATGACATTCCCCGTACAGCTCACCTTACAAAAAATATATTCTGGTTCTGGTGTCATCTCAGTAACAGCAACTCAAACTCCTTCTACTAACCAGGCTCAATAGCCCTACTTATGAAAAGACAGCAGTTTATCACTAATGCATGTCCTCTTGAGAAAATACAACAAATAAGACTGATACAGTAAAATACCTCACCGCGGTCACATACACAGAACCAACCTAACATATTCCCAGGATCTGCAGTAATGCACAAAAACTAATCCGTATTATGGAATGCACTCAAACAGTAACAACCCTACCTATGAAAAGGCAACACTACAAATATTAAATCAGGCCCTAAACACCAATACACCTCCTATTAGGAAAACAGAACTAGCCAAGCAGCTATAGATCCCAACACAGAAATAATTATATAACTATAATAAGCAGAATAAATGTTTAACAACAACTATGAACAGAATAATATCCAACAATTAAAAACTCATAAAAATTATTTAAAATTCTCCAAACACCAATAAAATACTTCAAAACAGCAGATACATCACATAATATTCAGTAATTAAAATGGCAGTCATTCAAGAAAAATAAACTTAAAAAGCCACCTTTACTAACCCCTTCCAGCAGCTCTCCTACTCCTGTTCCATGCAGCTAGTAGCACACATCAGAAGCAGTAGTGGCTGAAGCTCTGTATTCATGGTCCTCTTTCTTAGTGCCCACGACCAGTCTCTCTGTCTCTCACACACACATATACCAGTTACATCTCCATGACCAGTTTATGTCTTTCACACACTAATCATCTCCCAACCAGTGTTTCTCTTACATATACACCAGTCACCCTCCCAATCAGTCTCTCTCTCTCTCATGTACACACGCGCGCACACACACACACGCACACACACACACACACACAGGCTTCCCACTTCCATGTTCTATCTTACATATACAGGCTTCTCACTCCCATGCTGTGTCTCTCACACACCCAGGTTTCTTACTCCTATGCTAGCTCTCGCCACATGCACAGGCTTCTCATTCCCATAATCACTTTCTCTCTCACACACACATACATACCAGTCACGCTCGAATACCAGTTTCTGTCTCTCACACACCAATCATCTCCTTGCCAATCTTTCTCTTATACACACACACAGACACACCAGTCACCTTCCCGAACAGTCTCTCTCTCTCATGCACACACACACACAGGCTTCCCAGTCCCATTTTCCATCTTACATATACAGGCTTCTCATTCCCAAGCTGTGTCTCACACACACCCATGTTTCTCACTCCTATGCTAGCTCTCTCCACATGCACAGGCTTCTCATTCCCACAATCACTTTCTCTCTCACACATACACACTCCAGTCATCTCCCTGACCAGTCACTTCCATTGTCTCTCCTTTATACACACATCACCTCTTTGACCAGATCCTCTCAATCACACACATGCTCTCTCTCACACACTTTACATAGATGTTCTCAATCAAATGCTCTCACTTACACACAGGCTCTCAGTCACAGTTACACATGCACACTCTCAATCACACATACATTCTCTCACTTACACACAGGCTGGCTGTCTCTCTCTCTCATTTCCTGCCCCCCCCCCAACGAGTACAAATGGTTTGCTGCAGCAGCCTCCTCCTCTAGCCCCCGCAGGCCAAGAAAGAAGAATCCCATCGGCCACGGGAGATTAATTCTGCTGTCTCATGTGCCGATTTCTGGCTGCTTCTGATTTTGCTTTGGGCCCACGCTACTGCTCAGAGCTGCTGCTGCTGCCGCTACTTTTTCATGCAGCATGGCTCTTTCTTCTTCCCACACACATCACTTCCTGTTCCGGGCCAGGGTGGGGGCAGGTGCGGGAAGAAGAAAAGGCCCAGCCACAGTTGCCAGCCTCCACTAACACTGCTGCCGTTCCCATCTGGGCTTGAATGTGCTGATAGCCCGGGCGGCAACGACAGCAGTGGAAGATAGCCTGCCTCTCACTCGGTGAAGGAAGAGGAGGGAAGAGCAGCAGGAGACCAGTAGCACGCGACACACCTGCTGCTGCTTGGCGACACACTGATGTGTTGTGACACATTGGTTGAGAAGCGCTGCTTTAGATGTTCCGGGTCAGTAAATAGATAATTCTCTCCATTATATTTAATAGGGCATCTACATGGGTATTTTAACAAAAAACGACCTCCCTTATCAATCACTTCTTGCCTTAGGACCAGGAATATTTTCCTGCGGAGTTGTGTATTCCTAGCTAGGTCCGGATATACCCAGACTCTCTGCCCATAGAACATTATCAATCTTGACCAAAAGAAAAACTTTAAAACATTTTCTTTATCTGTAACAAAGGCAAAATTGACCAATAATGTCCCTCTACTTTTGACTTCAATATCTTCTTGAGAGTTTTGAAGGAGATCAGAAATATTAATAGAAGTTTTCACAGGAGATTTTTGTTCTTCTTTATCTTCCCGTTGAGTTTGAATTTGATCCTCCTTATACCCAGTATAAAAGGCTTTCACAATAACTGTCATGCATTGCTCTGGAATTTTTAGCACCTGGGTTACATAACTTTTAAAAAGTTCCACAGGACTCAGCTCTTTAATTATAGGGAAATTTACTATTCTCAAATTCAGAGCCCGTGTAGTATTCTCTATATTTTCAAATTTCTTGAGAAACTCCCCGTCTATCTGTATCTGATGACCTTGAATTTTTTCAACTTGAGCTATAAGTTTGTCCATATCTGAAATTTTTTCTTCATGATTTCTTTTCATTTCTGAATTCTTTTTTAGGGAATTGTTTGTTTCTACTATCGCCTCCGTCAATGACACTATCGATTTATCTAGTTTTGCAATAAAATCCCATAATGTTTCCAGAGTAATATTAGCCGGTTTTAAAATCACAGTTCTACCGACCTGAGGGTTGGAGATTGTCCCGTAGTCGTGCTGCATGTTCAGACCAGATCTTTCTGACTTCGGCATACTCGCCTCCTTGGGTGTCAGGGGTGAGATTCCAATCGCCCCCAAAATGGGCGTTTCAGGTAATGCCTGAAAAACAGGCACATTCTGCATTTGCTCTTTACTCTCCCTCTGCACATCCCTCAGACTTTCTGGATCAGGCTCGACTTCCCAGATAACACCTGGTCCTTCCATGGGGCGAACCCCGATTTTGCCAGGTGGAGATGGTGTTACTAGCGCTCCCGGACTTAATGAGGTCTCTTGACCAAGAAAGCAGGACACCGCTCCGGATCAGCTCTTTCAGCGGTCTCCTTTATGGGAGTTGCTGGAGGGACGCCATACCACTCCGAAACACTCCTCTGAACAGGCTCCGATGCTGAGGTAACAGAGGCTGACTTTAACATAGCCTTCCTTTTAGTATGCATCATAATTGTCGACATTTAGGAAATAAATTCAAGAGAATTTCAGCTTACTGAGCCAGAGAGGAGGCGAAGCGTGGCTACCAGTGAGCGGCCATTTTGCTTCTCCAGATACTGTCTTCTGGTTTAACGTCTAATTCCACAGGGAGCATGAAAAAAGAAGAGAAGAGGGGAGGGCAAAGAGAAATAGTGAGGAGGTTGGAAGGATAATGGTCTCATATGCAGAAATGGGGTGAAAGTTACCTTGGAAAGCCGGGATTGGGATTGATAAACCCCGGCTGAGAGTAGAAGGAGAAGCAGGAGAATTTGTAGAAGAGAGGTAGAAGTGTGACAGTGACAAGGAAGAGATGTTGTCAGGAGAGTGGACATGGCTGGATGAGAGGAAGGAAACTTTGAAGTTCAAGAGCAGTGGACATTGCAGGTGACAGAATGGCATGTGAGCATGTGGGATAAAGAGTGTAAGGGATGGGGAAGTGGACTTGGTGTTAGTAGTGATTTGCAACAGGGAATAAGATTGAAGAGGATTAGCATCAGGAAGGGAAAATGTAGTGGAGCCATAGGAAATAAATAGATGCCTTCAAGCTCCCTAACACCTGGCCAGCTGCTTCTTTACCCCTCAAATCCCTCTACCCTGAGTCAAGATCAAGGGTCTGTATGGTCTGAAATAGCCGCCCTACTCCCAAATAAAGACCAAGAACCTGCTATGATCCAATTGAACCCCTTGCTGCTCGCTGGCTAGGTAACCCTTTGCCTACTCCAGCTGAAGGAAGGCCAGTGACAATGGGGGCAGAAAACAGCAGCACTCATTCCAGCTGCACCAAATCTGAGATTAATAAAGGATGTCAGGGAATCTCATGCAGGCCATAGCTGGCTCTTGAACTTGACTTGTGGAAGTAAGATGAGGAGAGGTTACTTTGGACCATGTGGGTCCTTGATTTGAATGTCAAGGGATAAGGATAAGAGTTTTCAGGCCCTACAGGCCTGTGGTAGCTGGGAGCGGATATGACTTGGAAAACAGCCAGGAGGATGGAAGAAGGCAGACTCAGTCTGAGTCACACACACAAAGTTTTATTTATACAATACAAAAGAAAACAAAGTCCAAAGGCTGCTTACCTCAGTAGACAAATGCAGTCCCAAATCATCAAACATAGGTTGTCCACCTGTATGCTCCTGCCTTTTCCCTGGGGCCTCCCTACCCCTTCTGGGCCCTGACTCCTTATTATATGGTGAGGGGAGTCTCCCTTCACCCAAAATCTCTTGTGGGGCTTGTTCTTAAGGAGTACTGGGCCAGATAACTGTGGCCAGACCCTTAAGTTGTTCTCCAGGAGCTTCCTGTATACTCCCTCACAAGACCCTTGATTCCAAAAATTTGGTTTCATAGTTGTCATTTGAACTATTCCTGCACTTGACAAAGTCGCCTATAAAAACAGAGTTTAGTCTAGCTATTAAACTGTAAAAATGCAAATATAAACTTAAATATTCTTATTTTTTTTAACCTCTCGTAGTACGCAAAAATGATTAGTTTTATACTGACTCACAGTTTAGCAGTTTCAGACAGTTAATATAACTTCTTGGTAGTTCAGTTTGTAACAGACCCTTTTGGCAAAGTTCAAGTTCAAAGGATTTGTTGTGTAGTATTGGTGACTGAGATAATGTGCCACATGCAGACCCCTCCAATTAAGGTCTCAGGGAGTAAGGTGTGCTTGGCTTTTCCACATTCTATTGCTTGGTTCTGCACATATTTTTGTTCATACAACTTTACTCTTGATGTAACAAGGAGTTTGGCGCACAACAAATGTGCTCACAAATGTGAGTAAAACTGTATGCACAAATTAGTGCTCTTCCATGCAAATCCCATGCTAATATAGGTTTTAGCTATTACTCCGCAGAGAGATGGGTAGGCCTAACACACATTTTCATAATGCTGGAAGTTTAACTCCAGGTCAAAGGTGGCGCAAAGTTTCTGGAACTAGTGTTACTCTATGGGACTGAACCTGAAGTTTATGGTGCAGGGGTCCTATACTTGACATTTACATGTATAAAATATGATATATGCACAAATCATATTTTCTGCTCATAAAACATGGTTTGTGTGCATTGTTGTGTACAGAATATGATATGTGTGTGTAGCTCAATTCTGTTCTGGTCCTGGGCACGGGGGTACATGGAAAGGACCACTGGCTATGCAAGGCCCTATGACCTTCTGGGGTTTTCCTGCACAGGAGAATGGGGAGGAAGTAGACTTTTTTTCAAGGCCCTTAGGGTTTTGTGCTCATGGGGGCTCATCCTACAAACCAGTCAAGTACATCTGCTCAGCTTTTCAAAATAAAATTCTTTACTGACTTATGGACAGCAGGGAAAATACAAAGTCCAAAATGCAGTTCGGAATAGTGTTCATACTGAAAACCAATGCAAAATATAAGAACATAAGAATATGCCATACTGGGTCAGACCAAGGGTCCATCAAGCCCAGCATCCTGTTTCCAACAGTGGCCAATCCAGGCCATAAGAACCTGGCAAGTACCCAAAAACTAAGTCTATTCCATGTTACCATTGCTAATGGCAGTGGCTATTTTCTAAGTCAACCTAATTAATAGCAGGTAATGGACTTCTCCTCCAAGAACTTATCCAATCCTTTTTTAAACACAGCTATACTAACTGCACTAACCACATCCTCTGGCAACAAATTCCAGAGTTTAATTGTGCGTTGAGTAAAAAAGAACTTTCTCCAATTAGTTTTAAATGTGCCACATGCTAACTTCCTGGAGTGCCCCCTAGGCTTTCTATTATCCGAAAGAGTAAATATCCAATTCACATCTACCCGTTCTAGACCTCTCATGATTTTAAACACCTCTATTATATCCCCCCTCAGCCATCTCTTCTCCAAGCTGAAAAGTCCTAACCTCTTTAGTCTTTCCTCATAGGGGAGCTGTTCCATTCCCCTTATCATTTTGGTAGCCCTTCTCTGTACCTTCTCCATCGCAATTATATCTTTTTTGAGATGCAGCGACCAGAACTGTACACAATATTCAAGGTGTGGTGTCACCGTGGAGCGATACAGAGGCATTATGACATTTTCCGTTTTATTCACGATTCCCTTTCTAATAATTCCCAACATTCTCTTCACACTTCTCACCAGAACAGGTCAGCTCTTTAGGATGGGTACCCCTTCCACTCTGGGCCCTCCCAGTACCTGTTTGTTAGCTGTAATCTTTTCTCCAGGGTCCTTTTCCCTTTCTCTCTCTCTTCTTTGGTGTCTTGGGCTGATTTTAGCTAAATCAACCTCTGACTCAGGTGAATTTTCCCAGGCAGGATGCCTGTCTTCTGACATCTCCTGGTACACTCATCCCCAGTTTCCAGAACCCACTTCATCAGTTTAAAACTTTTAGGAACTCCTCTCCTCAAATCTTTCTCCTCTACTTCTTTGAGCCTTCTCTGTGAAGGGAAAGGCCCCTGGTGCTACTTGGTGCAGCGGTGGCTCCAATACCAGCAAGATTCCAGACCTTAGAATCCTCTCCTTACTTCTCCAGACCTTTCTGAGGAGGGATAAGGCTCCTCTGGTGCCCTCTGCAAGAAGGGACACCTGCTTGCTCAGCCCTGAGCTAAGGCTAATTCTCCACTCCCCTGTGGCACTTGGGCAAAGGAATTTAGTTAGATCTCAAACCCTTCCCAATGGGAAGTGGTACACCTCATCTCAAACACACGGGCAGGGTCTGAAAGGAGACCTCTGATTCACACTGCTGGCAGAATGACCTTTTGAGACCACAAATACCATGCCACTAAAGGGCAAACCACGTACAGGGCACAGAATTTAACATCCTTTTACATGTGTGGGCCCCCCACCCCCCTTGATCAGGACTATGAATTACCTCTATGCTTAGGGAGGGGAGTACGCATGAGAAATTATATTTACAAATATTATTTATCTTCGGGTTGGTAGTCTGAGTGGGGGATGAGACAGGGTCCTGGTCACCCTGATATCACAATTCTGTGCCCTTCCCAAACAACCTCTCACTTGTGGTACCACAGACCAGTTAAAACCATCACACCAGAATAAAACATTAATTAACCTTTTTATTAGTATTATGTAAGTAGACAGTAAATCCAACCAGGTTATTAAATGGGAAAAGTACAGTAGTGAAGTATAATATAAACGTGAAGTTTTCTTATTTTAAATCAAGCAATCTAAAAATAACTCTTGAGTATAGCCTATTAACCAGGGCAACCAACATACTCATGTGGATAGTGAAAAAAAAAAAAAGGAATGCCAATAGAGAAAGGTTGGAGGGAAAAACAGTGAAGTACACAGCTTTCAATAATTCTTTACCCCTGATTACTGAAAAAGGGGGCGGGGGAACAGATCCACCCAAATATCACCAGTTTGTAAAGGGTGCATCCTGTCCCAAACACAAAACTGTGTGGGAAGAAAAAACAAGCAAGAAAATTAAGAAGTTCCCCCTAATGGTGGAGCTGGCTAGAAGACAAACCAAATAGATGAGCACTGCAGTGTGTGGAAGGTCTCTCTCTCCTGGGGAGCTTCCCCAAATGGTTTACTTGGTACTAAACAGAAAGCTGGCCTGGTTTCAGTCTCTTAAAGAAAGACCACGATCCATCGGTTTCTCTGTTCCAGCCCTATCTGGCTGTCTGTACCTGCTAGCAAGGTTTTATGCTTGACTTCGACTGAAAGACTGAATACATTTAGATGAGATGCTGAATCTGTGACAAAAGGCAAGGAAATAAACCTTCTCCCTCCTCTGCTAAGAGTCTCTCTGTGCAAAGTTTAAATTATTTAACTCAGTCTCTTAGGGGGATGATCCAACCATGTGCTCTTGGACCTGAATATCTCTGGAAAGGAAATCTTTCATCTCCTGGCTCCTCTGCCCCTTGATGGGATTTTACATGTAGCTTGGCTATGAAGCAAGAACAGCTGTCGGTCTCTCTATTTCCTCAGAGCGCAGATTTCTGTCTCTCCTTCTCAATAATTAGCTCTTCAGGAGAAAAACTGATTCTAGGGCTGCCAGAAGCACTCCTCTTTTCCTGGCTTCTGGCTCCAATTCCTGGCCATCCCTGCCCCTCACGCACAGGGTTAGCCAAATTGCGCCTTTTCTTCCTTAAATGGTCTCCCAGCATTCCTCCTCTGCTAGCTATGTAGTGCTGTTCTCTGGGCAGGCTAAACAGTACAGCCCTTTCCCCGACTTGTTAACACTGTGAGTGCTGAATGCTGGTTCTTTCCGAACATTTGTCATTCACAGGAGAGCACACAGGTTTTGACGTATTTTTATATTCCTTCACCTTGGCAGCAGCAGCTTGCAGTCTCTGCAGGTGTGAAAAACCCTTTTTGGCAGGTCCAGAAAACATCACTCAGATCCAGATGCAGCTCAGTCCACATTATAAGGCTCCAACATGTGATAAGCCCATGGGGGCAGGAACCTGGTTCATAGTCGCATGCTACACATTATGTATAAAAGCTGTGCAGACAAAACTTGAGATGCACAAAAGCTGTGCACATAAAACATGAATTAGGAGGTTTAACCTTTAGAGCGTAACTTTTATGCTCTTAAGTCCTTTATCTGTGATTATCTTATCAATAAAGTTTGACAATTTTCAAACTACCAATATTGGTGTAAAACCCATGGGGTACTTTTTACCTGCAGCCTTTGCACCAATTTTCAAAGAGAAAACATGCAAGAAATTTCTCTTTGAAAATTGCTCTGGGTTCACTAGCACCAGCTTTTTGTGAGGGTAGAATTTGGCTAGAAAAGCACATGAGTTGATTTGAAAATATCATCTACGAGAGCACTTTTCCTCTGCTGGCTTAAAACGCCCCAGGAATGCCTCCTTGTGTATTGTAGAACAACTCATGGATGTTGATATGCCTTGAAGGTGGGCAATTTTCATATGGCCAATCAATGCGGGTAAAAGGCCTTTTACCTGCATAAATCGCTTTGAAAATTGCCCTCAGAACTGAAAATCTCGAGGGGCTAGCTCCTTTTGACTTAGCACATCCATTCACCTCTGTTTCATTTGGTGTTATTTTCGGAACATGTTGTGCACCGTATTGATATACTTGGCTGTTATGTGTTATCCTCAGACCTTCTATATTGCTAAGTTCATGGTGCTCATGCGTGTAAAGTTAAATATGATCCACACCAAACAATAAAGAAGAATAAGAACACGTATGCTATTTTATTGGTTTTCCTGCTGAAGATTCTCCAGTCTTATTTTGCATTGCAGGAGTCATGGTGTTGACGTTTATCATGAATAAGATGTACATGAACAGCATCACCAGCAAGGATCAGTTCATCATAGCATACGGAGGGCTCCGAGGGGCGATATGCTTCTCCTTAGTGTTTCTGCTTCCTCACTTTTCCAGAAAGAAGCTCTTCATTGCAACCACAACCGTTGTTATTCTTTTCACAGTGTTTATCCAGGTAAATAATATTTTCTAAAGCACAAACAGAGCTGCACAGTCTCCCAAATTTCAGTTGATGTCATTATGTCCATGCACATTTTTCAGGAAGTCTGGGGCAGCTTCTGCAATGTTGATACTTAATAGGTGCATCAGTGGCACATTCAAAGCAGCAGGACCAGCAACATTATTTTAGAGAGTTCAGTTGGATGATAAAACACACAAAATCATTATGTTTCCTTTTGTGATGACACAGAAACAGAGTAAGTTTTTTCTAACCCTCACAAATGACTAGATTTTTATTTTTCCAGGATGCTTTGGGTTTAGGTTCAGAGACATATTTCTTCCTTGAGTGTCCCAAATATTTATTTTAGCCTGACTCTACTTAGAATGCCTGATATATAACCTTCAAAGGCCCATCTCCTTTAAGAATCTAATATAATTTAAAGAGTATGCATGGATTTAACATCAATGTCAGTATTGAAAAGTTAGCTTCCAAATGCTCATATCTTTGTGGATTCACTGTCATTTATTTCTAATCATTTTGAGAGGCAATTTTGAATAGCCCACAGAGTTCATTTTCAAAGGGAAACTATGCAGTCTCCCTATGAAAATAAGCATTAAGCACCCGCATGCTTTGTACTATATGTGCTATTCGTGTGGTTGGCAGAAGGGTGGAGGTAAAAAAATTGCAATGACTTGTGGCTCTCCTGCACTAACCGGACCGGTCACATGGCAGAAGAAACATTCCAGGTGACGCTGCTGAGAATGGCCCATCTCATTAATGCCACCATGATCCTGGCCCCTCCAGCATTTGCTCTAGATGCATGCGCATGGCGTGCCCTATTCCTTAAAGGGGCCGCAGCGGGAATGTCCCCACGGCAACCTGAAATGACATCAATGGCTCCCTCTTCTTAAGGCTGCTCCAGACACCCAACAGATGTCTCAGCAACAGGTCTCCTGGAGTCCTCATTTTTCCAGTGTGTGTTGCTACTCTTGCGGGTTCTTGCCTTGTTCCTGCCTTCATTCCCTAGTCCAGTGATGGCTAACCTATGACACGCGTGTCAGAGGTGACACGCCGAGCCGTTTTGGCTGACACGCGCAGCGTTTCGAGGACTATCAGGAATTTCTTTTTTTTTTTATCGGCTGCGCCGAGCCTTTTCTTTTTCAGCTGCGCCGAGCCTTTAAATGTGTTTTTTAGTTTCCCCCTACCCTCCACCAATGCCCCCGGGCGCAGGGAGGCTCATGCGTCGCAGCGATGAGGCTCAAGACAACGCGCTGATGCTCCTCCTTCCTGCCTGTGCGGCCCCGGAAGTAAATGTTGCCGGAGCCGCGTGGGCAGGAAGGAGGAAGCGAATCAGCGCGTGCAGAAGAGGAGGAGCCGCCGCGGGTCGCTGCGAATCCCAAGTCGCAGCGGCCCAAGAAGAGGAAGAGGCCCGGTAGCAGGGCTGCTGCGGCCCGAGAAGATCAGGGCCGCTGCAGAGCCCATCCTGCGGCGACCCACGAAGAGGAGGCCCAGAGGTGAGAGAGAGGCTGAGGGCCCGTAGAGTGCGTGTATGAGGTGAGTTGAGAGAGAGGACCTGAATGTTTGCAGAGACAGCATGTGAGAGCCTGTGTGTGTGTGTGTGTGTGTGAGAGAGAGAGAGAGAGCATGTGCCAGTGAGAGCCTGTGTGTATGAATGATTGTATGAGAGAGCATGTGCCAGTGAGAGCCTGTGTATATGAATGATTGTATGAGAGAGCATGTGCCAGTGAGAGCCTGTGTATATGAATGATTGTATGAGAGAGAGCATGTGCCAGTGAGAGCCTGTGTGTATGAATGATTGTATGAGAGAGAGCATATGCCAGTGAGAGCCTGTGTATATGAATGATTGTATGAGAGAGAGCATGTGCCAGTGAGAGCCTGTGTATATGAATGATTGTATGAGAGAGCATGTGCCAGTGAGAGCCTGTGTATATGAATGATTGTATGAGAGAGAGCATGTGCCAGTGAGAGCCTGTGTGTGTGAGAAAGAGAAATGCATGTGAGAATGAGAACCTGACTGTGTGTTTGAGGGAAGAAGATGGAGAAAAAAGAAACAGAAAAAAAGACAATATAAAAGGAATTGGCAAAAAAATAAGAAAGGGAAGGTGAAAAAAAAAGCCTGTGACCAACCAATTAGAAAACTAAGATCAGACAGCAAAGGCAAAAAAAAAAAAAATGTACTTTTTAGTGATTGGCACATGTACTCTTTGGGAATGTGCAAGAATAGCACTTTCTCAACGGATCTCACAATGTACGAGATCAGCATGGAGAAAGTGGAAGCCCACGGGGCCTGCACAGAGGAGGCAGCAGAATGGACTTCAGTGTCAGTAGCAGCAATCGGCACCTCCGCAATAGCCACGCGGCATCAGTGACAGTGGCAGCAGAGGAATGAGAGAGGTTCTGAGGTTGCTGGCAAAAGAAAGAGAGGGGGGGTCTACCTTTAGTGTGTGAATGTGTATGAATGGGACTCTGCCTGGGGGTGAATGTGTGTGAATGCATGGGTGCCTGCCTGGGGGTCTGTGTGTGTGAGAATGAATGTGTGCATGCCTGGGAGATGGGGAGGGAGTGTTGTGAACATGAATGGGAGCCAATAAAAGAAACCGACTGACAGATGAAGTTTGTAACGCTTGCTTGGACTTGAAGTGTACGAAATACCAACCTTCAATTGAAGATTTAGCCAATGAAATTCAGCAACAAAAAAGTCACTAAGCAGGTAAGGTAAAGAATTATTTGTTTTTGCTTTATTAATAAATTCAGTATATATATTAAAATTATAACTGTTGATTAGAGCTACAAATATCACAAAATTATGGATTTTTCTAGAAGTGACCCGAGTTATGCTCGGTTTTTTTATGAATTTTGACACACTGAGCTCAAAAGGTTGGCCATCACTGCCCTAGTCCATGCGCAATATTTTCACTGTCTGTTCTGTGTCTGTTTGTTTGGCTTCTCTGGAGTCTATCTTGCTTATCCTAGTTTCCTCGACTTAATTCTTTGGCTTTGACCCCGGCTTATGTTGGACCTCTCCTGACTGCTGCCTGGACCTGACCCCTTGCTTTACACCCGACCTCGCTTGCATGCTGCCTGCCCTGACTTTTGGTTTGTTCCTTGTTCATGCTGTCTGTTGCCTGCCCTGACCTCTGGCATGTCAGCAGTCCCTGCTGACTGCTCCCTTCCCCGACCCATGCTCACCTGGATTCACATTGTTGGATTGCTGTAAGGGCCCACCTAAGTCCTGCTGGCCTCTGGAAGCCAAGGGCTCATCCTGTGGGGAATGGGGCTGGTAAAGGCGGAGCTCCAGTCCGCCCTGCCACAGGGCATCTCTGCCAGCTGATGGGGTAGGTCTAATGGGCTTGCTTATTAGGTGGTGTCAGCTTCCCCTCAGTAACAAGGGTCCACACTTCTGACAGGCATCACAGTTTGCTGAAGCCATGGACCCAGTGGAACTCAGTTCATTCCAAGCCATCCTGGACCTGGCTGAACAGATCCAGCAGCAGCAGGGAATCCTCGACCAGGTCATGGGGCTCCTAGAGATATTAGCCATCCATATGGATACCTTAGCATTGGCGCAGGCCCCACCTGCATTCATGTTACCTCCTCCCAGACTGATGTCTCCTCCCAGGACAGGTCCGCATCTTCCACCTCCACCACACTAGCATGGGGAACTTATGGAGTGGCATGGCTCCATTAATCAGTGCCACATGTGCTTTGAATTTCAGCCAGCGTTGTTCCCCACAGATCCTTCCAAGATCACATGCTATCCCTGCTTGGTGGTACGGTTCTCAACTGGGCTTCACCCTTGTGGGAAAGAGATGACTCGTTGCTACAGAACCTTCTGGAGTTCCTGCGCCAGTTCAGACTTGTATTTGAGGAGCCTGGCTGGGTCTCCTCCATGGCAGCTGAAATCTTGAAGATCTACCAGGGGCCACATACTGTTGGGGAGTATGTGATGCAGTTCTGTACCCTGGCATCAGAGTTGCAATGAAATGAGGACAGCCTCACTGCCGTATTCTGGCAGGGCTTTCCAGTCGAATCAAGGACAAGTTGGCAGACTGGGAGGTCCTCACTACCTTGGATGCTCTCATCTCCTTGGCTAACTGGACTGACCGGCATTTCCAGGAGCAAGCCCAGGAGGCCAAGACTTCATGATGTTGGCACCCTGCTTCCTGAACTCTCCCAGCGCCCTTAACCACTCTGGACCTAAAGCCTATTTATTTATTTATTTATTTATTTATTTATTTATTTATTTGTTTTTGTTTGTTTATTTGTTTGTTTGTTTGGTTATTTATTTATTTATTTAGGGATTTTTTATATACCGCAGCACGTTCAGAACATCACCTAGAACTGATGCAGTTGGGCCGGACCAGACTCTCCCCTGAGGAGAAGCTCTGTTGGAGACAGAAGGGCTTATGTCTATTGTGCTGGACAAGAGTACATGGTGCACAGTGTCCTCTGAAGTTGGGAAACTTTTGTGCCTAGGGTTGACTGGGGAGGCAACCTTAGGCCACATCTTGTCCTCCCCTCAGCTATTTGTCCCTATTTCTATCTCCTTGGAGTACAGCTTGCTCGCAACAAAAGCCTTCCTGGACTCAGGCACAGGAGGGAACTTCATTGATGAGGCTTTCGTCTGCCAGTACGGGATCCCCACCACTATGCTGTAACAACCTATGAGCATTGCCTCAGTTTATGGGGATCCACTCCAGGTTGCCTCACCGAAATGACCAAACCATTGATACTCCAGACTGGGGTTATCCACAGAGAGACCATCTGCCTGAATGTGATACCACTAGCTGTGAACCCAGTCATCCTGGGTCTAACCTGGCTTCAATTAGATGAACATATGATCAACTAGGAATCCTTGGACTTGGCCTGTTGGGGCCCCACCTGTCAGATTAAGTGCCTTTATACTGTATGGCCAGTGGCTACACAGTACAGCACTCTCTGCAATTTTGTTCAGTATATACCTTCTCGGCTCCCTTTCCCTGTGCACAATTTGTGCTTTGGGGGGGAGGGGAGGGTTCCTCTGCTAAGAGTCTGAAGTCCAGGAGACTCGGACAGGGGGCCCAGTCTGTTTCGGGAGTTTGGGGACTACTCCCCACCTCTCTCTCCCACGGTTCAGCGGAATGAGGAGGAGGATGCAGGATCAAACCCCAGTAATCTGGAGGTGGCTTCTGAAGGACTAAGGGTTTTTTTCCCCCGAATTTGTCCTCCTCATGCATGAAGCTTTCCTGGCTCAGGAAGCAGGTAAACGGATGTTTAAGGAGAGGCCTGCGGGTCCCTCCAAGAGACCTTGGGGGACTTACGGGGGTCCCTTGGGAAGCGCTCGCAAGGATCAGAGGCCCCATTCCACTCGAGCGGGCTTGGATCGAGGAGATCTAGATGGCTCCAATGAGCCTCTGGGCTATGATGGCTCCTTGCCCGTTGAGGATCTGGATAGGGACCCGGATGAGATGCAGCATCCAGACCCTGATGGGACTAAGGATGATCAGATCATGATCGAGGGGCCTGATGTGGATGGAGACGACCCTTGTGTGGTCTGCCTTTTTAAGAAGTAGGAACTACAGCCTCTTATTCCCCAGATGTTGGAGGAATTAGGGGTGAAATTCACTCAGGAGGAGTCAGATAGCTAGGGAATTAATCTGGTTCTGGATGGTCTTTGGGGGCCACCCAGGGCTTTACCCATTCTGAGGAAAATTCAGAAGCTTATTAGCCGGGAATGGGACTCTCTGGAGGCTGCCTTGAAGGTGGGGAGAGCGATGGCGAAGCTTTATCCCTTGCTGCAGGAGCATTTGGATCACCTTAAAATGCCTAAGGTGGATGCTGCGGTGTCAGTGGTCACTAAGACCACGATCCCGATAGCAGGAGCTGCCGCTCTGAGGGTTGTTCAGTACTGCAAGTTGGAGATTCAGCTCAAGTGGATGTTTGAGGTGTCAGCCCTCAGTCTCTAGAGATGTGAATCAGAACCGGTATCTGTTGCCCTTAGCATGTGACAGGGCATGTGACAGATCCATAAAGTCAAGAGACCGCCAATGAAGAGTGGGTGACTCGCCAGAATGATGGCTACTGCCTGGAGACAATACCCTTATTCAATAAACGTACACATGCTTACTGTGACTCCAACATCGTTCTAGCTTCAACAGCAAGAGGAAATGTGGAATAAAGGATCTGCACTCACAAAGGGGGGAGTAGCTGGCTTGTTACGGCGGTTACTACCCCAAACCAAATAAGCCTGTTACTTCAATTTCTATGCATATACAGCATAGTTCTCTGCTTCAACGGCAGGGGAGAAGAAAAAACTGATACTACACACATCCACCAGAGCTCTCTGCTTCAACGGCAGGGGAGAAGAAAAAAGGGTTCGCACTCACAAAGCGGGGAGTAGCTGGCTTGTTACGGCGGTTACTACCCCAAACCAAATGTGCCTGATACTTCACTTTCGATGCATATCCAGCATGGCTCTCTGCTTCAACGGCAGGGGAGAAGAAAAACAATCAATAAGGGCTGTATAACATAGTCTGAGTAAAACAAATAAGCATGGGTGTAGCTTGCTTATTGCGGCGGTTACTACCCCTACTAGCCCTAACTTATCAAGCTAGATATTTCACTTGGATGCAGCTCCATCACTGCTTTCTACATTAATGGTGGGGGTGGAAGGGAAATAGAACCAAGAGCTAAGAGAAACAGATAAGTATGAGAGAAAAAAGTGTGTGAAGCTTGCTGGGCAGACTGGATGGGCCGTTTGGTCTTCTTCTGCCGTCATTTCATTTCATTTCAATGACAGGGTATCCGTGCCATTGGGTGGTCCCTGTCACATGGTAGGAGCAATGGACGGCCAGCGCCATCTTTAAAAATGGCGGGGGCCATCCAGTGCACCTACCATGTGACAGGGGCCGACCAATGGCACCGATAGCCCCCGTCACATGGTAAGAGCAAAGGGCCATCGGCGCCATTTTGATTAGTGGCAGCCGACAGCCCGAGCATGGGAGAATGCTCCCGGGACCCCCGCTGGACCACCAGGTATTTAAAAATTTTTTTTGGGGGGGGTCTGGAGGGTGGGGGGATACTAACAAACTCATTTTAAAGGGTCAGATTGTGTTTTTAGGTTGTGTCCTTTCTTCCCGCCCCTCCCCCATAATGATAAGAAAACCCACTAAATTAATCGTGGGGTTTCCTATCGCTATCGGGGATCCCCCGATATCTGACGATATTGAAAATATCGGACGATATTTTCAGTCGTCAGATAAACGATTCACATCCCTATCAGTCTCTGTATGGCGGTCTGTGCCAACCTAATGCAGCGAGCCTGTTTATGTTGGATTTAGAAGCCTCAGGAACAGGCATCCTCGGGAGTGCTATCCTCTACCCAAGTGGCTCATCTTGAGGCGGAAGTGGCATATGTGGCTGATGCTTTGTATGACTTGGTGCGCACTGCAGCGCAGAGCATGATCTCAGTGGTGGCGGCGAGACGGCTTCTGTGACTGCGTAATTGGTCGGCAGATATGTCATCCAAATCTCAGTTGAGTAATCTTCCCTTTAAGGGCAAGTTCTGTTCAGGGAAGACCTCAATCAGCTCATGAAATCCCTGGGAGAAACTAAGGGCAATTGGCTGCGGGCGGATAAGAGTAATGTTAAGAAATCCTTCTCCTTCTGACCCTGTGTTCATGATGAGGAGGTTTCGGTCCAGGAGGGACCCTGCATCCTCAGGTTCTAAGCAGACTTTGGGTCAACAGCAGTCCTTTTGGGCTACTGGAAAATCCTCTAGAAGCAGAGCTGGTCAGGGAACCGGTGGAAATAAACCTGCCCAATGAAGACAGGCCGGTCCACTCCTCGCAATCAATGATCGGAGGCAGGGTGTCTTGCTTTTACAAGCCGTGGACCAAGATTTCCTCCGATCAGTGGGTATTGGAGGTGTTAAGGGGATGGTTATGCCTTAGAATATTTTTGACCACTCAGGCATGCTATTCTGGAATTGCATTGTGTTTCCCAAAACAAGCGGGAAGCGATAGAGGGGATGCTTTGAAGATTGATGAGTCTAGAGGCTACAGTACCAGTCCCGCTGAACGAACAAGGTCAGGGAAGGGTCTACATATATTTTGTAGTTCCAGAAAAAGAGGGCACCTTTTGCCCCATCTTGTATCTGCAAAAGGTAAATTGGAATTTGCGGGTGCCATGCTTCCAGATGGAAATGTTGCATACGATTTCAGTGGTCTGAAAGGGAGAGTTCCTGGCTTCTCTGGATCTCACCAAGGCTTATCTGCATATTCCCATTTGACAGGATCACCAGATGTTTGTCCGGTTCAAAGTGCTGAGTCAGCATTTTCAGTTTCGGGCCCTTCCCTTCGGGTTAGTGATGGTGGTGGTAGCAACAGCCTTGAGAAGGGAGGAGGTGTTGATGCATCCATAGCTGGATGCTCTAGTGTACTGGTGGCATTGGGGATCCTTCTCTATACTTTTCCTCCGTGGCCTCTCATAGCACGTGTGCTCAGGTGCAACGGATCGGTGATAGTGGTGTGCCGGAGTGGCCGTGTCGTCCGAGATTCGCAGATCTTGTTCATCTAGCAGTGGTTGAACCTCTGCGGCTGGATCACCTGCTGGGGTTGCTTCGGCAAGGACCCATATTTTTGAATTGGGCGGATCACTTTTGTCTCGCGGCCTGGCTTTTGAATGGTGGTGGTTGCGCATAAAGGGGTATTCAGAACCGGTTATTGCTACCCTCCTTCAGGCTAGGCGTCCTGCTACTTCCATGGCTTATTCTAGAGTGTGGAAGGTTTTTGAGACCTGGCGTGGTCAGCAACGTTTAGATCCACTGCTGGTTTCCATTTCGCACATTTTGTACTTTTTATAGCAGGGCTTGTCCAAGGGTTTGGCTTATAGCTCGCATCGGGTCCAGGGTTCTGCCCTGGGTTTTCTCAGGAGTAAAGTACAGGGCAAGCCTTTGGCCTCTCATCCTGATGTCGTATGTTTTCTGAAAGGAATGAAGCATTTCTGCCCTCCGATACGAAAGGTGTGTCCAGAATGGAATCTCAATTTGGTTTTGCGGGTTCTCTGTGAGGTCCTCTTTGAACCGTTGGGTTTTGCTTCTCTGAAAGACCTTATTTTGAAGACTGTCTTTTTAGTTGCAATTTGCTGGGCCAGGTGAATCTCTGAGCTCCAGGCTCTTTCTTGCTGTGACCCTTTCCTGTGGATTTCTTTGCATATGGTGCCTTTGTTTTTGCCGAAAGTGGTTTCTGCCTTTCATGTGAATCAGACGATTGAATTACCTGGGTTCCCGGAGTGGTCTCGAGATCCTACTTTGAGTAGGGACCACCACCTTCTTGATGTGCGGTGTGCCCTGTTGTGCTATTTGAAGGTCACCAAATTCTTTCTGATGATTGGATCATCTGTTTGTTTCATTTGGTGGCACAAAGAAAGGGGAGAAGGCATCCAAAGCTACTTTGGCCTGCTGGTTGAAGGAAACTATTAGCTCGACCTATATTTGTAAGGGCCATGCAGTTCCAGTTGACATTAAAGCACATTCCACACAAGCACATCAAGAGGCTACAGGTGGCCTCTTGGGCCGAGTGTCAGTTAGTGTCTCAGGAGATATGCAGGGCCACTGTGTGGTCCTCGCTTCATACTTTCACCAAACATTGTCGATTGGATGTGCGAGCACCGGAGGCTGCTTCATTCGATAAGAGTGTGTTAAGAGCGGGTCTTTTGGGTTCCCACCTGGTGTAGGGTTGCTTTGGTACATCCCACTTGTCTGGACTGATCTGGGTATGTACAGGAAAGGAAAATTGGTTCTTACCTCCTGATTTTTGTTCCTGTACTATCACAGATCAGTCCAGAGGTCCACCCCAGAGTTGCTGCTGAGAAATTGCTTGTCCTGGTATTAATCCACTGCGTTCTGAAGATTCTGCTTAGTTTAAGATTATTAATGCAGTGGAGTTTCAAAGTTAACAGGAGTTGTTGATACTTGGGTTTATGGCTATCCAATTTAGGGGTATCCAACCCAGAGCTTTTTAGATCACTCTGGTATAAGGAGTATGTCTTTTTAAGTCTTGGCTTGGGTACAGGTCAATACTGAGGGACTGCAGGTGGCACTCTCGTTATGTAGCAGTGTCCCAAAGTTTTGTCCTCTGCCTCCATCTACTTGTCTGGACTGATCTACGGTATTACAGGAACAAAAATTAGCAGCTAAGAACCAATTTTCCTTTCCCTCTCAAGCAGCATTCCCATTTGTGATATGATGGATCTACATGTAGAGCACCCCATCTCATTACTGCTTGAGAACATGAGTACTAACATGGAGGAGATCTCCTTGAGTTTTGGTATCAGGTTACACCCCCAGCTCCCTGGACTCCACTGGTCAGCAAGGGGTGGATTTATAACAGGTTTCTACCAATACTCCCCTATTATCCATTTCTGAAAAGAAAGCTCCAGCTCCTGATTCTTCTTCTATCAATGATATGACTGCTGGGGTTGTTGCAATCTCAAGTACTGCAGCAGTCCCTATGAACCCCATGGAGTCCAATGTGCCAGTACATACACTGTTTCTCTTCCTCAAAAATTGGATGAGGGAGAGTTTAATACATCGCTGAATTCAGGAGATATTACCTTGAAGGACATATGGAAAATCGTAATGTGCATAGATTCAGATGAGTCTAGTTCAGTTACTTATTTGTGTCAATTTTCTTTTGATACATCAAAACAGTTATCTGAAGTTGATTCTAGACTGATGTCTTTAAAAACTAATTTCTCTTCCCAGACTATAGCTATATTTAATATACAATCATCAATAGCAGTAGGAATTAAAGATAATTTGAATATTCATTACAAATGTGAAGCTATTGATAATAGGGTTAGTGTTGTGGGTTTGGACCCTTTTCCGAGATGGAGTTGGTGCAACCTACAGGGTGGAGCCCTGCAGGTCCACACTGTAGGCTGGCGTAGTCAGATGAGGCAGAGACCCAACTGGAGCTTCACCTATACCAGCCCACATCCCCTCGGGTTGAGCCTTTGGGTGCCAGGGTTGGCAGGTCTTCAGTGGGGGCCTCTGCTGAAGGTCAGAAGATCTGTAGAAGAGGCTGGGATGTGCAGGTGAAGTCAAAAGTAAGCTCGGGTCAGTGGCATGTGACGTTCAAGGATGTTTAGTAGGCAGGCAGTGGTCAATGGCAGGTGGCATTCAAGAGGAGTCAGAGAAACAAGCTGAGGTCAATACTGAGTATCTGTCCAAGGGAAGGCGGGACGGATAGACAGGGCAGGGAGGCATGGAGCAGAATAGGCGGGCACATGAGGAAATGAGGAACACTGAAGAATTGACCAGGTGAACTGAAGAGCAGGGACAACGAAGACTACTGGAAGCTGACGGGAAGACCAGGAACTGAAGACAGGAATGTAGGAACTTGAGAATGCATACAAGGAATGCTGAGGCAACTCACACTACAAAGGCTGTAGGAAACCTGTTGCCGAGGTGAGGAGGAGATCCTACAGTGGCCTTTTATAGGCAGTTAAATATAGTGGCTCGCATGTACTGACACATATGGGTATATAAGCTTAGTAGGACACAGTTCAATAAGCAGCTTTATACAAGGCCTTCTCTTGTGAGGTCATCACAGGGTGCTGCTGGCCTTTTCCCGTTGTGGGCTCTTTAAGAGAGGGGCCATCGGGCACACGTGTGCCTTAGGAGGGATGGGAGACAGCATTAGCGGCACCCTGCCACGAAGACCATAGGCAGTGTCCCGCCGCATCGAGGAGTGGCGTCTTGCTGCATGGGAAGGGAAAATGGCCTAGGGACATCACAGCCCGGCTGCTAGGGCCTGGCCTTCTGGGTGAGTGTGGTGGTTCATGGGAGGAGTCCACGGACTGCCAAATGCAACACTTAGATTTAACAAGCTTCGCCTATGAAAATTTCCTTATTCTCATTTAATTTCTGGGGAAGAGTTAAGAAATATGCCTATGAAATACTTCAGTTTTTGCCTGAGAAAACATTTCTACTGTCTTGTTATTATATTCCTGAGAAGGAAAGAATACTGAACAACAAGGAACAGGCCATAGATTTGTTGGCACCTATCTCCAGTTCAGATTTTTCTCTTTTCTTGCAATTGTCTTATGATAATAACTCTTCTAGTTCTATTCTTATTGTATCTTTTGCCTTGATTAGTGATAAGGAGATTTTCTTTCGACAATATTTTAAGTATAAAGATTGCCTATTTTGTGGGCAAAGAATTTAGGTGTTCCCTGATGTCTCCAGAGAGACGCAGGAGGGGAGGAAGCAATTTCTCCAATTAAAAACTCATGTTCTATCTTTAGAGGCGTCATATTATTTAAAATTTCCATGCAAACTTGTGATCATATATCAGCATAATAAATTTATCTTTGTAGACCCGTTGCTCCTGGAAACCATTATTATGGATAAAACAGCTTGAAGAGTGGTAGGAGGTATAGTTAGAATGGATGGCTTTTTCTGATTGTATTACATTTTTTCTTTTTCTTTAGTGGCTTGTAATTGAGGACAGTAAGGATTGTGTGCGTTTATGTTCTAATTAGCAATGTAGAAAATGTTTACATCCTTTTTTCCTGGATATTATCATGTTTATTTTGTAAATATGATTTAAAATCAATAAAGAAATAATTATTTAAAAAAAAGACTGTGGTACCTCGACGTTTGCACCAGAAGATCCTGGAATGGGCACACGACTCCTATCTCTCTGATAATCCTAGCATTGCCCAGACTCTGGAACACATAGTATGGCACTATTGGTGGCCTCATTTAAAAACTGACGTTCAGTGCTATGTAGAGTCTTGCCCCACATGTGTCATACATATGAGAGGAAACACATGACCGTGTTGTTACAACTGCTGCCAGCCCCCATGGAACCTTGGACCCATGTGGCCACAGACTGTCTGCAATCTTCCCCTCTCTAGTGGGAACACCACCATATGGGTGGTGGTGGACAGATTCTTGAAAATGGCACATTTTATTCCTCTGCCTGGCCTCCCGTCTGCTCCCGAACTCAACAAGCTATTTGTTCATCTTTCACTTACGCAGCCTGCCTTGTCATATCCTCTTGGATTGGGTTGTCCAGTTCATTGCCTGTTACTGGAAAACTTCGTTTTGAAGATTCGAAATCACCCTGGAATTTACCTTTGCCTATCAGCTTCAAAATAACGGGCAGACCTAACAAGTGAACCAGGCACTCAAAACATTCCTGTGAGCATATGTCAACCTCTAAGATAGGACAACTGGGCCTCCTTGCTTCCATGGTCCCAGTTTGCTTACAATGACCATGTCAACGCCTCTTCACCATTCTAGATTGTTTTTGGTTGCCATCCACAGGTCCTCAAGCCTTACCAGGCTCTGGATACCTACCCAGCAGCTACTTTAATGGTCTAAGAGCTTCTCACCCTGTGGCCAAAGGACTTATGATCTCTTAAAACAAACCATTGACCGCTACAAGATTCAAGCAGATAAAAAGACATTACCCTGCCCCTTCACTACATACAGGGACATTGGTCTGGCCAAGCACAAAGAACCTTCGCTTGCATCTACCAATCCTTGAAATTTTTGCTTCGCTTTTTGGGACCTTTTCCAATTGTACGTTCAGTAGGCCCACTAGCCTACAAATTTTGTCTGCCTTCATCCTTTAGGATCCACAGTATGTTCCACATCTCCCTATTAAAACCAACCTCATTTTCCTAACCAAGGAAACCCTCCCCCCAATCACCATAGATCTCTACGGAAGAAGACACTCAATTTGAAGTGAAGGAAATGTTGGATGTCAGAAGAATCCACAACAAACTTCAATACTACATCTTCTGGCAGAGATACGGTCTGAAAGTGAACTCGTGGGAAATGGCCTCCAACCTTCAAGCCCCCAAATTTGTTCAAGAATTCTACAGGAAATTCCTTAAAACTCTAGACCCAAAAGACTGGGAAGAGGGCTTAGGAGAGGGGGTATTGTCATGACTTGAGGCTTTCGCCGCACTTACCAGACCCTTCAGGTGGCAGAGGAGCCACTTCCAATTGATGCCGCCGAGAGCAGCTTGTCTCGTTGATGCCATCATGATCCTGACCCCTCCAGCATCTGCTTTAGGTACGCGAGTGTGGCGCACCCTGTTACTTAAAGAGGCCGTGGAGGGAATATCCCGACTGTGCCCTGAGATGACATCAGTAACTCCCTCTTCTTAAGGCTGCTCCAGAGTCCCCACTGACGCCTCAGCAACAGGTCTCCTGGTGTCCTTGTTGTCCCAGTGCGTGTTGCTACGTTTGCATGTTTTTGCCTTGTTGCTACCCTTGCCTTGTTCCTGCCTTCTTTCCCTAGTCTGTGCCTGTTCAATGATTATTTGTTAGCCTCTCTGTAGTCTGTTTGGCTTGTTCTAGTTCCCTTTGCTTGATTCTTTAAGAACATAAGAAATTGCCATGCTGGGTCAGACCAAGGGTCCATCAAACCCAGCATCCTGTTTCCAACAGAGGCCAAACCAGGCCACAAGAACCTGGCAATTACCCAAACACTAAGAAGATCTCATCCCACTGATGCAATTAATAGCAGTGGCTATTCCCTAAGTAAATTTGATTAATAGCCGTTAATGGACTTCTCCTCCAAGAACTTATCCAAACCTTTTTTGAACCCAGCCTTACTAACTGCACTAACCACATCCTCTGGCAACAAATTCCAGAGCTTTATTGTACGTTGAGTGAAAAAGAATTTTCGCTGATTAGTCTTAAATGTGCTACTTGCTAACTTCATGGAATGCCTCCCCAGCTTATGTTGGACCTCTCATTACTGTTGCCTGGACTTGACCCCTTGCTGCGGACCCAACCTTGTTTGCATACTGCCTGCATCAACTTTTGACCTTTTCTTTGTTCATGCTATCTGCTGCCTGCCCCAACCTCTCTTGCCTACAGTCTCTGCTGACCACTGCCTATCCTGACTCATGTTCGCCTGGATTTACATAATTGGATTTCCTTAGTGACCCACTTAGCTCTTGCCGGCACCTGGAACCCAAGGGCTCAATCTGTGGGGAATGGGGCTGGTATAGGCTAAGCTCTAGTAAATCCTGCCACTGGGCATCTGCCAGCTGATGGGGGTCTACGTAGTGGGCTTCCTCACTAAGTGGCACCAACCTCCCCTCAGTAACAAGGGGTCCACACTTCTGAGAGCCATTACAAAAATCATGCAAGCTTAGAAAATATCATTTACATGCACTGTTTTACTCCCCACTGACCTAAACTCTCCCTCATTTTTAGTGCGGCTGAACTGTAAGGGCAGGCATACACAAGAAGGGCAACTTGCAGAAGGTCAATTTACCTAGCATTATGACTTTAAATACTGCTTTTATAGGAGGCCAATTTTTAAAAGTAACCAGGGGGCTTGCAGTCCCGCAGATAACTTGTACCCAACTAGTTTGCAAGCACATTGTCCAAAGAACCCACCCCCAGGGAGATTTCCCTTTAGAAAATATGGATGGCAGTGCAGAGCAGATACTCTGCTCTGTTGTCCCCTGCTTTGAAGCAGATGCAAAGGTATCCAAAGAAAGTATACGTGGGGCTTTCAGTATGAAAAGCTCAAGCATATTTTCTCTCTCCTGATCTAATCCCACCTCTTCTCCTCCCCTTACCTTTTATTGTCTGGGGTAAAACTGTCCGTGCTAAGAATGACCCACAGTGAAGGATGGTGGGTGGTGGTGATGGGGCATGGAGCAGTTTTCAAAAATCCCCATTTCTGTGGATGAAACACTCTTTCACTCATGGAAATGGTTTTCAAACTTGTCCTCATAGGAAACAATAATCAAACTGTCCCACAGGGTTTGGCAAAATAATCAAAGCAAGCCATTTTTCTTTGATATTGCACGATGAAAAGTTAACTCCTGTTTTCTGTGAGGGCACATTTTTAAGGCAAAGCTATTTGGGAAGTTTGGATGTTTTTAAACTACCCATGTAAGTGCCTCTCATGACTTAACCCTGCTCTTCTGAAAATACCTATGGTGCTGACATACATGGCTACTTTTACTAATGCATAGAGTGGGCAGTAAATAAATAGCCCATTTATGTGGCTAAAACATGCATTCACCTATGTCACACATCACATGTATTTATCAGCTGCTTCCATACTAAGAGGCTGAGGAACTGAGTTTCCCATGGATGTAAAAGAGCTCCAAAATCGTTTTCATCTGCAGCAAAGATATGCAAGGAACGTTTTTGGGAGCTTTGCGTGTTCCCTGCCATGGCAACACGTGATAGTGGCCCCCGATCTTGAGACTGGCTTGGATTAAAGGGGGCCGCATGTCAGAGTGCAAGCCCATCCCACCCAGTGTACCAAAACTCGGGTGATCCATAGGGAAGTGGCAACTTCCCAACTCGGGCACAGTCTGTAAATGTTTAAAAAAAAAAAAAGAAGCCCCTTGTAAGCCTTGCCCCATTGTGCAAAAAAAATGTTCTAAAGCCCCTCAGTGGGACCCTCATGCTGTCAACTTCCTGACTCTCAAAGCTTAACCTATATTTCAGGATTTTGTCCAGGGGCAGGAGTGACCTTCCTTGAGCATTTGAGGTCAGATGGTTCCATCTTTCTACTCCTAAAAGAACCCCTGAAATATGGGGTAAGTTGTCAGGGTCGTTCTGAGGGCACTAGGACGCTTTGGCTTATTTCTTTGTACAATAGAGCAGGACTTACAGGGATTGGGGGTTTGCCATGGGGCTCCTTTTCTTAACACTTATTTGTCACACTGGGGATTGTTGCTTCCCCATAAACCATCAGAAATTTGGTCCATGGAGGTGGGGTGGCTTGTAACGAGTTGTGAAAGCCCTGTATTGCAACATACCCATTGCATGCAAAGCTCATCTCCTGCGGGCTGCATGAAAATAGATAACTATACCTTAGCGAAGCGTGGTTATTGTTTTTTGAAAATAAAAAAGGCCTGTGAATCCTTTTTTCAGGCCTGTTTTCACAAAATTCTACATTAATGAGCTGCTTTGCATGATTTTGCATTGCAGCATCTCATTAATGTTGAATTTAAACAAACCTGTGTGTAGAAGACTATGTGCAAAAGTTTGCTATTGTAAACGGGTGTTTTGCAAAGTAGAAATGTGCAAAACGCTAAAATATTGGCATTTTTTGCATGTTTATGGATTGTTGTGTGCGTTTTTGTGCATAAAGCCCACTTTTGCAAAGTAACATCCCACTTTAGTCGGCTACTATCTGACACAAGGTCACAAGGAACAGGCTAATTCAATCCTGCTTTTGCCTTGCTTCATGCTGAATGGAATCTCAGTCTTGCCTCTCTTAAGAAAATAGGGAAAACTAGGACTGGATTATTCTGCTCTTTCAAAGACATGGAGCCAGGTGGTAAACTAGCCAGAGCTGAAGCAGTAAAATAATGAGTACAATCAAATATGAAATCTTGATGCATCTAGCAACTCCAGAGATACCATGCTTATTTCACCATATACTGTATTGTAGCATGAACATTTAGAGGACATTTTTCAAACCAACCTCAATTTCACAACATGGGTAATTTTAGCTGCTGTTAGGGAAGGTGTTCCTGGGGAGGTGTTTTGGGCTGGGTTGGGAAGAAATGCACGTAGATTACATTTATCATACTATGTGTGTTATTTCCCAGTTAAAATCTGGCCACAGAAAAATCAGGTGCAAAGCCCACATGTCCTTTGTAGCCATGGAAAGTTTTTAATCAAAAAGTCTGTTTGTACTTTTGTGTTGAAAATAAGATACAACATCCATGGACACAAATAACCTAGCTTTTAGCACAAAAATTGAATGCCAAGTTCAGAGAAAGCCTTATCATTCTAGTGCCATCTAGTGATGAAAAAAAGTATCTGGATGCTTTCAGATTGTTTTCTAGTTGCGAATGAAACAATGCAGCTGCTGTGATAGACCTCTTAATTACAAAGAAATAAAGGTCAGTAAACGAGCTGCAGATGACACCTCTTTGTTGGATTCACCTAATATCGGCTAGCTCTCAAGAATTATCCTACTGTCATTTGGGTCTGAAGGGAGGATGCTGCTAATTCTGTCACTTCCTGGTGCAATGGTAAATACATGGACTCATGTCCTGATCTGAAATGAGGAGAACAGACTGTCCGTGCAAATCATGAGACCCACCAGGCATCTAAGAAGTGGTAAGGGATGCATGCAGATGTGACATGGGAGTCATGTGTCTCCTGAGGTCAGGCAGTTTGATCTGACATCTCTGTGTTACAAAGATTAATTTTTGATATGCTTTTGGCAGGCTGAATGGCATGAAATGTGGGGAGCATGCTTAGGCATAGGTTGACAAGTTTTAAGATGCAAATGAGGGTCAGGAATTGAAAAGCCCTGGTCGCTTGGCAGGTTTGCTCAAGCAGAGACTCAATGTGGCTTTGAAAAAAAAAAAAAAAAGGTTATTGTGTGGCTGCACTTCCATTCTGTGGAAGTTCAATAAAAGAATTTCCAGGGCTCAGGAAAGGCTTTTGTGCAATCTGAGCAACTCAAAAGCTGATGTAATCTCCAAGTGAACGTGTGAGAAAGGTAAAAAAAAAAAAAATCTGTGCATATGTGTCAAAAGAATGACCCTTTGACCTTGGTTAATTCAGTAAAAACACCCATTGATGAATGGGTGTTTAGTTTGATTAAAAACTTGAACCTGGATGTCGCTGGTTACTGTAGACTGGAACAACAATAACCACAGTTTGTTTTTTTCTTCATATTTGCTGGATATGGACTATAATGTTCCATTTTACAATTCTTAGAGTTGGCAAATATGAAAAATGAGACAAAAGTCTTTTAGTTTTTTCTGACTTGTCCAGCTCAAAAAAGTTAACTTTGCCAAAATGCACCTCCAGCCTTTAGGTACGCAGAGATAAAACAAAGCTGTATATCTCCAAAAGAAGAAAATAGTTATCTTGTAAACTAAAAAGCTGTTTTGGGGTTTGTCATGCGTCAGAGTTTATTTACCCAAATTCCTTTGGGTTTCTGGAGAGTGAATAGCATGAAATGCTCAGGTTTGGCTGATTAATAACCGTCATATGAAGACGTGTTCACAAAGAATTAAGCAAAAATAAAATAAGAAAGAAGATCCTAAAAATAGTTTGGGACAAAACACTTGCACAACTATGTAGCTCCCATTATTTCTTATGGAAGTGCTTTAGATGTGGCTAAAATAATTTTTCCAGATGTGTGTGAGAGAGAGAGACTCTTTATAAGGCTCTCATATAAGTAAACTATTTAATTCACTGTAAGAGGGGCGACTAGTAACTTGGGATGAGGTTTTGGTGATGGCCTAGGTTTTGAGGGGCAGTTTTATATGCACAGTCAGAGGTACAAACAGCACAGTGCACATCAGTGAAGATTTGATGTGATTTGGAGTGACAGCAGGTACACAAAGATGAGATTTGTACATTGTACTCTCGACCTAGCTTGAAAGTAGCTAGGTAGAGAGTACATCAAATGAGTTACTAGTCGCCCCTCTTACAGTGGTATAAAAAGTTGAGTAATATATGTGCCTCCCCAAAAGCTTTCTCTTTCTCTCTCTCCTCTTCTCTCCCGCTTGAAACGGGGATTTGCTAGCTTTATAGCAAATAGTCATCTTCTTTGTGACTGTGGTTTCGGGTTACAGGTTCCGCGGCGTTAAAGGATGTTCAAGACCAAAAGTTAATTCAGCTCAAAAGGATTTTTGAGGTATCGGCCCTGAGTCTGTGGACGGCTATCTGCTCCAGCTTCATGCAAAGGGCTTGCCTGCGCTGGGTTCAACAGCTTCAGGACGGGCAGGTAAATTCGGATGTTGAAGCAGATAAAGCAGAGCGCTTGGAGGCATCAGTTGCTTATGTGGCGGATACCTTGTATGACTTGGTTAGAACTTCCTCCTGTATTATGGGTTCCATGGTTTCAGCCAGGAGGTTATTGTGGTTATGCAACTGGTCAGTGGTCGTCTAAGTCTCGATTAGGCTTTCTGCCTTTTAAGGGGCGCCTCTTGTTTGGTGAGGATCAGGAGCACTTGATGAAGGATCTGGGTGAGAATAAGGTGCATAAGTTGCTGGAGTGTAAGCCTAAAGGCAAGCGGCCTTTTCAATCTTGGTTGGGTTTTCGGGATATTAGTAGGTCGCGTCAGGCGAGAGGAGCTCCAACCTCACAAAAGTAGTTCTCTTCTCGAGGTCAGTCCTGGGGGCAATCCTTTCGAGGTGGCTGACAGCCATTCAGAGCTTCCTCCAATAGTGGGGCCATTTGAGCTAAATCCTCAAAATGACGCAAGGCTGGTCCACTCCGCTGTTCCTTTTATAGGGGGCCGTTTAGCACGATTTTATGGGGAGTGGACTAAGATCACTCAGGATCAGTGGGTCCTCAGCGTAATAAGAGATGGTTACACATTAGAATTTGCTTGGCCCATTCAGACTTCTTTCTAGTTTCCTCCTGCAGGTCGTTGGAAAAGCGTCAGGCGCTCCAGGAGACGTTAGGTTATGGGCCTTAGGAGCAGTGGTTCTGGTTCTGCAGAGTGAACGAGACAAAGGTGGTATTCCATCTACTTCATAGCTCCAAAGAAAGAAGGCTCTTTTCGCCCCATTCTGGATTTCAAATGGGTTAATGTGGCGCTAAAGGTCCTGAGGTTTCAGATGGAAACTCTGTGGTAGGTAATCGCAGCGGACGAGTTCCTGGCTTCTTTGGATTTGACAGAGGGCTATCTACATTCACCCAAATCACCAGCAGTTCCTGAAGTTCATGGTACTGGGTCAGCATTTCCAGTTTCATGCTCTCCCCTTTGGGCTGGTCATGGCACCATGCACATTCACCAAGGTGTAATGGTGGCGGTGGCGCTGCACAAGGGGGTCCTGGCGCATCCTTATCTAGATAATTGGCTCATCAGAGCAAAGACTGAAGTCGTTTTTTTGTGCGGCAGTGCAGAAGGTAATCACCACCCTAGAATCTCTAGGCTGGGTGGTGAATTTGGCGAAGAGCCAGCTGATCCCATCTTGGACCCTAGACTACTTGGGGGCTCAGTTCGATATGCTGAAGGGCAAGGTGTTCCTCTTGGAGGAGAGAGCCTGCAAGTTACAGATGCAAGTCTGGCGTCTGTTGCCTTTGCAGGTTCCCAGAGCTTGGGATTTTTTGCAAGTTTTCGGCTCGATGGCCTCAATGCTGGAGTTGGTGCCATGGGCCTTTGCTCATATGAGACCGCTACAGAGAGCTCTGTTGGCACAGTGGAATCCATTGTTAGAGGAGTTTCATAAGCTTGTCCCACTTGATGGTCATGGCTTGGTGGCTGCAGTCGTCCAGTCTGGTCTGTGGGGTCAATCTGGTGGTCCCCGATGCCGATGCCAGTCTTTCTGGTTGGGGAGCAGTATGCCAGTGACAATCGGCCCAGGGCGTTTGGTCGGCAGAAGAAGCCTTTTGATCTATCAATCGCGTAGAGACCAGAGCAGTGCAGTTAGCATTGCAGGTTTTTCTACCGTTGGGTCAAGACCCTACCCGCTTGGTGAGGGTCTTGTCGGACAATGTGATGACCATGGCATATCTCAATCGGCAGGGAGGAGCCAATAGTTATGCGGTGGCCCAAGAGGCTTAGGAGTTAATTCTTTGGGCAGAGCAGCACTTGATTCAGATAGCGACATTTCATTGCGGGGGTCGAAAACATCCAAGCGGATTTTCTAAGTCGCACAAAGATAGATCCAGGGGGGTGGGAGTTGTCTGAGGCAGCGATGCAGCTCATCCGAGAGAGGTGGGGCTGTCCCCATGTGGATCTAATGGCAATGCATCTCAGTGCAAAGGTATCTTGTTTTTCCAGTTGAAGACAGGAGTACGGGGCCAAAGGGGTCAACGCTCTGGTAATACCCTGGCCTCGGGGGCGGGGGGGGGGTGTGTGTTTTCTTTACATATTTCCCCCTTGGCCTCTGATAGGCAAAGTGTTGCGTTGGATAGAGAAAAACCTGGGAGAAGTTTTGTTGGTAGCCCCGGAGTGGCCTCATTGGCCATGGTTCACGGATCTTGTCAACATCTTCCTCGTCTTCTTTTGTCAGGGTCCCATATTTTCAGACCAGGTAGATAACTTTTGTCTAGCGGCCTAGATTTTGAGAGGTGGCGTCTGAGACAAAGAGAGTACCAAGAGGGGGTCATAACTACTCTGCAAGCTAGACAGGTGTCATCTTTGTTGTCGTATATCCGAGTCTGGAAGTCTCAAAACCCAGTCCTGGTCAGGTTCTAGTGCAAAAGTTACCACAATTGTGGCTGCGTACACCATTTCACTATTTGATGTTTCCAATAACTGAGATTTCTCACAGGACAAGCAGGATGGTAGTCCTCACAAATGGGTGACATCGAGGATGGAGCCCTGTACGGAAAACTTTTCTGTCAAAGTTTCAACAAGCTTTGACTGTCACTGGCACACTGGGTGCACTGAGCATGCCCAGCCTGCAATTATCCCTGTGAGCCACAGGTGTCTCCCTCAGTCTTCTTTTTTCCGCTCTGCAGTCAGCATAGCGGTTGGAGCTCTGTGAGGATTTTTTAACTAATTACCTCATGGAAACACTTAACTTTTCACTTCAAAAAACACTTTTCCCTGCACAGGTCTCCCTCCGCGTACGTTTTTACGACGCTCGGTGAGTACTAATTCTTATTTTTCGGTCGGTTTCTGTCACTATCTTAAGGCTGTTAACTGACTGAAGCCTTCCCTTCCCCCATTTTTCAGTTAACTTTAAACAGCTTGCGAGTATCTCTGTGACACTCTGCTTGCTTATGCTAGTGGGGTAGGGATTTTTTCCTTAACTTTAGGACCTCTGTAGCTTCAAGTCCTTCGTTCCCTGGTACCCTCACGCAGTCGATACCCTATCGCTACACCGGGACCCTCCTAAACCGCCCTGGGCTTTTATATGTCATCAGCGCCCCTCCCCCCACGGTGCCCTGATGCCTTTATCCATGTTTTTTGCTTTTCAGTGCTACCAGGCTTTTTCCTCCTACGCACTGTTTTTTTCCTTGGGCTTCCTCGGTGCCGTCCCTACCCGGATGCATGCCATTGACGCACACGCTGTTAGTCACTACCATGCATACTCGGGTCGCCGCCACCGCTGCCCGAGACACTTTTTAACGATCCCAGGGTCACTTCATCGATGCCACCCCCCCTTTTGGGGATGCCATCGATGCCCCATCCTCCCCACCGATGTCCAGCCCTTTTCCATCGGTGGGCATTGGTGCCACATCGATTCGTCGGTGGGCATCGATGCCGGATGGTCCCCATCGGTGGACATCGGTGCCGGATGGTCCCCATCGATGGACATCGGTGCCGGATGGCTTGTCCGTCGATGGCATTGGTGCCGGATGGCCGTCCGTCGATGGCATCGGTGCCAGGTCCTTTTGCATCGATGGACACCGATGCCCAGGTGTTTCATCCATGGGCATCTATGTTAGAATGCATCCATCGAGGGCAGTCGATGCCAGGCTGCTCCCATCGGTGAAATTCGATGCCCAGGTGGGTCCCATCGGTGGGTATCCATGCCGGCTCGATTCCGTGGATGGGCGTTGATGCCAATGCCAGCCTTATGGCTGGCATCGATGCCCATGCCGATTCCAGGACTGGCGTTGATGCCGGGATGGAATTCATCGACTGGGAGATCCATGCCATCGATTCCATACGTGTCCATATCGATGCCACTGACACACGTGTCTGGGGCACCGATGCCATGTACACTTGGAAATCTGAGTCTGTCCAAATCGATACCGTCAACGTCTGTGGCCCTATAGTTGATGCCCGTGGCCATGCCACAAACGGCATAAATGCCCGCCTCCATGCATCGATGCCCTCGACACCTCCGTTTTCCTTCGGTGTCCTTGACGCCCTATTGATTCGACTTCGACTCAGTCGATGCCGGTATCTTTTTCAATAACGGCAATGTTTTTCGATTATTCGATTCCACATCGTTTCAAAGATACCTATGCCACTGCTGTCAGTGCCCGTCACTGTCATCATTCTCCTGGCCAGTCATCGACGATTTTTCATACCCATTTTGATGATATCCTCGAAGCCCCTTAGGTTGCCTTCAATATCGTCAATACCTATATAGCACCGCCACATAATACCCTCGCCTCCTCACATTGCTCCACGCTTTGGGTTCTTTTTTAAGCCCCGTATTAGCTTAAGACACTCCATTGTGTCAGGAGCAGAGCAGGCGTGCTGACAGTTCGTCATCGATCGCCTTCCAGGATGACGAGGGCTTCCATCTCGGCGCTGGGGAAAGACCGGGCCGAGCACCGTGGCACCCATCATCGCCGACATCGTGATCGTCCGCCGCTGACGCCATCCAGCACATCGGTGCCATCCTTCTCCAGGCTGGACAACGCTCGGGCAGAGCGACATCACCACTGCCATCAGCACTGTTCCTACAGTTTTGGCAGTCCTTGGTGATCCAGAACTTCCGGATCCAGGTCCGACAGCTTCTGCATTGGCGTCACGACACATCGAGCCGCTGCGACGAGGGAAGGGAACATGAGTTCCGTTAGGGCTCCTCTGTTCCTGGCGTGCCCCACCGTCAAGTGGTGTGGGACTATGGCCATCTGTTACACTTAGCAGTCTAAACGCCACTCACGCCTGGCCTGTCTCCTCTGTACCTGTGCCACCATACCGGGTTTCAGAGCGAGATGGACGTTTACGTCCCCGGCCTTACCCTCGAGGACTCCGGAGACCGTCGGAGTCAACAATCTTCACCGGCTCGTCTTGCGGCGATCCACGTCGGATGGTAAGTACCCGCTTCGGCGGCATTCCCATAGAGTTGTGTTCTCCCATTCGGACCGTGGTTCGAAAAGTTCTGGGTCATGTGCCTTTTAGAACTGTATTAGTGTCACATATCGCTATGTTAGCCACAATATCAGGAGAACCCCTCTATCTTCTTGGGATTGCAGCAGGGCTTCTTCTCTTGTCAGTAACAAGTCCCTTTGCCGACCAATGCTCTGACTCTTGGTTCCCTCCCAACCAAGGTCCAGCTGCATTGGCTGATCTGCTAAACATGAGATTCAGCAACCATTGCCCCATGTACAAGTCCACCTTGAGGCCTGGCCACAGGTCTCAGTGTCTCCTTGTACAGCATACAGAAATGCGGGTACCACTTACCGCTCACACACCTGCAGGAGCCTACATGATATCCTCCATTGGGACACCTCCTGGTCTCCCATCTGGTCAGATATCAGAGCGGCCACCCCACCTTGTACCAAAGTCCCGGTACACTCCCCAGGCGCTACGAAGTGCAGAAGGGAGAAGGGAGGGGGGTTGGGGAGTTTTAATTGCACTATTCTTTCTTTTAACAGAAAATAGTTACTCTCCGCACATCCTGGACCTAAGAAAATCCAACTTTCTTTAGACGTCACAGGTACAATGGTATCTTTGGTTACCATCACTCCATACTGCAGTAAGTACATTATTTTAATGTTTCTATGTGCTTTATGGTGAGTCAACATTACAACCCCAAGCTCTGCCGCTGGCACCAGCTTCGGTAAGTGAACTGTCTCTTGCATCACTGTTGGTGAATGCTGTTTTCTCTGCGGAGTGTAACATCATTCACTTTCATTGCATAGACTACTGCTAACCACTTTCAGTACATGCAAGGAGCTCTCACTTTTTTCAGGACTCACTATACATTTACTAACTGGGATTACTGTCACTGCCATAAATCCCTTCTGTAACACTTCTGGACACCACAGTCTTAAGACCCTCTTGTCCAGCATGCGCACAGACATTCTGATACATTGTTATATGTCCCTGCGCATATTTTCCATAACCTCAGCCTTTCAACTTTTCATGGTTGGGCT